>NW_027555736.1:36704274-36779274 GCF_003287225.1 Phascolarctos cinereus
AAAGAAAATTAAGAAAGAACACAGACAAGCAGCAGAAAGTTTTGAAGGTTATATGTGAATTTGTTATAAATTTTAATTGAGGGGTTCAACATGGCAATTGATAGTTCCACATAGCATCCTTATTTGTGTTCTTGTGAGTGCGGACATGCTTTTTGATGTTTAAATTTAGAATAACTTTTTAAGGCACAAAAAACTGGCAACAGATGAGCAACTCACACAGGTTCTGGCTTTCACAGCACTGACATTTATCTCAATTCAATTCCTTTCAATATTCGATTTCTTTTCAATTCAGTTCCATAGAGTTCTAGAAACTGGGGAGCTATCTTGATGCAATCTAGGACTTTTGGGAAACATATCTCAAACCATTTGAATCCAGTCCTTTCTTTTAGCCTCCACATGAATAAAAGCCAGAATTGCCATAAGGTATGCAGTGGTGAGGAGCTGATAAATTTGCTGTGATTGGTAAGCTTACCTCCAGGCTACTCAAAACTGCTAATTCTTTTCTTTTCTGGTTATACTTCCAATCCCACATTTTATTCTTATGTGGCACAGTGAATGCAGTTGGCCCTGGAATCAGGAAGAACTGGGTTCACATATTTGCTATGTGACCTTGGAAAAGTCAATTACCCTCTTATTGCCCTCAGAAAATTCTAGGGCAGCAAGTTATATAGAAAGTACCAATCCGCATCAGTATAGAAAAACTTTCAATAGAGAACTTTATGCAGAGTTGGAAGATGTGGGTTAAAATTCTACTATCCACGTCCTGGTTGTGCATACTTGGATAAGTCACTGAACTACTCAGGGTCCAGGTGTTTGCATTTGTAAAATGAGGTTAGTAACACTTGCATTAGTTGCTTTGGAAATGTTGTGAGACTTGAAGGAAATAATGCTTGTAAAATGCTTGGTAAATCTTCAAGTGCTAGAGAAAGTCATAGGATCACAACTGGACCTGGATGGGAACTTGGAAGCCATTGAGGCCAAGGCTTCATTTCACTTATGAGGAACTGAATCCTTAGTTAGGGCATGTGACTTTGCTAAGGTCACATAAGGAGATGTCAGCAGAGCTTGGATTTGAACCCAGCTCTTCTGACTCCCAGGATACCAAGCTGCCTCACTATGTGCACTGCTGACCGCACGGGATACTTGCAATACTCAAAGGATATGACACATACAAATTACATTATACCCTATAAAGTACTATAATTATCCTTGTGTGTGAATTTAAAAGCTATATAAAGTTCATTATCACCTCCAAACTGAACCTCGGGATAGAACAAATTGGAATGAAGCAAAATTGCATCTTGTCCAGAATGGTCTGCAAGGTTTGAGGGTTTGATGGACCCGGTGCCATTTTATCCCCAAACAGGAGCACCTGGAAGACTTCACCATCTAAATACAATCCTTCTGGCTCCCTCTGCCCATGACAGTCCCCAAACCTGTTCATGACCATGTATCTCACTGTATGAGGTCTCTCCTGATAATAATGACCGGAAGGTTGATTCAAAAGGAGGTCCCATCTTTACATGAAATTGAAAACAAAATCCTTTTTTAAAAAGTAAGCTCCCTCCAAAATCCAGGTTATTCTTTCTTTTCCCTACACCGTGTATCTTCCATCTGTATGGAACCAATTAGCAGGAATGAAATAATAGCTGTGCTGGGCTAGGTACAGAGATAAGTTTCAAAGAAATTTATTCATGCCTGGAAGTTTATGCCAAGTTCAAAAGAGTCCATGGGCAGTCAACAGGGTCCATGTCTCCTATAACACAAAGAAAGAACTTTATCTCAGTTTGGATCGATCCATAGCTCAGGCAGGATCTCAACTCTGACTGACACTCATTTGTTGTGTGACCTTGTGTAAACCAATCTCTGGCCTCAAATTTCCTAATCTCTAGATTGAGGCAAGCGATGGTTCACTAGATCACACGTCTGAGAGTTCTTGTCCCAGGACTGGATCAGTCTCTTTGTGTGTGTTTGGAAGTTTCAGTAGATTGCTACATGATTTAGTCACTGTTAGCCTCAGTTAGGTCAGTTCTGCAGGTTTGAAGCGAATGAGCTGCTGATTCTCCCTAAGTTTAGGACACCTCCTTTGGGTATTCTACTTCAGGTTTCAAAGCTCCTGCTCCAGAGCATTTTTTTTTATTGCTCAATACACAGATAAGGTCCATGCTCATAATCGCTCCCTCCGTTCAGGATCTTTGACAGAGCTGCCAGATGGCATGTGTTCCTTTCCCCTGTGCTGAGTCAGGCATCCCCTGGAATCTCTTTCTTTCCTGGTGCTTCCTGCCCTGGAGCTCTGCCTTGGTCCTCTTTCCATACTTGGATTCTGGGAAACAGATCACAAGCCCAGCACAGAGACATAATATGATAATGAAAAGGAACTTCCATTTTCCAGACATCTGCTGGAGAACACTCTGCCTAATGCGAAATAGTTTGATTTGTCCTAGTGAGGATTTCATCTTTCCAGAGGTGGAGGAACCAACAATAAAAAATGTTCTTATTCATATGATTCTTCTTAGCAAGGAGAAAATGGCACCTAGGGTAGAATTGAGGGGAAGCCTGAGGGGAAGTGACCGCTTCTCTGTTAGAGAGGGCAAGGAAAGCCAGATAGTCCACCATACAACCCTAGGCTTTGGGAAAACAGATCTCTTTGCGTTCAGGGCAAAGAAAGGATGGATTCCACAGACTAATATTCTACAGGGGACATCAGTCCAGAAGGGACGAGAAATGTTCAAGAGTAAAATGGTGAAGAAACAATGGACTTGCAGTGGATTATGCTGAAAGGATGTCCACGCTAAGTTTAGCATCTAATATGGTAGTGGAGTGCTACCAAGTGGCCTAAGGAAGGATTGAACTGGCCTGTGTCAGAAACAGAGTACCTGCAGCCTGAGTGAAAGGGGGAGAATGATTCTTTAAAAAAAAAAATGGAAATCAGCATTTCTACCCATGTTGAGGCTAAAATACACTTACCCAGTGTGTTTTGTTAAGCAGAAAAGGTGACAAAACTATTGCTTGCATATTTTGAATTCATAGTGAAGATGTAGAGATCATGAGTGTGAGGGAAGAGAAGGAAGGAGTCAGGTAGGAGTCTTTATTTTGATGAGTTAACACGGTATATGTAGTTTGGATTTCCTGCGTACTCTTGCTCCCATGGACACCTGGTTATTCTGTGGATATGCAGCGCATTCCTGGAAGACACACAGAAGCATTTATGCTTGATGTGTTCTTCTCCAGGTATTTCATTTCATACAACTCTATTTTTGCTAAACTGCCATGTGCCCCCTCCCACCAGCACAGCCATGCCTAGAAGGGAATTGCCTATGGTGAATCTGCACCCTTGATCTCGATGGAATCTATGTATTTGATGATTGCCTTCTGAGGTCATTCCCACCCCTGGAAGGATATCGGTGTACTCTAGTTTGTGATGTAGCCCAAAAGAACTGAGCTGGTTGATTCCAAGAGCAAGATTGAACCTAAGTGCAAAGTCATCCTGAAAAAATGGAGGAAGGACTAAGAAATATTAAGACTTTGTCTCCTGAAAGTTTGCATGCAGGACCAGGACCAAAGGAGAAGATTTCTGAAAATTCTCTAATGTTCCCTCCCCTTTCACTGTTGTTAATAGCCTCTGTGTATTTTTTCCTGTAGTAGAATATTAATAAAACCCCTAATGTGCTGGGGAAGAGATAAGCCTATGAAGTTACCTTTGGGCCAGATTGGGTGCTTTGGAATCCAGACTTGAAAAGACAGGTGGTGCCAGATAAGACTAAGAAGACACAATTTGATCAAGGTGCTGAGATTTTCTCAAACCCATGAGGCTATGGCATCTCTGGTCCCCATTACGAGAAATGTCCAAGCTGAGGCTTGAGACTATCTGTAGGGGATGCTGTAGAGGGTATTCCCATACTGGATAAGAGATCAGATTAGAAAATTTCTAAGGCTTTTTTGAACATTAAGACTTCTGATTAAAGATGTTCACTCTGCAGAGGTTTCATGGCAAGGCAGTGTCTGCTGCCCTCTAGTGGCTCACAAAAGTAGCTAAAAGTTGGTTTGCTAATTCAAATCCGTCCCAAAGAAGTTAGCTCTACAGTCAAGAAATGCGGCCCAAAAAGGAGTCAGAGAGTCCACTTTTCCTGTGAATAGCAGAAAGTCTACCTTCCATCTTCCTGGGGTAGTCCCAAAGCCATTTTTTTTTCCAAATCTAGATAGTGGCTGCATAGTAGGATGTCTCATGAACCTGGCCAGGTTTGTTCAATTCAGCATTTCTCAAGCTTTTGCAATGTACCAGGCACTGTATGCTGGGTGTTGTGGATACAGACACAAAGTGATTTAGTCCTTACCCTCAGGGTGCTTGCATTCAGAGGAGGGGAGAGGCAGGTACAAGCCATGCCCAGATGAGTAAATATAAAACATGCCAAACGATACCAAGTAATTTCAAGAGGCAGAGAGTACTAACCACCGGAGAGATTAGCATAGTCATTACTAGGAGGAATCCACTGAGCTACTCCTGGAAGTTTGCAAGGGATTCTAAGAGGCAGAGATGAAGACAGAGTGGACTCCAGCCACGGGAGACCATTGCGCAAAGTCACAGATGGGATGACAGAATGTTGAGACAAGGAGCAGCCAGCATGCCAGTTTGACTAGAATGAAGAGTTCATAAAGGAATTATGAAATGACTGGACTTAGGAGCCAAGGTCAAGCAGTACATAACAACTGGGCCTAACGCAGAAAATCCATGGGAAGGTAAGCAGATCAATGTTCTCTTATCTGTGACAGTGATAACTCCCAGCAAATAAAGATTTCATAAGACCAGATATCCTGAAATGGAAGGGATCTCAAAGATCACCCCCTCATTGTGTGAGTGAGAAAACAGAATCCCACAAAGGGCAAATGACTTTCCCAGGGTCCCATAAATGGAATGTGATACAGGGAGGGTCTGACCATAAACAGCACCCACAATAAGGCCCACGTCACTTCCTTGCTACAAATTTGCAAAGTGTGTTGGTCTGGCAAAAGGACTTTAAGCTTTCAATGAAATATCTGAGACTATAATGAGCACAAAATAAATACCTACAAGACTTGAAAACGTGATTTTCTGACGTTTAAAATAAACATCATTTATTATGAAGGTCTTATTTGTCCTTCTTTTCCCAGTGGAGGAGGCAGGAGGGAAAGAAAATAAATACTTGTTCATTGAAAAAATAAGAAACAAAATAAAATAAATGTTTTGGTAAGACTATATTTGGAGGTGTCACAAATTAGAAGGATGCTGAAAATCAGGAGAAGGTCCAAAGGAAAGAAACCAGAATGGTGAAGGGCCTAGTGGCTTTCCCTTAGTTAATCTCTTTTGGGGAAGACATTTAATTTTTTTTCTCTTTCAGTTCCATAATTCTTTTCAATCATTCATGAGGTATATCCCTGGGAAACAAAAGAGTTTGATTAAAAAAAAACTTGTCATCAAATTTAACAGTTCATCTCGAAGACAGCATAGGAGCACCAAGAAATGTTGGACCCTGCTAACCTTTGAGGCTACATCGGCTGCTTCCTCAGCAGAATGCAGCCTTGGCATTCCAAGTGCCATCTCAGCAGAGTCAGTCAGTACAGGCCCTACTCACTGACTTGTGAGTCCCTTGTCACATAAATCTCATTGGAGAATAGATCTAGCAATTTTAGAGACCTCGAGGATCATCTGGTTCAACCCCCTCATTTTACTGAAGGAGCTGAGGTCCAGGAAGGACTCATGACTTGTTCAAAGTCACACAGGTTGTTGGCATCAGAAGGAAGACTTGAATCCCACATGAGTCCTCCAATCCAAGAGCCAGGGCTTTTCCCACTGATTTTTGCAGCCCACTCACAGGAGCAGGAAAGGGCAAGTTCGGCAGAGAAGATGGGGAGGAATCTGAAGGGCAGAGTAGGCAGAAAACTAAACAGATGATCCTTCTACCCAGGGTTGACCAGATTACTGAAAGCCTTAAATGACAGGCAGAAGAATTTCAAAATCACTCAGTTGTCAACAGGGAGAAAAACTGAAGAATTTTTGAGCACAGAATCAGCACGACCAGGTCAAGGTGTATCTAATCCATACGGCAATTATATACATTAGTTGTTCATTGCTCCATACCCCTATCAGTGCAGGTGCTCTGACTGCCCATGCCTTTCCGTAAATAGATCGTCTACACAACATGGGGCCTTCCTCTATTTCCTTTCATAAAAACATATTCTAAACTTAGCAACCAGCAACACAAACATTCAGATGCACAAATGCATAAAGGGCCATCTCCTAGAAGCAACCATAGACTTCCACTAGCTCCAGTTTGTCTTAAAGTTGTGTATATTCACTTTAATAAGATAGTGGTGTGTACCTCCTGTTTGCCTTGGCCTCCCCCTTAGAACTCTTTCTCTTCTATGTGTTTCCCCAAATTTTGTTATTATTATTATTATTTTCTTTTTCAATTTGTATTAGTGTGTTTATTGCTCTAATTATACTTTCTTCACTTGAATTACGTTGTATATGATGACTGGAGGCAGCATGGTAGAGGCAGGGGTGTGCTGGTAAATGTTTAACAGCCAGATTTTGGGGGACAAGGAATGTACATTTTGAAATTTAATCTGTATTATTAACACTCTCTTCGTGGCTTGCTTAAGTCTGGCAACCACCAGAACAAAAAATCAAGCCTCGATCTGTACCATTTGCCAGTTTTCAAGGTGTAAATCCTCGTACCAAACCTTTAACAATCTTCCCTCGCCTGAAGGAGTTGGCTTCAGCACACTCAGGTGGAGAGGAAGGAGCCCTGAACTCTGAGACAAAATCGACCTGGGTTCAATCCTCACTAGCTGTGGAGCTTACTACCTGAGTGAGCACAGTCAGAATTAGGGTTAGCCTTTCTGTGTCTGCCATTTCCCCCTTTGTAAAACTGGGATAGGAACACTCACGTTACTGGTTCACAGCACTGGCATGAGAATTAAAGATGATGAATGTAAGATAGTATACTAGCTTCTATTATTATTGGCATTTCTCACTGGCCCATAATGTCCCATCAGATTCATGGGCCACACTTTGTTCAGTCATTCACCGATCATTAGGTGCATGGATTATTTCCAGTTTGTTTGCTCTCATTTGTGATGCTACTAAGGTTATTTTTGTACAGATTTTTTTTTCCTGTTGATAACATCCTTAGTATATGGTTCCAGGAATGGGATCCCCAGGTCAAAAAGTCTAAACTATTATGTAGTCATTATTGTATTATTCAACAATAATATTCTCAGAGAAAGCTGAAAGCTAACAGCTAACATTTATATAGCATCTACAATGTACCAGGCATGGCTATCACATTTGATCCTCATGACTCTGGGAGATAGGTGCTATTATAGTCCTCATCTTAAATTTGAGGAAACTGAGGCAAACAGAAGTTAAATGACCTGCCCAGGGTCACATAGCTGAAAAATGTCTGAGGCTGGATTTGAACTCAGGTCTTTCTCACTCTGGTGCTCTATCTAGCCTGGACCTCCTGGCTGAGACCAGGTGTTATGAAGTTTCTGCAGGGATACATGTCAGCTTCTAAAATCTTCTGTTCTATAATTCTCCCATATGCAGGAGGAATAGAATCCCCAGTCTCCATCTGACCTGGAAAACTTAGTGGATTCAATTTATTTGGTACTTGAGGAGAGGCAGTCTCAGATTTGGGTTCCTGCTGCTCCTGAAACACCTGAAGATAGAAAGTGCAATGAGCTTACCTATCAGTTCTGATATATGCATGGAGCTCAGCTTTTTTTTTTTCATGGAAGTTAGGTGGCAGACTAGAGTTCCTGACAGTCAGAAAGAGCTGAGTTCAAATCCTACCTGAGACACTTACTAGCTGGATGACCTTGGACAAGTCTCTTAGCCTCTCTGAGTCTTGGATTTCTCAACTGTAAAATGGGCCTAATAATAACACCTCCCTCCCAGGATTGATGTGAGGATCAGTTAAGACAGTGTATACAAAATGCCTCACAACCTTAAAGTGCTAGATATTATTGTTGTTGTTGTATATGTTTAGTACCAAAATGCTAGATATTGTTATTATCAGCTCCCATGACCAAAAGACTTTATTAATGTGATTGAAAATTAGCATGATAGATAATAGGTGCCATTGGTGTGCTAAACACCCTCTAGGACCAATGAATATTTCACAATCAGAATCCCAGGAATTTAGAGATCCAATCAAGTTTCTCCTGTTATAGAGGAGGAATTCTTAACCATCTTTTAAAGCCCAGTTCAAATTCTACTTCCTTCATAAAGCCTCAAGTCCCTCTGGTTACTAATGACCTTCATCCTCAAACCTCATGCGGTACTTTATTTTTTCTTTTGGACCTGACTTGTATTTCATCTTCCTCAATAGAATAGAATCCTTTTTGAGAGTACAGTCTGCTGTGCATGGGGGTGTTTAATAAATGCTTAGCACCTTCTTCCTAATGTAACCACTGAAGAGAAGCATCAGAAGAAACCATAGGGGTCATCTTGTATAATCCAATGACTCTGGCCTCCATGTTGTTCCCCACACAAGACACTCCATCTCCTGACTGGGAGCATGTTGACTGGCTGTTTCCCATGTGTGGAATGCTCTTCCTCCTCATTCCTGCCTCTTTGCTTCTTTAGTTTTCTTCAGGCTTCACCTGAAATCCTACCTCCTCAAGAATATCAATGCCCCTTCAGTCTGATATCACCCCTACTCTGTCCTGTGTGTCATGTTTGTACATGGCTGTTTTCATGATGTCTCTCCCATTAGAATGGAAATTCCTGGAGAGCAAGGATTGTGCTTTTGCCTTTCTTTGTGTCCCCAGTGGTTAATACAGTCCCTGACACCTTAATAAATGATTGCTGGCTTGTGGGCCTCCACACCATGACGAAATATCAAAGTAGGCTTTTAGGCCCCACAAACATTTATAAGAAAATCAGAGAATAGAGACCCTACTTGTAATCTAAATGTCTAAAAGCGAAAATATCATACTTGGTCCTGTCCATGAGCAAAAGAGGTTTTCTTTCTATCCTTGGATGAGCATGAGACTGAGATGAAGCATGTTAGTCTCTTGGGAATTGTATCCAGCCAATGTCTGCCACTTCTCCCCCAGGGACTCAGCTGGGAATTCCCAATAGCCTAGGTAGCACATCATTAATTCCATTCATTTCTCCACTGGCAAAATCCATGAAAAAATTGGGCAAGTGATTGGATGGAACTGAATTCTATCCATGGAGGACAAACCAAACATGCCCTATGTGGATGCTGTGGTGCATGAGATACAGAAATATATTGAACTGGTTTCTTCTAGACTGCCACATGAAGTGACCAGGATGTCCAGTTCAGACAGCAGTTCTTATGTAAGGTCAGAGGTGCTTCAGAGAGCAATTTCAAGGGACCAGGAGAATCTAGACTCCCTCCATACCCCAGATCCTTCCCTACCCCATTGTCCTAGGCATAGAGAGGAGTTGACTCATGGCTGGTATGGCATAGATCACAGGAGGGAAGAGCCCCAGAGAGACCTGAACCAAGCTATGTAACTTCTAGCCCAAGTAGAAGATCTCTAAGCATAATCTTGGTTTTTTGCAGAAAAACAGATCTGCTTGGGAAAAGACCTGGCTCAGATGGAGTTATTGCTGTTCTTGACTGCCATTGCTCAGAAATGTACCCCTGAGGCTCTTGTGGATTCAAAGGAAATTGATACCACCACTATTGCTGTTGGAGTTTTCCATGTCTCACCACGTTACAAGCTCAGCTTTCTTCCTCATTAAGGAAAAAGAAGATAACTGGTCTGGATTGAGGCAAATCAATAGCCAATAGTCCTTTCCTGAACCCCATTCCATCTTGTCTTGGTAAATAGTATGCTCCTGAGGGCAGGAGCACTGCCTGCCCTTGTGAGCAGACTGCCTAACATAAAAATAGTTATATCAGTGGAACCCTGGGCTGTCTAGGGCCATGGATGAGGATGAATTGGGAAACAGGAGCTTTCTAAGATCTCTGGAAATGACCTGGGTAGTGGGGCTTAATAATTCTGAGTTTTGATGCAATGGGAGCATCCTAGGGCAGGAAACCTCCTCTCAGATTCCTTCTATTTCTAAATCTGTTGTGCTAAGATCCTCCTCCCTTGATTAGGCAAAGGATTTCACTAGTTTGCTGAGTGATTGAATGGCAACAGAGTCAAAGGACCAGAAACACTAAAATTATTATTCACACTAACAACATGGAAGTGACTGTGTGGAGTGTTCCAGGGTGTGAAGTCACTCCACCAAAATGGATCAGGATGAGATAATAATAGCTGCCATTTCTATGTCACCTTAAGATTTGTAAAACGTTTTATGGACAACATCTCCTTTGATCTTCACAATCTTGCAAGGTAGATTGGAAGCTTGCAGATGAGGAAACAGAAACTTACAGGGTTAAGTGACTAGCCCAGGATCATATAGCTATTAAGTGGGGGGGGGGGGGGAGATTTAAACCCAGGTCATCATAACTCTAAGACTAGCCTTGTAGCTTCCTCTAACACTTATGATACCTTGTATTTACTTAACAGCTGGGGTTCACAGTTTAGCTAGATGCAGAGTTTATGAAGGACAACAGTATGAGGTAAAATAATCTAGAGTTAGAGGGGGCCTCAAACGTCAAGATAAGGAGTTTATACTTTAGATAACAAGGTTGGTACCAAAGATTTGGGGAACAGAATTCTGGCATGATCATGGGTCACGATAGTTACTCATCATCTAGGGGGCTGACCTACTGGTGATGAGCCTCTCCACTTGTAGTGAGAAAGCTGGGGGACCACTGACCAAAGAGATTCCTGTCCAGGTACTGATTGGACTAGAAAATCACTTCAGTCCTTTCCTCTTCTGAGATTCTATGATCCTATTTAGGACTGGAGGACTCCCAAGAGGCAGTATAGATAGCCCTTGCTCTAGAGTCAAGAACGTAGGCTCAAATCCCATTTTGAACACTGCCTGTGTGACCTTGGCCATGTTGCTGATTCTGCCATTTGTAAAATATGGGAATGGATTAGAAGAACTCCAAGTTCATCTCAGCTCCACAGCCTAGGGTGCCACCTTCAGAACAAAGGTTGCCATATTTGAATTCACTGACTTGTGTGCACCCATAGAGTCTGGGCTGGAGAGCCCATAGCTCAGTTCTGACTTAATCCTTCCTTCGGCAGATGGGGAGCCCGAGTCAGAGAGATCAAAAGACTTGCCCCAAATCATACAAGTAATAATAGCATGTCACACCTATGTCACACTTTCTGGTTTATAAAGCACTTTTCTTTCAGTTCTGTGAAATGGGTGGCCAAATATTAGAAAGAGTAGAAAGGGAAAGGAAAGAGTGTTGGACTTCGAGGCAGGAAGGACCTAAGTTCAAATCCCATCCCTGACACTTACTAGCCGGATAATCATGAACAAGTCATGGAATTTCTTTGGGATGCTTCTTCCACTTGGAGTGGAAAAGATCTGCCAGCTACATTGGAAGGAGTACTGGCTTTGGAGGCAGAGCACCAGCTTCCACCCCCCCACACAAAAAAAGTAGAGATAACTATGTTACCCATGTACAAAGCTGCTATGAGGAGCAAAAGAGCTAATATATGGAAAGTGATTTGAAAACCTTGAGACAATATAAATGCAAATGATTATCACCTCCTGTTCTGTCTCTGTCTCCCAGGCCCATCTTCCCCTCCCACACACCAGCACTAACCTTATTAAAGATGAGTCTGTGGCCAGGTTAGAGGCCAGGATCAGTTTTGTGGCCTAGGCTCTAAGCCAGTCTGGGAAGGGACAGCCAGAACCAGATTCCTCATCAACGCAGGAGCCCCTTCCTCCTTCACCTGATGCTATCTAGGGGTAGTTGTGCTTTTTTCAAAGGGATGAACTGGAGAGCCAGCTGGGAAACATGGTTCAAATACAGTTTTATTTTGGTATCACTTGTAAATAAATAAATACATAAAGCATACCCAACATCTATGGAGTCCAAATGAACAGAGGGAAACAAGGAGGGAGGAAGGGAAGAAGCAGCAACAAGGATGCTCAGATAGATGGACAGATGGACTAATGTGGGGGAGACTTAAGCTACAGGTAGGAGTAGAAGGAAGATACCCAGCACACGGCTACTCAACACATATGCTCTAGAACCTGATATTCACATGTAGCATGATGTGTTCATCCAGTCAGGAACAGGGAAGAAGGGAGGGAGCTGGGTCCAAGAAGCCATCTTGTTCAGGTGACAGGGAGAAGGTTAGTGTCAGCTACTGGCTCCACAATCCTTGGCCTGGCTCAACGATGGTTCCCCAGCTAGTCTCTGCTGCCCTCAACCTCAAGGAGAGACAAATGAGGCACAGAGTAAACACACACACACAAACTATAATAACCTGCCCCACTCTCACTGCCCCCAAACATAATACCAAGCTATATACTTCCTATACAAACATGGCAGGGAGTCAGGCCTGTCATTGGTAGGACACTCTCCCTGAGTCATGCCTCCTGCAGTGGGGATGAGCCCAAAGCAGCCCACTTACCCATTCCCTCTTGTGACTCTGGGTATATATTGTTTCAGAGTTAGCTGACAAGATTAGGAGTTGCTCTACGGCTAGCACTGGGCTGCAGTCTGAGGCAAGGGTCAGAGGTCAGTTTGTGACCAGGTTTAGAATCAGTCTCTGAACTGGAGAAGGAAATGGCCAACCACTTCAATATCTTTGCCAGAAAAAACCCAAATGGGGCCACAAAGAATAGGATGCGATTGAAAAACGACTGAACAACAATAGTAGAAATTCCTTCTAGAGAAAGATGCTCTAGGCCTAAGGGAACGTGCAACAGGAGAATGAACCTAGGAAAGATGGGGGGGGGTAAGACCCATAGGAGGAAAGTTCTCCATATTCTGCTGTCTCTAAATAAGTTTTCCCCAAGTCCAAGAGGCTGACAGTTGGAAAATCCTGGAGAACAGACAGAAAACCTGTAGAGCCCTGAGAAGACAGGGAGGGAAGCGTTGGAACCCTTTACCTCTTCAGTAGCTTCTGCTGGCTGGTCTTCTGGGGCCCCATGCTCAGCTGGAGATGGATGTACCAAATCCTCCTAGGAAAACAAAAGGTGCAGCCGGTTGGAGGCGTTAGGGCAGGAGCCCAGAGGGGTTAAACAGGCAGAGGAATGGGGGCAGGGAGTGAGTGTGGAAGCATGACAAAGAATAAGGGAGAGGGAGGGTGGGGAACAGGATGAGGGGGAAGGAAAAGGGGAGACGGAAAGGAAGGGCTAGAGGGAAGAAGGAAGGCAGGAAGAGACAGAGACAGAGGGGGAGAGGAAGAAAGGAAGACAGAGGGGCAGAGAGAGGAGGAGGGATAATAGATAAAGAGAGGAAAGAAAGCAGAGAAGGAGAAAGGGTGGGACAGAAGCAATAAGAGAGGGAGGGAGGGAGATATGAAAAGAGGAAGACAAGGAAGAGAAGGAGAGAGGCACACTATCTCCAGGACAGAGACAATCCCCAGCCTCCCATTTCACAGGCATCCACTTATTATGCAAATGGAATTGAACTGAATGGAATCTCCCCAGTTCATATCTCCCCTAAGCAGCCAGCCCAGTGTTTCTGCACCCATTAGAACTGTAGAACCACAGATGGACTTCAGAGCCCTCCTCAGACCAGCCCTCCTCTGGCGAGCCCTCTGTAATGTCCCTGAGAAATGGGCACCCAGCTTGTGAAGATGTCTAGTAACGGCCAATGCACCAGGGCAACTCATGCCATGTTGGGACACCTATGGTTTTCAGCAAGCTTCCCTGACATCAAGTCTAATGTCTTCTCCCTAAAATTGCAGGAAGGAGTGGGGGTGGGGGAAGATTAGGATTAGTTGGCTCCAGACAGTATTGCTATCTATGGAGGGGTGAATATGGAGATGTGTGAATCAAGGGCAGGAAATGGCCCCTCGGAATCGTTGGTTCTATAAAACTATAACGTTTTATTCTTTCAAGTCCTGAACTTTCTACTTCATGTCTTGGTATTTTGGTATATGTATCTGGGATCCTCGTACTGATTGTCCTGGCATCAGGCCCATTTTCCAGATAAGGAAACTAAGGAAAGTGAGGAACAACCCTTAGGAGGACCTAGGACAACTACAGAAAATGTAATGCAAATGAACTGGCCAACGAAGCAACACGATGAATAGTGTTGGATTTGAAGCTGAGTTCCAATCCTGCTTCGGATGCTTACTGGCCATGAGATAAGTTATTTCACCCCTCTGGTGGAGCTAATAATAGTACCTGCCTCCCAGGGTTGTTGTATGGATCAATTGAAATAATATTTCTAAAGTGCTTTGCAAACCCTAAAGTCGTATGGAAGCTTGAGTCACTATCATTCTTATTTGTTGGGGTAGATGGCCCCATTGCTGGCCCAACGTATGTCAATGGAAGACCCTGACCTCCTGACTTCCAGCCTAGGGTTATGTCTTCTGGCAAATATCAGTGCTTATCCACTCATTTAAAGGGTGTCCCAAGCTAGACATCTCCTCTGCAGTTTGCTAGTCCAATCTCTTGGCCCTGATTCCCCATCTGAGACTCGCTATTAGCCTGCCAGTATCCCTCGTCGAGGACAAGACAGCAGGAGGGTTTCCCTTGGGCAGCAGCGTCTGCATCTGTAACTAGGGCACTGATACCCTGGAATGAAACATTCTCAGTGTCCCTGGTGGCATCACAAGGCTCAGGAACACAGCTGAGGGAACCTGTGGAGAAAGAGCTCTCTCCTGCACTCCAGACTCCCTCACCAGTCCCATGCAGCCCCAGATTGCCAGCCCAGGGGTCCTCCCTTACTCCAGCCACCTACTCATCTGGGTTTGTAGCAAATTTAGGCACTATGATGGGAGAAACAAAAGGCATTGAAGGTACAGCCGACTGGAGCCCACCTGAGTGCAAACACCAATCATCGACATTTACATAACTCTTTAAAATTTGCAAAGAACCATTCCTACATTATTTCCTTTGTGCCTCAGAATTCTGGGAAGTAAGAACTATGGGTAGTTATCCCTACTTTACAGATGAAGAAACCGAGGTTCAGATTGTTTAGGACTTCCCCAGACTCACACAGCCTAGTGCATGGGATCCAAACAGCAGCCTAGTGTAGTAGGATGGGTGTGGGTGGGGGGTCAGTCACAAGACCTAGGCTTTTGTGTCAGCCCCATCCCAGCCCCAGTCTTCTGACTCCAAGCCCAGCAAGCTATCCCCAATAACAAACTCCTCCCTAATGAAATCTTCGGGTATATTGCACAAGCACGGTGTCCAGGAGGAGGGAAGAAAGAGCCCTAGAGTATTTGTCCCTGTATTCAGTCTTGAACGCCACCTTTTTGAAGGGATGTTGGTGAGCTGGAGCCTTTCAGAGAAAGATGACCAGGATGAGGAGATGACCCACTGGGACACTAGCTGAATGAAACTGAAATGGCTAGCCTAAAGAAGAAGATGTTCTGGGGGAGGGGTTCCCCATCCCTAGAAGTCTTCAAGTGAGGTAACCACTTGTTGGGGATATTGTAGAAAAGATTCCTGCTGCAAAAGGTCCCTACTGACTCCAACTTTCTATGAAAAATTCTTCCCAAGTTTTTATTTTTATAGCTTAATGAACATAGTGATCTCTGCTCTTAAGGATTAGGAGTTAACCCACTGTTTCACAGGCTACCAATCTAGACTCTGACACTCACTAATTGTGTTACCATTTAATGTCTCTGGGCCTCAGTTTCCTCAAATGTTAAATAAGGAGGTTGGAGTCAATGACCTCTGACGTCCCTTCCACCTCTAAACTTATATGATCCTATGACTGAGAGTTAGTAGACCTGGGTTTTGGTCCTGCCTCTGAAACTGACAAACTGCCTCGATTTCCCCAGAAGCGCAAGGAGGTTAATAATCTCTATCCATGCTCCTAAGCAGGTCAGCTGTGAGGCTCAAAGGGACACAGGCAGTCTGTGGCAGAGCCAGGGTTGGAACTAATGGTTTGGAAAGAGCTTTGGGGGAAAAAAAAAGGCAAATGTGGTCCTAGTCCAAGGAACCCTGAACTGTTCAGCCATATGACTGTAGGCAAAGCTACTTACCTCTCTGAAGCTCAGTTTGCTCACCTGTAAAATGGGGATAAAGCATCCTTATATTATTACCTACTTGGCAGGGCTGTTGTGAAGAGAAGTACTTTGTAACCTTAGAGCACTGGAGAGATGGAGGTTATTTCCATCATTTCTGAGCTCCATACAAGATGTAGCCATACCCAGCCTCTGGCCAGAACCCCTTGGAGTCTGCTGGGAGCCTCAGGGACTGATGATTTCCCTGGAATGTTGAGCAGGGACAACTCACCTTCCGAACGATGCCAGTGGTCACCACAATATTTTCAGCCTCCTCCACTGTCTTGCTGGCCACGGTGTTCACACTGGCTACCATGGCATCGCTTACCATGTTGGCCTGTTCTTTGGTCTTTTCCGCAACTTGTTGGGGGAGAACAGAGAACATTTTTTTCCCCTCTGGCTTCATTTTTTTTTCCTTCCTGACCCATCCCTTCTTTGAGGTGAGGTTGTTCTGTGTTCCCCAAGGGTCCCTCCTCACTGTACAGTTAGTAGGCCTTGGTATGGTCACTTGGACACTGAATTATGTGCTCAATCTCCCAGGGATGAAGGCAGAGAGGGAGATTCCAGGATTCAGATTCTCAAATACAATTTTTCTCCACCCATTTGCACTTCCTTTCCCCTGAGCATGGCTCTAATGGCTCAGGGTACCCCCCACAAGGTATTCAGGAGAGTAAGGGGCCCAGATGAGGTGGGGCCAAGGAGAGAGAGACAGACAGAGACAGAGAGAGACAGACAGACAGAGAAACAGAGAAGAGAGAAAGGAGAGAGAGAAAGAAAGAGGAGAGAGAGAGAGAGAGAGAGAGAGAGAGAGAGAGAGAGAGAGAGAGAGAGAGAGAGAGAGAGCGCTCTTCAGCACTTTCCACTCCCTTTGTGGAGGAAGAGTCCACACAAATGGGGCTGTGCCTCACATATACACCTAGACCACAGGGTTGGTTTTTAAGGAGAGGGTCTCAGGAGCATTGGCCTTCAAATGCCAATAAAATCCCCCAGGCCTGAGGTCCTAGTTAGGCCAAAATGATAGTGAACATGAAGGGGAGGAGAGTGTTCCAGGGCAGAAAGACCAGTCGGAATCCTCCTTTTGGGACCTGATATCTGGGGGATTCTGGGGAATTTTGATTCTAAGGAGGCAGCTTTGTAGAAAGAGTCCCAGGATCTCTCAACGCCTGGAGTCCCAGGGAGTCCCAGCTCCTTACCTGAGGTCACACTCTGCACCACACCCTCTTTAGTTTTAGTCCCTGTGAAAGAAGCAAAGCCCAGGTCAGTTCCCAGAACAGCTCAGCAGTGCTATGAGCCCTTGGCTCTCGCTGCCTTAGGGTATCTTCTGTGTCCACAGGATAGGGAAGGAGAACATAATACAGGAGAATGGAGGGCCTTCTGACCTAAAGGGTGAACTTCTTATTCAGGTTTAGGCAGTAAGGGGAAGGCAAGACCCAAGGAGACAGAGGTGGAAAAAGGAAAGATGGTGATGCAGGGCAGAGGTTAGAGGGATAGGGATAGGAAAATGGAAGATGGAGAGATGAACGGTGACAGAAGAGTGGAAAGGGGCAGAGAGGTAAGGGGAAGAAGGGTGAAGAATCAGTGGGATGGAGGAACTAATAATGGAAAGGTAGATGATGGACAGAGAATGGAAAAATAAGAAAAAGACAAACACATGGGGGAACAGTATATGGAGAAGAGAAACAGAAAACGAAAGTAGAGTGTGGACAGAGGGAGAAATTGGGAGACAGAAGACGGAAGGGTAGAAGGCCAGGACATGAAGAGGCGATGGTGGGAGGGGACGGGGGACAATGGACAGGGTGACAGAGATAGAAAGGAAGGGATAATGAGAAGAGATGGAGGAGATACAGAGGGAACATCCCTTCCATCCCAAGCCTGGCCCCCCAGAGGTCATTCACAGAGGGAATGACCAAGATTATTTTTTCTCTTGGGTCTTGGGAAAATGATGGGTTATAAGGTGACAGACACTTGCCTCCTTCAATGCATATTCTTATATATTCATTAAGAGAAGTCCGGCCTACATCAAAGGGCTCTTTCCTTCCATGTCTGGAGGAGCCCAATAGCACAAGACTGGACAGGATGGAAGAGTCTGAACACAGAGGAGGAGGGCACAACTTCCTCCAGGCCATCCTCCCCAAGACAAGCTGGATACCCCCCCAAGAATCTCATGTCACCCCCTCCATGATCCATCCCTTGAAATGCTCTCACCCTAGTCCTGGGCTCTGTCTAGACTCTTTCTCAGCTTGGGACCTGTTACAGAGAGCTGGAAGGACTGTCACTGTCTGGTCCCCTGAGCTCAGGAGCATCCCTGCCTTCTCCTTCCTCCTACCTAGAGCCATCATAGAGTATCATAATGTGGCACAGTGGAGAGTCCACTAGCCTTGGAGCCCGAAGACCTGGGTTCAGGTCCCATTCACAAGCTGGACAGCTCTGGGAAGGTCACTTAGCCATTCTGATTCTCAGTTTCTTAGGGCAGGGGGCAGTTGGCCTAAGGTCCCTTACCAGGTCTCACAGTCTGAATCTATGAATCTATCTCTGACTTGTGATCTTCCAGATATTGCCTGATAATATGGCTTGAAGTAGGGTCCGGGACTCAATGAACTCTAGATAGAGTCGAAACAAAGAAATCGGCTCCTGAAGACCTCTGTGCTAAACAGGATTAGAGAATAGAGGAAGAGCTGAGTCATAAAGTCAGCTTTCATTTCAGAGCCCTCTGAAGCTGAGATTTCTGTGGCAGGCTGGATGGAGACACCTTGGAATTAGGATAATTAAGAGGGAGGGGGATGGTGGGGATGGTGGAATTAGTGGCAGCACTTCCGTCCCCACCCTCTTCTCAGTCTCCAGCTCTGACCATTCCTGACCATTCCCTCCCTCCTCCACCTCCCCCAGACCCCAAAGCTGCAGGTGAGCCCCAAAGTGATCTGAGAGCCGGGCTTGCCTTCCCTGGGGAAGCAGCAGGTGCCTGGTGTGAGCCAGGAAATGGGGGAGGAACCCGGGGCAGTCTGCACATGTCTGCATTTGTCTGAGTCCTTAGAGGCCCCCTGAGTCACAGGCCAGTCCGCTAGGCCACAGCAATGCTTTATTCCTCCAGACAAAGCTAAGCACAAAGGGAGCAAATCACTGCCCCTAGGAAGTGTCTCAAAGGAAAAGGCCCAGACACCAGAAGTGGTAATGATTATAATAACAACGGGCCAGTGAGGAAGAGAGTATAAGCATCAATATCTCTATTTTACAGGTGAGGAAACTGAGGCTCTGTGGCCCCATAACTGGGATTTGGACCCATAGGTCTTTTAACTCCAAGTTCAAGACTTTTTTCCCTTATATGGCCTCTTTAAGCCTGGGGGCCCCCATTTCCCTCTCCTCCCACCATTGAATCTCAAAGCAAAGGAGTCCAGACAGCAAAGCTAAGGCCAGGGCAGACATAAACCTCACCTGGGGGAGGGAGTTTTGCAAGGACTCTCCATCACTGGGCAGCATCTATCAGACTGTGCATCACAACAGTCCCCACTCCCAGCATCTTCCCAGTACAGGTGTGGACCCCACACATAAGCAGAAACATCATGCATGTTTGTGACTGGTGCAGTGTTTGCTGGGGGCTCCAGTCATTTGAGCAACGGGCAACTTGTGCATCCATCAGTCTCCATTCAGGGAGAATCCAGCAGCCTGAGCGGCTCTAGGGCGTGGTCCTGATGGCAGAAAGCCCAGTTTTCTCCTGAGCTCTCTGTAGCCTGCACACATCCCCTTCCCTCTCAAACCTGACCCAGTTTATCTGTAACTTCCCCACGGAATGTCTGCCCTGCAGAGAAATCCAAACAGGGCACAGAAGCCTTGATGGTAGCAAAAGTTTGGTTGGGGGAGGGAGACAGGAAAATGAGCCCTAACCATGGTGGCCCAGGGAAGGACCACTCTCATCCCAGAAAGTCACAGGCTTCCAGATGAGTGAGGTCATAGGTCAGGCAGCATCCGCACCACCCTCGCTTATTAATTACACTGCAGCAGGGGTCTTTTTCAAGGGCAAGAGAGCCCACACAACTGAGCCTGGGCACGGATAGCTGAAGCGGTCATTTGGCCTTATGGGGACAGAGCTGCGGATGACCGCCAGCAGCTATGGAACTGCCCCCCACCCAGAACCCCGGGGTGATGATGAGAAGAGTCCAGTGGGCACCACATCTGGAGCCCAGCCAGAACTGGGGAGGGGGTCTCCCCAGGCCTTCCACTCTGTCTGGGCTCCCCCAACACCAAGGCTGGGAGGTGGAGCTCCCCTCCCCGCCCCGCGTTACTCCATCCCCCTGGCTCCCAACTTACCCACATACATCACCCCCTCCTTGGTCTTCTCAGCGGCCTCAGTGACTCCCTGCTTGGTCTTCTCCACAGCCCCCACCACGCCCTCCTTAGCAATGGAGAAACCTTTCTTGAAGACATCCATGGTGGCAGAGAGCGCAGTGAGCTCCCGGGGTGGGGTGCCAAACAGTCGGACAGAGCCTCGAACACTGGAGCCCTCCGCTCAAGGCAGCTTGAGCGAGTGCGCTTGCCGCCGCCGCCGCTGCTGTGGTCGGTTCCCCTGCGGGTGGCCGGTTAGCTCCCTCGCTGCCTGGCTGTCTTATTGACAAAGTGCACTGCGGTGGAGCCAATGCCAGCAGCCAGGCGCTGCTGAAATATTAATGCTCCAGCCTGGCCGGGTGGGGAGCGGAGCGGAGATGAGAAGAAAGGAGCGCGGCTGGCTCCCCGCCAGGCTCTGGAAGCTGCAGTGCTCTCATTATCTCCTCCAAGGGCAAGCTACTCCTGGAAGGAGAATGGGCGTCCTGAGATTCTCGGGGAGTATTGGGCAGGCTGAGGCTGGGGGGAGCTGGCCTGGTCTCTCTGAGGACCCTGCCTCAAGTTAGCCCGCTCTTAGCTTCACTTTTCCTGTTTTCTGGATCCCACTCTTTGGTGCTTCCCCCACACACACCCCGGCCCTGCCGTTAGCACTAGAGGATCATGAAAGATGGAGGGGTTGACCCAGGGCAATTTACTGCAGCTGAGAGGACCCCATGCTTCCTCCTCTACCCCAGATCTCCAAGGATTCTGTTTCCACTCCCAAGAGAATCCCAGACTCCATCCTTCATTCGTTCCCAGGGCTCAGCTCTGTTTTGATCCATCTCAAAAGCCTAAGTAAAACTGACCTTGTCCTTGAGCATCTGCTCTCATAGACTCCTAGAATCTTGGCACTGGAGGGGACCTTAGGGTCATTCGGCCCAACCTGTCCCCGAGTCAAAATGCTCTCTAAAGAATCCCTGACAAATGGTTATCCAAAAATATCTGAAAACCTCTAGTGATATTCTATGCCCAATCTCCCCTCTTCAACCTCGCCCTTCCCAAACACAGGTGCACACACATACTTTCTCCAATGACTCTCTTGGGCATCGATCAATGACTTATTACCTCCTGTCTGTGGGATTGGATGACCCAGAGGCTCGAGGGAATGTGTCGATGTCCAAGGAGGATGTCCACAGTGAGTCCGAGCAAAAAGCTTGGGCAAAAGCCAGATTGACTTGTCCTTCATCCATTGTACCCACCACACCTCATCCAAGCTAGCAAATTCTGTCTGTCATTCAGTCTTTAGATTGATGTTCAGGGGGTCTCAGAGACATAAGGCTCAGGTGTATGTACAAGGATGATATTGGAGAGGAGGACCCTTCCACCACCAAGGCTGATGGCATCCCCTGGTCATGAATACTACTCAGGGCCAGGAAAACAACCCTTCGCTCTAAGAATGGATGCACCCTTAGGGGCTGCTAGGTAGTGCAGTGGATAGAGCACTGGCCCTGAAGTCAGGAGGACCTGAGTTCAAATCTGGCCTCAAACCAAACACTTGACACTTACTAGCTATGTGACCCTGGGCAAGTCACTTAACCCCAATTGCCACAAAAAAAAAGAATGGATGCACCTAGATCTAAATTGGACCTTCTTCTCCCCTCTCTCCAATCTCATCGATTCAGCTATTATTGCTAAGAAGATGATTCCCAGATCTACATGTCCAAACCCTCATCTCTCTCCTTAGCTCCAGTCCCACACTGCCAAATGCCTGTTGGATATCTGTACACGGATGTCCTGTAGGCATCTCAAACTCAACATCTCCAAAACAGAACTCATTAGCCTCCCCCTATACTCCACCTGTCTAGAATTTCTCTGTCTCTGTTGAGGGCACCACCATCTTTGCAGTCACCCCTGTTAGCCACCTTAGAGTTATCTTCTACTCCTCAGTCTCCCTCATTCTACATATCCAATCTATTGCTAAATACTAACGATTCTATCAACATGACCTCTTCTAAAAATTCCGTTGTCTCCACTCACAAAGCTACCTCCCTGGGTTAGGCCCTCATTCTCCTCTATCCTGGACTATTTTTTTTATTTTTAAATTAATTTATTTATTTTTAGTTTTCAACATTCACTTCCATAAGCTTTCGAATTTTCAATTTTCTCCCCTATCCTATCCTCCCCCCTCCCCAGTCTCCTGGACTATTACAATAGCCCCCTAACTGGTCTCCCTGTCTCATCTCTCTCTATTTCAATCCATCCTCACAGCTGCCAAACTGATATTCTTTTCCTATTTAAATTTTATTTTTCTGGAATAAAGCGAGCATTTCCACAACAAAGTACAATAAAAAAAAAAGATGAATGCACATGAAACTGAAAATTTACTATGCACAATTTGCTATTCCTTTCTTTCTTTTTTTGTTGCAAGGCAATCAGAGTTAAGTGAATTGCCCAGGGTCACACAGCTAGTAGCCGTCTGAGGCCAAATTTGAACTCAGGTCCTCCTGACTCCAGGGCCAGTGCTCTATTCACTGTGCCACCTAGCTGCCCTTATTCCTTTCAAATATACAAAAAAATTGTCATGTAAATTCCTTTTTTTCCCTTCCCTTACCGTTCCTCACCCCCACTAGAGATGGCTACCATTAGACACAAATAGGTGTGTGTGTGTGTGTGTGTGTGTGTGTGTGTGTGTGTAAAATTATTCTATACATACTTCTATTTATCAATTCTTTCTCTGGATACAGATAGCATCTTTCTTCATATGTCATTTATAGCTAATTTGAGTATTTATAATAGTCAAAATGACTTATTCAAAGTTGTTCTTAAAACAACATTGCTGTTACTATATACAATGTTCTCTTGGTTCTGCTCATTTTGCTCTTCATTATTTTGTGGAAGTCTCTCCATGTTTTTCTGAGATCATTGAGCTCATCATTTCTTATATTTCAATAGCATTCCATCACAATTATATACCACAACTTGTCCAGTCATTCCCCAATTGATGGGCATCTCCACAATTTCCAGTTCTTTACTGCCACAAAGAGAGCTGCTTTAAACGTCTTAGAACATACAGGTTCTTTTCCTTTTTCCCTAATTTTCTTTGGAAATAGACCAAGTAGTGGTCAGAGGCTATAGGCAGTTTACTAACTCTTTGGGCATAATTCCAGATGGCTCTCCAAAATGGAGATTGGATCAGTTCACAATTCCACCAACAATGAATTAGTGTCCCAATTTTTCCACATCCCTTCCAACATTTGTCACTCTCCCCTTCTATCATTTTAGCCAATCTGGTAATACTCTTTTTATAAAAAATATTCAAGAATATTTTATTTTTTCCACTTGCATGCAAAAATTTTTAACATTCTTTTAAAAAATTTTTGAGTTCTAAATTTTCTCCCTCCCCTCTCCCCTCCTTGACATGGTTATTATACATACATGTGCAATGAACTGATATTCTCAAAGCACAAATCGAACCGTATCACACCCTGTTCAAGAAGTTTCTGCTGTTCCCTCTTGACTCTAAGGTCAAACACAACCTTTCCATTAGACATTGAAGGTCCTTCCCTATCTGGCTTCAGGCTATTTTCCAGGCTCACACATCCTACATTCCAGTCAAACCAGTCTATTCACCATCTCCATCTATGACATTCCCCACCCCCCACCGGTCCCAGAAGTTTTGCTCAGCATGACAGGGATTTGAACCCAGGTCCTCTCCCTGCAGATGTCCCGTGCCTCCTTGCAGGTCTCCTCCGATCCCAGGCCCAGATCCCCTCTCTGGGAAGTGACAGCTCCAGAGGTGCCTCAAGAAGCCACTGTAATGCTAACATCCTCTTCCTGTCTCCTAGGGAGAAGGGGGCCAGAGCCCCAGTTCCTGTTGACAGATAAGTCTAAAAGGGCCCATCCAGGGACAGAGGCAGCTCTGAATAAACTGTGACCCAAGTCCAGGGCTGCTCTCTTCCTCCCTCTCCCTACTTCCCAACCCCCCACACTGCCCCTCTGAACCTCTTCACAGGAACTCCGCAGGCATTGTTAGGTGGCCTCTGACATTTCCAGGCTGCTGGGCCAGGGACAGCCTCTTCCTCCCTTTGTTGCAAGAATTCAGGTTTTTTTTTTCTTCTTCAGAGGTTTAACGTGAAGGCTTTGAGAACCCAGAGCCTGAAGGCAGGTGCTTCACAGCAAGGAACAAGACAGTGATGGGGCCACTCCTCTTGTGCCTCTGGGGGCTCCTTGGGAGTGGAGCACTGGCAGCCTGGGCTGCAGATCCCAGGCACCATGGGGGCTACCCACAGGGGGACTATGGCCCCAGCCCCTACCCCCCCAGAAGCCCCAGCCCTCCCAGAACTGGGAAGCAGGAGGCTGGGGTCCCCTTTCCCTTGCCTCTGATTCCTCCCCACCAGGCTGAGGATGGACCCAAGGATCCCTGGAGAAGGTAAGGTGGTTGTCTCCTCTCCTCTGCCTTGCCCTAGCCCCACTAGGGTAATCGGACTGTGGGATTCCTTGGGCATCTGATCATCTGAATCTCAGACTGGAAAACGGGTAGGGCCAAAAGGCCCCTGAGGTCTCATCCAAAACTGAGATTCTATGAACTAGGAAAATTAGTTTAGAATCTCTACTTTTGTCATGTGGCTACAGGAAAATCATTTAATCTCCGAACCTCAGTTTCTTCATGTATAAGATGGGTACACCTTTTGAGAATAAAGTGACTTGTCAAGTAAAAGATTTTTCAAAGCAACTAGAACCGAGGATCATAGATTTCAAGCTCACAAAACATCTTGGAGGCCATTTATTTAGTCCAACCTCTTCCTTTTGCATATGAGGAAACTGAGGCCCACAGACTTGCCCAAGGTGATTCAGATAATAAGTGGCAGTCAGGATTTGAACCCAGGTCTTTGGACTCTGAATCCAAAGCTTTTCATGCTCTACCTTGCTCATCTGTTTTCTGGGAGCTTGGCCCCATCAAGGAGGAGGAGAGGTAGAAGTGGAGAAGTCACCAGGGATGTGCTCCCCTGGGTAGATAGGGCAGGTCAGAGCATCAGCGATCATTTTATTCTTTGTCTACTGCCTACCTGGCAGTGTGCTGAGTGCCAGGGATGCAAAGACAGGCAAAAGACAGCCCTTGATGGGAAAGCATTAGAAGGCTTCTGAGATCCCTCCCATCTCCAAATCTGTGCTCGTATGATGCCGTAGCTGCTTGTGAGGGGGTGCAGGGAAGACCGCATTCTCATGAAGGAGGGGGCCAAGAGAACCCAGGGGTGCCAGGCTCCCCACCTGTCCTGAGCACTGTTTGGAACCAGAGTGGGCAAGAATGGAAACCTTCTATTAATAATCAAAGAGAGATGGTGGTTGTGACCTAGGTCAGCTCCTGACTGCTTGAAAGTTTTTCCTTGAAGGAAATCAATTCTGAAAAGCCAGCTCAAGCCAAGGAAGAGGGGGAGGAGTGGGGAAAGGGGTTTGACCTGAATGTGAACAGAGAGGCCTATGGCTGCAGCTTTGCAAGACAGGGCAACTCTGGGGCTGAGCTTCTACACCAGGTCATCTCAGCCATCCAATTCGGTCCAGCCACCATTTATTAAACACCTACTATGTGCGAGGATTTGAGATGGGAACTAGGAATAAAAGGATTAAAAGAAATTCACCGTCCCTGCGCTCAAGGAGTTTGCAATCCAATAGAGGAGATAAGACTTACGAGGACAACTAAGATATGAGACAGAATGCGTGAGGACAAGAGAAGACTCCACTGAGAGTTCCAGGGGAAATTTGAGAAGCAGGGATGGAGGAGACCCCTAAGATGGGCTTTTAAGGCAAGGAAGGCTTTTGACAGCTAGGGATGGGCAGGAAGAAATCAGAAAACAGTCCCCAGGAGAGTTTGTCTGGAACAGAGGACATGAAGGGGATCCCGTTAGAAAAGTGGCCTTTTGGGGCAGCTAGGTGGCACAGTGGGTAGAGCACTGGCCCTGAAGTCAGGACGACCTGAGTTCAAATCTGGCCTCAGACCAAATACTTGACACTTACTAGCTGTGTGACCTTGGGCAAGTCACTTAACTCCAACTGCCTAAAAAAAAGAAAAGAAAGAAAAGTAGCCTTGAGGTTGACCTTGGATGGTTTGAAAGGCCAGGCTGAGGAGTCTGTATGGGGTCTAGGAAACGGGCAGTCACTCAAGGGAATGGCATAGTCAAAATTGGGCCCATTTCCTTGATAGATAAGGAATAGGAAGGGGAAAATAAGCATTTATTAAGCATCTGTTATACCAAGCACTTCACAAATATTTTCTTACTTAATCTTTAAAACAACCCTGAGGGGTAGGTGCTATTATGATTCCCATTTTACAGAAACTGAGGCAGACGGAGGTTAGGTGACTTGCCCAGGTTTGTAGTGGTAGTAAGTGTCTGAGGCTGGATTTGAAATCAGATCTTCCTGACTTTGGGCCTAGTGCCCTCTTCATCTGGGCACCTCACTGCCTCTGGAGGCAGATTTGAGACTGGAAGTTGTGGGAGGGGGCGATATTGCAAGGGCGACACCCAGGGTGAAAGGGACAGAAATAAGATGACAGGGATAGATGGAAGGGATAACTGTGGGGGAGCAGCTCTAGGACAGTGCACTGCAATTAGGGGAGATCCGCTTTCCAGCCAGGAACTGGGAAAAGACTCAAGGTGAATTTCTTCAGGCCTGAAGCAAAAGCAAATCCGTGACCAGAGACCAGAAGCTGAGAGCTATCATGGACTGATGAGATAGGGAGTCAAATCTGGCCAAGTGACTGCCCTCAAGGGGCCTGGGCTGCCCTGTAGGTATAGTGATTATCCATCAGAGATTTTTTTTTTCTCCAGGGCAGTCCTGATTTCAAGAAAATAAAATGCATTTTACAAAAGTCTTTGGTTTTAGCTTTGGAAACTATAATAGAATCACAGAATGTTAGAGTTGAAAGGGACTTTAGCTATTCCACACCCTTACAAGAGACCTCCCTACGAAACACCCACCAAGTGATTGTCCAGCCCTGGTTTGAAGACCTCTGGTGAGAGGAAGCCTACAAGTCCCAAAGAAGGCTGTTCCACTGCTGGACAGCTCAAAACATTTAAGAAGCTTCTCCTGCCACCATTTCTTGAGCTAAAATGTAAATTGTCACATTCCCCTTAATCAAATTTCATCTCAGAGGCAACATGACAAGCAGATAGAGAGTTGGCCTCAGAGCCCAGGAGCCCTGGATTCAAGGCCTGTCTCCCACATACAAGTTGCTGGACCTTGAAGTATGCTGGGTAACTCTCCAGGTGACAGGGAAGATGCATGAAAGAAGCTTCCCCATCTGAGAGGTCCCCATGTCTATCAAATCCCAAATCCAGGCCTTCTCATTTTAAAATTTCATTTTATCCAATTCAGCCCAACGCTTTCACCTCTCAATAACATTCTGGATCCTGACCTCCAGTGGGTTAGCTGTCCCTCCAAGCTCTGTGTCATCTGTGGATTAAACGAGCATGCTGATTGTGCCTTTGATCAAGTGACTAATAAAAAGTTAGCTGCAGAGTACCCAGCACAGATCCCTGGGGCACTCTACCAGAGACTTCCTTCTGAGTTGACATCCAGCCATTAACGACCACACTTTGAATCTAACCATTGAACCACTTTGAATCTACACAATTGTATCATCATCTAGGTGGTATCTTTCCCTCTTTTCTACAAGAATGAGCTACTCTAGGAAATCTTGGTAGACTCTATCCACAGCCTTCTCCTAACTCCCAACTTAATAACTTCATCTACACAAGGAAACAAGATGATTCTGGCATAACTTCTTGCTGATAAGCCCATGCTCGCCCCCTTGCTTTCCTAGGTGGCAGAGTGGGTAGGTTGGCAAATTTGGAATCAGGAAGTCCTGAATTCAAATTCTGCCTCAGAAACTCGTTGTATGACAATAGGCAAATCACTTTATTTCTCTAAACCTCAGTTTCCTTACCTGGGGATAATAATTACACTTACCTCAAGGGCTGTTGTACAGATCAAATAAGATAAACTGCTTTGCAAACCTCAAAGTGTAATGTCATTATTTTATCTTTGGTAACATCAGACTCACCAATGTATAGCTTATGAATCCATTCTCTTCTCTTTTTAGTTTTAAAAACAAGGTAGGACAATATTTACCTTTCTCCCATCCTGTAGAGTCTCTCCTGCTTTCCACAGTCCTTTAAATGTCACTGACATTGATTCAGCAATCACTCCTGCCTGCTCTCTCAGAAATTCATGTGGGCCTAGTGACTTGGACTCATCCAGAGCACCTAGGCCCTCTGGCCAGTTCCTTACTTATCCTGAACATCAGCTTCCAATTAGCCATTCCCTGTGGAACTCTTTCCAATCCAAAAGTCACTGTTCTTAGCAGAATAAACAGACTTACAAGAGGAACTAAGCAGTGAAATGAGAAAACTAACCCCATGGTAAATTTTTTTAAAAAAAGCCCAATATAGAAAATTGGTTGACATCACGGTATTGCTGAAGGCTGGACCTGTTTGATGAGCTAGGAGAGAAAGCCAGAGAGCCAGAAGGACAGAGTGAGACGCCCTTGGAAAGGCAGGCAGAAAGGATTTCTGTGGTGGGGAGGGAGTGGGAGGATGGTGACAGTCCTTGCTTAGGTGATGGAGCTTGGGGCTTACTTCTGGCATTGGTTATTCAGAAAGTTGGCCACTGAAGGTTAAGCTCCATCTTGCTCTGAGATTGGGACATTGCCCAAATGACTTCTGGAGGTTTTAGCTCCAGGAAATAGCCGCTGTGGGCCCTACTCTCCCATTATGGAAAGTCAGTCAGTCAAGAAGCGTTTATTAAGTACTTCCTATGTACCAATCACTGTGCTATGTGCTAGGGATAGAGAGAAAAGCAGAAAGTTTATCCCCACCCTCAAGGAACTCATATATTAGTGAGGGAGACAACACATAAATCACCAGGTACATATAAGACAAATACAGAGCAGAGAAGGGTAGTATGAAAGGGGAAGACATTCATGAAACCATCTCCCTAGGAGAAAGGCAGGGCTGGTTAGCTCCTCCAAAGATAATCAAACACTCTATGGAACTTTGTAAGTAGGTGATCTCTTCATCCCCAGACTTAAGCCCATCATAGCTTAATGGCTAGAAAAGGCCAGTAGAGGTCATTCTATCATTGCCTCCATCTCTGGTGAAGTCGGGGCTAAAACACTAGGAAGTGTCAGATGAGGGTGGGGGAGAGGGGAAGAAGAGGCTGGTAGAAAAAGGTAAGGAGAGTTAGTATCACTTTCTTCTTATTAATTTAGCCCCTAGGGACCAGAAGGAGTTTCTCCCTGGGCTATCCTCTGCTCCAAGGAAAGCTCCCTAACTTGAGGGTAAATTGTGTTGGGCAATGAATTGCTCCAAAAATCCAGCTTAGCTCTAGTCCTTCACAGAATGACTAACTGCCCTCCAGAGTTTGCCCACAGTCCCAGAAGGGACTTTGCTGAGCCTGTCCAGGGATTGTCCTTGGACATGTCACTAAGTTAACTGGAATTTCCTCTCCCACTCCCTTTGGGTGGAGGGAGAGGAAGCATCCACTTATTTAAGTGATTACATAAAACTTAGGCAGAAGTAATGAAACCTCCAAGCTTTCAGGAGACTCTCATTAACTCACAGTGAGGCCAGGGTTATAGAACAGGTGAGTGAGCTCAATTTGGTGTGTCCCACTGGGCAAATCCAAAATCAGCATGGGGGTGTCCGGAGATGGCAGTCACTATTTTCTTGGAGGCAATGAGAACTGGCTATTTTGGCCTCAGTGAACATCTTTCTGGTATAATAGAAAGAACAACGGATGAAGAATCACTTAATTGCCTGTGCTCTCACTTACCACCTTGGGCAGGTCATTTAATATCCCAGGGCCTCAGTTTCCTCATCTGTAAAATGAGACAGTTGGACTAACTGGCCTCAAAGATCCTTTCCAGCTCTAGACTTGTGATCCTAGAGGATCATGGACCAAGCCAGGCCTTGGGAACCATAGATAGAATACCTTACAGGTGTTAGTTACCACCTCTATGCTCCCTGCCAAACACACACACACACACACACACACACACACACACACACACACACACACACAATCTGGGACTAGGTAACGTTCTTTTATACAAATTCTCATGACCTTATTCTGGTGCAGTATTTCTAAATGTCTCTGTAGCAAGTATATTCTGGGTCTACAAGTCCAGAGCTAGGTCAGCTACATCTGCCCCTTTGGGACTCTAGGTGTGCCCTGATAAGCTCTGGGGTATTTTTTCTGTCATGCAACAGAATCAAGCTCCCATCAGATGGGTCCCTTCTACGTGCTTTTAAGGGTCAATGAAGAGCCTCCCAGTTCCATTTAACCCCTTAATATCAAGAAGCTTTCTCAAAAGGGCATTTACTTCCAAGATATAACAAAAACAAAAGAACAAAGATTTCCCCCCAACCTCTCTAAGACACACTCTCCCTTCTCCTGGCTTAGCCTCGAACATAGCTCAATTTCTACATATCATTAGTCCCACCAAGTTCATGTCCAAATTCAGCATCAATACCAGATGAGTCCCGGTCTTAACCATTTCAAGGCTAGGACCTGAAGGTCCCTCCTTTCTCCTCGATGCTAAGCAGGCTGTAAAAGCCAGATGGTGAGATGTTGGGATGCTACTTTTCCTTCATCTAAAAGGGAAGAATAGGGAATGAGGCAGGAAAGAACCCAAGCCTAAATTCACAGGGTCACAGAGCGGAGAAGGCCCAAAGCAGGACAGGTTTCTCTCCCACTGGACTCCATAAATGAAGTAATCAAGCAACTACACAGTAGGCTGAAGAGTACGAGGCTGACAGGCCTTTTGGATACCTCGGTAGCAGGTCCAAAGGCATCCTCTTCTTCATGTGGTTAGCCAACGTGAACCAGTTTCAGAATATGTGTGGATGCTTCAAAGCCTCTCCACTTTCCTAGAAGCAGGTGCATTGGCCTCTCAGGTATGGAGAAGTAGTATCAGCGAAGCACACTAATGCATTCAAAGCATTCATCAGTCCTGATTCTGTCTCTATTTCCATGCTCCTCTTCAACACCTCAATTTTTCAAGCATCTGTGAACTCCTTGACGTGGATACCCAATCCTCTGATGCAGGTTGCAACTGTTCTAATTATTAGCCATGGTCTTCAATAACATTACTCCACAGCTAACTGAGGGCTCAGAAAGTAGACCCTGAGCTTTTCAGGCTTAGTGGGATCTGCTAGAGCTTGAGCTCTGCTGAAAAGCCTTCAGGAACCTCATGCCTTCATGAGTAAAAGATGTTGTTTGGGGCCTTTCCTTGCTTTAATTTTTCCATGTAGAGCAGATATTTGAAAGGGCAGATGATGGATAAAAGTGTAACGTACAATCTGTTTATGTAAGATGTTTTGGAAACTATTTTAACTGGAAAACTAGAATCATGGAATCACCAGGCCACTATCTCACCCTTTCTCTCAGTTTCAATACCTATTGTTTTTTATTTCAAATATGTGATTGTATTAGCTCTTTCCATATGAATGAGTTCTCCTCATTTAATTTTAAAAAAAAACACTCTAGGGGCAGGTAGGTGGCACAGTGGATAGAGCACCAGTCCTGGAGTCAATAGGAACCTGGGTTCAAATCCAGCCTCAGACACATAACACTCAGTAGCTGTGTGACTCTGGGCAAGTCACTTAACCCCAGTTGCTTCACCAAAAAACAAAAACAAAAACAAAAACAAACAAACAAACAAACAAACAAAACCCACTCTGTACCAGAGTGAGGCATCAATATCATTACCATGATGAAGGTGGAAGGAAACAAACATTTTAAAAACACCTACTATGTGCCAGGCACTGTGCTAAATACTTTACAAATATTATCACAGTTGATCCTCCAAGAACCCTGGGAGGTAGATACTATTATGATTCCCATTTTGCAGGGAAGAAACTGAGACAGACAGGGGTTTAATGACTTGCCCAAGGTCACACAGCTGGTAAGTGTCTGAAGTCAAATTTGACTTTAAGTCTTCCTGGTTCCTAGGAGCCAGGAACACTTGAGTTCAAATCCAGCCTCAGATACTTACTAACTGTGTGACCCTGGACAAGTCATCTAATTCTGTTTGCCTCAGTTTCCTCATCTGTAAAATGAGCTGTAGAAGAAAATGGCAAACCACTGCAGTATCTTTGCCAAAAAAAAACCCAAATGGGGTCACAAAGAGTCAGACTGAAATGAGTGAACAACAACTTCCTAGCTGTATATATTGTTATGTTATGTTACGTTATGTGTTTTTGTATGTTGTTATATTGTTAAGTTACATTATGTTATATTATAATGTTACAATATTACATATTTTGTTATTACATACCATATAAATATGACATATAGCTATACTATGTTATATTGGGTTATATTATATTATTATATTATAATAGTAGCTAGCATTTATATGATTCTTAGATTTGTAAAGGTCACCTTAGTCAATGCTTACAATAACTCTATCAGACAGGTGCCCAGAACATCAGCTGTTTCTTTATTAATGAAGGTCCAGCTCTGAGTTACCTGTCCCTGGTACTGAAGGTAGAGCTGGTAGGGCTGCAGTTAAAGCAAAGAGACAGCTTTGGGGCTCCACCAACCTACCACCCACCTTGGACGATTCATTTAATGTCTCTGGGCCTCAGTTTCCTTTTTGGTGAAATTAAGGGGTTGAACTGCATGGCCTCTGTGCCCTGCACAGCTCTCCATCCATCATCCTATGACTCACTCTGGTTGGCGTGAGAAAGGAAGGAAGCCGCCTCACTTCCGTCTGCTTTGATTGCTTCCTCAGCTTCCCTTAAAAGGTAAAAGACAGGGATGTCATTCTTCCAAACAGTCTAGGGCCATGACTGGCCAGAAGGGAAGAAAGCATGTGACCCCAGAGTAGCTCTGCCCACTGCACTCCTAGGTCTGCACAAGGCAGACACCCTCTGCAATAAGGGAGCTGATGGTCCTTTAATCAAGTACACAAGCATCTCTCGATGCCTACCATGTGCTAAATACTGTATCACTACAAGACAGCAAAGAACCAGACCCTGCCTTCAGGGAGCTTATATTCCATGGGGGTAAAGGAGAGTGGAGAATGGAATAACATTTGAAAGGGCATTGCAAGCCTTAAAAGGATAGAAAGGTTAAATATTATTATTAAAGCATATACATTTTTCAAATGAGAAAACTGAGGCTCCGAAAGGGACATGCCTCCTTCAAGACCACCCAGCAAATAAAAGGCAAGGCTGGCACTCAAACCTAGTTCTTCTGTGAAGTCCATACTCTTCTTCCTCGACATACCACATCCTTGCCCCAAGGTGTTTACTTGGAGTTCATTTACCAGTCAATTAGTAGAGCCAGTCATCCAATTGAAAGGGACCTCAGAAGTTCTTGTCCAACCTCTAACCCAACAAGAATATTTTCTAGGTGCTCAGGGGATAGAGTATTGGACCTGAAATTAGCAAAGCCTGATTAAAATCTGATCTCAGGCATTTACTAGCTGGGTGACTGGAAGCAAGGCACTTAACCTCTATCTACCTCAGTTTCCTTATCTATAAAATGGAAAAACAACAGCACCTACCTCCCAGGGTTGTGGTAAGGATAAGATGAGATCTTTGTAAAGCGTTTTGTGTATCTTTGTGTAACATTAGCTAGATGTTGTTGTTGTTGTTATAACAGAACCAATGTGTTATCCAACCTGAGCTTGGAGACCTCCAGAAAAGGGGTACACACCAGCTGCTGAGGCAGCTTGGTCCACTTTTGGACAGCTCTGATTATTACCAAGCTCTCCCTTCAATAAAGCCCCAACTTGCTCCTCTCTGTTGTCCTGGCTCTGCACTCTGAGATTGAGCAGAGGGAGGTTAATCTGTTTTGCACTTGACAGGCTTTCAAATGGTCAAGTGTCCCCCAAGTTTCTTTCAAGCTAAGCATCTCCAGCCTCTTTCATTCAGGAACTCAAGGCCCTTCATCATCTTCTTTGGCCTCCTGTAGACATTCAGCAGCTTGTTCATTTTCTGCCTAAAAAGTGGTGCTCAGAAAGTAAGACGGGTGCTTCCAATGTGGTCAGCCTCCAGCTGAGCAAAGCTGCGTGACACTACCTGGACATCATGCCCCTCAAGGCAGCCTACTCTGATCGGCCAGCTTCTGGCTGCTCTGCCCCGTGACTGATGCTGGGTTTGTAATCCACTGTGGCATAAGAAAGACACAAAAGCTTTTTAAAGGAAAAGGATTAAACTCATCCTGCCATCCCTAGAGAGGAAAACTGGGGAGCAATGGGGGCAGGTCATAAGGAGGCATATTTCAGCTCAATATTGGGGAGACCCGCACAGGATCACAGGGTTTGAATTGGACAGGACCTTCAAGGTCATCCACGCCAGGGTTATGATTTTGAGAAGTCCAGTTATTTGTCCAAGGTCACATGGGTAGTGTTGTCATTTCTGTTGAGGGCATCACCACACTCCTAGTCCCCCAGGCTCGAACCTCTCTCACACACCCCATGTCCATCTAATTTGCCTTTGGAACATGTCTTCAATGCACCCCCTTCTTTCCTCTGTCATAGCCCCCCACCCCCAAACCTGTTAGGCCCTCATAATTTCACACATGCAGTATTGCAGCGGCTGCTGGGGAGGGGTGGGGTCTGTCTGCCTCAAATTCCAACCCCCCCACTCCAATCCATCCTACATTCAGCTATTAAATTAATCTTCCTAAAGGGCAGCTCTGACCAGGTGACTCACCCTATTTGGTTGACTTCCTGTCACTTCCAGTATAAAAGATAAAATCCTCTTTGTCATTCAAAGCCCTTCACAACCTGGTCCCCTCCTGCCTTCCCAGTATTCTTACACTCTGCTCCCCTCCACCACACACACACACACACACACACACACACACACACACACACACACACATGCACACACACTGCAGTCTAGTGATTCTGGCTAGACTTTCATCTGTCCAGGCACGGGCATTTTCTCTGGCTGTTCCTCCAGCATAGAGACCTCTTCTGCCTCACCTCTGCCTCTGGTGCCCGTCAAGTCCCAACTAAAATCTCATCTCCTAGGAAATACCTTTTCCAATCCCCCTTAATTCTAGTATTTTCCCCTCTATTGATTCTCTCCAATCTATCTTATAGAGGTCTTATTTGCACATGGTTGTTTGCATTTTATGCCCCCCACCCATTAAATTGTGAGTTTCTAGAGAGCAGAGACTTGTCTTATTTCCTTATTTAACAAGTAATAGGTGCTTAATAAATGCTTGTTGAATGACGAAGCCAAGCGCCTCTGCCCACTGCACCACACTGGCTCTGGAGGTTGTGATCTTCCTGTCTCTAGTGGTCTTCAATCAGCATTTGATGACTACTGGTCAGATTGGACGAGATGACCTCTGGGGTCCCTTCCAGCCCTCACATTCTCCAATTCTATAATATTCTGTACTGTGTATACGGGGGATTTTATTTTATTTTGTGTTATTCATTCTGAAGTCAAGGTCATCTCACCCGTCCCCCAAGGAAGAGGTGGGGGCATCTGAGGATGACTCAGCAGACTGAACACTGGGAGTGGGTGGAGCAAGGAGCTAAGCCCAGAAAAACTGCCCACTGTTTATTGGCCCCTGTGAGTGTGGTGTTATCTCAGCTCTGCCAATGAGCTGGGAACCACAGAGTCCTGGAAACAGGAATCCATCTGGGACGTTGGCTCGAACAAGAGGGAGCAGCTCAGTCAGGTGGAAGATGAGCTGGGGGCTAGGCTTGGGTTCACATAGGTTCACATCTCAGGTTTTGGAGGCTCACGGACCACTTGGTCCCAAGGCCACAGGAGCTGCAGAGTCAAGGATACCCAGAGGCTGCCGAGATCACCAGTAAAGCCAGGATCAGTCATTATTTAGGATCATAGGATTTAAGGCTAAGCTAAATGGAATTTCATAGTTCATCAAGACCAACCCTTTCATATCAGACAAGGAAACTGAGGCCCAGAGAGAGGAAATGAATTTTTGGCAGTCCCGGGGCTAGCAAGCAGCAGAGAAGGGGCTGGCCACCAGGAGGTGGGATATAGTGGAAAGAGGCCCCGGTTCAGTGTATTTCCTGGCTTTACTCACTTTCTACTTCCCCCTCAGCTGCCTCCCCACCCTGGGGAGGCCTCCAACCAGGGACTGCTCCCTGATTGGTGAGTCCTTAACCTGGACCACCCCAACCAAGCTCCCTTCACACTGCTCTGTCAAGGCTCCTTCACCCCCTGGGCACCATCCCTGGCCCCACGCAATGACCCTGCTCCCTCCTCACCCACCTCCTTTCCCTTCATGTTGTCATCCCCCATGAGAATGGTTGCTTGTATTGGTGTCCTCAGGGCTCAGCAAAGGGCCTGACAAGGTAAGAGCTTAATAAATGCCCTATTATCTATCTATCTATCTATCTATCTATCTATCTATCTATCTATCTATCTACCTACCTATCTAATCATCTCCCTATCCATTCACCCATCTATTATCTATCATAGGACTTAGATCAGAAGGGGTTCTAGAGATTATCTGGCCAGCCCCTTTTACAAATGGGGACACTGCAGTCCAGAGAGGACACATGACTCAGGCTGGTAAATTTCCTTTAGGAAAATTGACCAAGCCAGAGAGGACAGGTCAAAGGTAAGAGAGAAAGCCACAGCCAACAACCCTCACTGAGCAGCAGAGTACATAACTGCCAGTATTAGGACAGGATGTCAAAGCTCTTCATTGGCTCAAGGCCAGAGAGTCTTCAGTAAGGGAGGTGTCTTTAATTTCTCGCAAGCAGGAAGCCAAAGAGAAAAACATGGGGGGAAACAGCAAGAAGGGACTTAAAAGAGGGGTTCCTGTTGCACAGATGTGCTAGGTGGCACCATAATGCATAGAACCCCAAAGACTCATCTTCCTGAGTTCAAATCTAGCTGTGTAACCCTGAGTGAGTCACTTAACCCTGCTTGCCTCAGTTTCCCCATCTGTACAATGAACTGGAGAAGGAAGGGCCGAACCACTCCAGTACCTCTGCCAAGAAAACCCCAAACAGGGTCACGACGAGTCAGATGCAACTGAAGCCACAGAGCAAGGCCACAACTACACCTGCTATGCTGCTGTGGGCCTGGGGATCCCACACCTGGAGATAAGGGGTAGAAGGCCCTCTAGTTTACACATGCAGCCTTCATCTCTCTCCTGAGCTCCAGAACCACATCCCCATCTGTCTGCTCAATGTCTGCAGCTGGTGTTCCACAGGAATTCCAAACGAAACGTGGCTATGTCACTATCTTCCCTCTTAATCTGCCCTTCCTCCTAACTTGCCTAGATCTGCCGAAGGGCTCTCCTCCCTTCCAATCACCCAAGTGACTCTGAGTGTCCCAGGAGAGTTCAGCCTCCTACTCCAGTGGCCCAGAGGCAGGAAGTAGACTGAGGAAATGCCTTGGAGGTCACCCAACCCCAATCAAAGCAGCAAGAGCTTAGGAAGTGTCTGCTCCAGGCCAGGAACCATACAAAGGGATGAGATCTAAAGACAAGTGGAAAAATAACTCCTGCCCTAAGATCATAGATCTAGGCCTAGGAGGGACCTCATTTTACAGATGAAGAAACTGAGGTCAAGAGAGGTTATGTGACTTGCCCAAGGTCACACAAGTAATAAGTATTAGAGACAAGATTTATTAATAATAATTATTATTATATTGCTTTAAGGTTTGCAAAGTGCTTTATGAATATTATGTCATTTTATCCTCACAACAAACCTTGGAAGTAGTTGCTATTATCATCACCATTTCTTACATACGAGTAAACTGAGGCAGACAGAAATTAAGTGACTTGCCCAGGTCATACAGCTAGTAAGTATGTAAGGCCAAATGAGGGGGCTGGGGATAGAGCATTTATTAAGCTCTTACTATATTCCAATCAATTTGCTAAGTGGTAGAGACAAAAATATAAGTGCTAACAGGCAGGTTATACCAGCAAGGCAGTCTACACCCTCAAGTAATTTATACTATAACAGGATAAGATAATTTAAAAAGGGGTATCTAGAAATCTGGGCATGGCACATAGTGAACAGTCAGTGGGGAAGTGAAGGGGAGGCCTGGGCCCTAGCAGCATAAGGAAAAAGCTCACCTATCAGCAACAGAGGATGCCAGAGTGAAGCCTGAGTTTCTGGTGGAGTAGAGATAGAAGGTCTCTGATGCTGGGCAGTCACTTGAGAGATGCCCCTTCCTTCCTCTCCCCCCAGCTCCACCACCCACATTTCTCCATATTCACTTGTCTTAAGACAAACATCCAGTTTCAGATTCAGGGAGGCTAGGGATGGGCACTCTCCCTATAGGGTATGGGAGTCTTTGAAAGCAAGTTACAAACAAATTGTTTTTCTTTTTTTGTTTTTCTTTTTCCAATGGGGGTGGAGGGTAGAAAGGAGAGAAAATCAATTTCTGTACATTTTTTTAAAGAAAGAGGTAGGGGTGCCCCTGTGGAATGCCCTTTCAGAGGAGTTCAGGCATTATTACTTTGCCTTAACTGTCTTACTTTGTTGCAAGAGATTTTTCACAAAGTGAGAATAATCTGTAAGTGTCTGTAATGTAAGAACAAAGCTGGACAGGGAGACAAAAGCAGTGATGCTGAAAGCCTCTCTATTCAGTCAACCCCAGAGGATTTTAGACTCTGGTGATGGTGTCATTGACATTCAAAGGAGGCACTCGGGAGGATAATCACGGAGAGTGCCAAGAAGCAAGATTAAGAATTCAGCAGGCCTTCCTTTGGCTTTCCCTTCTTTCTCCAGGAGCTCTGCACTTCCTTCAAACAAGATCCTGAATGTTCTTTGGGGGAGGGAGCTGGACACCTCCATTTCACAGGCACAGAAAGAAAGAGTCAAGATGACTTTCCCAAGGTCACACATTTCCTTCTCCAGCTCATTTTACAGATGAGGAAACTGAGGCAAATAAGGTTAAGTGACTTGCCCAGGGTCACACAGCTACTGAGGGTCTGAAGTCAAATTTGAACTCAGCTCTTCCTGACTCCAGGCCCAACGCTCTATCCATGACACCACCTGGATGCCCCACTGCTGAGAGTATATACAATATTCTAGACCCATAGATCCCCACGTCTGCAAAATAATGGAGGGAAATACATTTTCTCCTCACTTCTTCGTGGGGTCACTGCTCTAGAGCTGGAAGGGTAAGGTCATTTAGTCCAATCTCTTCATATCACAGATAAGGATATCAAGTAACTTACCAAGTTCATAGAGACAGGATTGGAACCCAGGTTTCTTCCCCCTAGAGCTGGCATATTTTGCACTATGCTCTGCCTGCCCCTTTTTAAAAGGAGAAAATCATTCCCAGGCATCTGGGAGGGGGTCCCATGAGCCAAGGGCTCTTTGCCAGGATGCCTATGAATTCCTGGATGCCTGGGTCCAGTTGGGGGGGCCTGCCCCAGCCCATCTATAGGATAGACAGCTGGCTGCCTACATCCACCCCTACCCATGACCTCTACCCTCCACCCTCTGCCCCCCCAGGCTGCTGCCAATAGAGTCACTCAGAGCATGTTTCCTCCGTGCTCTACTGAGTCCATACTCGTGACAAACAAGCAGTGGGTGATTCTTCTAGAAGGAGGAGGGCACGCCCTCCTACCCACCAGGGTGTTTGGAGCAGATAAAAATTGGGAAGGGGAGGGAAGTGGTGCTGCCAGGAGAGGGAAAATCCTACCACCCTTGGCCTGGGAGAAAGCTGGGGCCCTGCAGGGAAGTGAGAACAATGGGGGCCCCCCCTCCAGGACTGGCCTTTGCCACTTCTTCAGGAAAGTGGCTGCTCAGACCAGCCCTGAGTGAGGACTGTTGATGAAGCTGGAGCTCCAGCCAAGAACAAGATGGAAAAAGAAATAAACGGGAGCAAACGTGTCCTTGAGGCCCCGCCGACCTTTGCTGCCACCCCACGTTGATTCAAACATGGACTAAGTTTCCTCTAGGCAAGAGCTGGGCTTTGAAATCAGAAAGCCAAAGCTGGGCTTGGAATTAGGAAGACCCGAGTTCAAATACAGCCTCCTGAGATTCACTTAACCCTGCCTGCCTCAGTTTCCCCAACTGTAAAACAAGAGGACTGTTGTAAGAACCAAATGAGATAGAATTCATAAATTGCCTGGCACACAATAGGTGCTTAATAGATGCTTATTTCCTTCCTTTCCAAATCTAAACGCCCTGCTGCTGTCTTCGTGACCTTGGACCTCCCTGAAGCTGTTTCCTCATCTAGTCCAACTCTCATTTAGAGGGCTGGGCTGGATGGCCCTGAGTTCTCTTCCATCTCTAGATTCGTGATTCTATGAAGAAGAGATGAGAAAGTACTCTTCTCTCCCTTCCCTTTCAGGAATGGGGTGAGGTGACTGAGGCACACTGGATATACCATCCTGCCTAACTCTGGGCCCACTTCCTTTGTGACCTTATGCAAATCAGGGAACCCCTCTGGGCCTCAGTTTCTTTATCTGTCAAATGACAAGAGTTAAACTTGATAACCTTCAGGTCCCTCTGGCTCTGAATGTATGATTCCAGGGTCCTAATTATCATCTCTATGCAAATGACTCTCAAATCTCCATTTATGGCCTTAATCTCTCCTCAACTCCTGGCCAACATCATCAACTGCCTGTGGGAGATCTCCACTTGGATGTTCCATCATCATTCTCAAACCCAACAAGTCAAAAATGGAACCCACTTTCTCCACCTCTGTCCCCCAAATTTATCCCTCCTCCAAACTTCACTATTTCTCTTCAGTCATCCAGGTTCCAAAGCTCAGTCACACTTAACTCTTTCCTCTCCCTCATCCCCTTTAGTCAATCGAATTCTATCAATTCTGCCTCCATGACACCTTTCATATCTGTTCCTTTCTCTTTCTCCCATAGCCAACAACCTACTTCAGGCATTCATCACTGCTTTCCCAGACTATTGTAATAAGCTCCTGCTTGGTCTCCCTGTTTCCAGTGTCTTCCTCCTCCAATCCATCCACCACGTTGCTATCAAAATAACCTTCTTAAACTCAGCTCTGACCCTGCTACTGCCTCGCTCAAAAATCTTCGGTGGCTCCCTCTTGCCTCTTAGTTAAGATTAAAAAGTCCTCAGTCTGACAGTTAAAGCTGATTTCTGTCTCTCTTCCCTTCTCTTCCCTTCCTGGTCTTTTTTTTTTCATATTATTCCCTTTCATGTCCTATATATCCCATATATGAGAAATCCGTATATGAGATCCTCGATTCAGATCTGGAAAGGACCTTGGAGGTCATGGAGTCAATCTGCCCATTTGAGAAAAGTGAGGGTCAGAGGGATGCAAGTGACTTACCCAGGGTCACACAGCAAGGGTGTCTGAAGCAGGATTCAAATCCAGGTCCTCCTGATTCCCAGCCACAGCACTCTATCCCCTATTCCACACTGCCCTCTTCCTTCTGGAATGATTTTTCTATTTACTAATCTAAGTCCATGTTGTATCTCCACCCCCATCCCTTTTCTTTTGCCATGTTCCAGCAGAATGGAAGCTCCTTGAGGGCAAGATCTAGTTTGGCTTTTGCCTTTTGTATCTTCATTCCCTTTATAACCAAGTGCCTTGCACATAGTAGATGCTTTATAAACGCTTGTTGATTGACAGGTGTGTAACTCCAGTCTAGTAGATAGAGCCTTGCCTATAGGAAGTGCTTAATAAATGCTTGTTGATTGCTTTGTATCCCTAGCCTAGCAAAGTGCCAAGTACATGATAGTCACTTAACAGCTATCTTTGAGTGTGATTGAGGGGGTTGGGTTAGATAACCCTTCAGGTGGTTTCTAGCTCTAGATCTTATGATTCTCTGTCTGGGGCAGACACTTTGGGCAATCCATAGCACTGGCTGGACAGAAAAGGAGAGTTGAGCCCTGGGCCCCAATGTGGGGTTGAGCTTGGTTTCTTTTGGACTATATCTGTGATTACTTTGAAAAAGGGAACTCTCAAGTGAGGAAATTCCCTCCACTGGCACAGGTTAGCACCTTCTTAGTGACGCATAGCCTCACGGACTTTCCTGGAGCACTTGGAGGTGACACCGTTTGTCCGAGGGCCACATAGCCCGTATGTATCAGAAGCAGGATTTTAACTCAAGTGCTCCTCTCTCCAAGGCCAGCTCTCTACTCACTGGCCCACCCGGCTTCTCTTTGCCCCAGGTGAGAGATGTCATCCAATTCCCTGGGTCTGAGAGGCATTGCCACCCTCCCCTCCATGGACTGTGGAAATAGAGATGTCCTCTTCCTGAGGTCAGGACAGAGCTCTGAGGAGCGCAATTGGAGGAACTGATGCCCAAGGATTCGGTTCAGAGAGGGCTGGCAGCAGCCCAGCATGGATGGAGCCAATCCAAAATGGTGGCTCTTATTTTCCACTCAAGATCATTGTCGAATGGAATAACCATTAGACACACGCACTGCCGAGCTTTCAAAACCCCTCAGGGGATAACCATCCCATTCTACCCCAGCCAAAAGAGAGGGGAAAACTGAGGTGGAGCAGATTTCGATCCTCATTAAACCTCATTATGATTTGTGGGTTTCAGAAATGGAAGGATCTTGGAGGCGGTCGAGCCCAGCCCCCTTCTATTACTGAGGAGCAAATGAGGCCCAGAAAGGGGAGGTGACTTAGGGAGATACAAGGTCACACAGGGAGTAAGAGGAAAGGTAGGGTTCAAGTTCAGGCCTTCGGACACGGCACTACACCTCCCCCTTTTCTGTTAGCGGCAGCCCGTAACATTGGCCCTTCCACTAGGGCAACGGTCTTAACCTAGGGTCCATGAACTTGCTTGCAAACATATTTTTTGATGGCTGCATATCAATACAATCAGCTTCCTTTGTAATCCCGTGTGTTTTATTTTACGCCTCCTTCTGTGGAGGCTTCACCAGACTACCCAAAGAGGGCTGGACACATACATAGTTCAGAACCTGTGCACTTGAGTGTGGAGGAAAGCAAAAAGGTGCTGGCTCCTCACACACGTTCTTCTTGCTGTTGTTAAGTCGTGTCTAACTCTTCATGACCCCATTTGGGGTTTTCTTGGCAAAGCTACTGGCGTGGTTCGTCATTTCCTTCCCCATCTCATTTTACAGATAAGGAAACTGAGGCTAACAGGGTTAAGTGACTTGCCCAGGGTCACCGAGCCAGTAAGTGTCCGAGGCCAGATTTGAACTCAGGTCTTCCTGATTCCAGGCCTGGCGTTCTATCCACTGCACTACCTAGCTGCCCCCCTCTTCCCTGGCACTTAGCAAGATGTGTAATAAGGGCTTCTTGACTAACCACATTGGTCTAATACAAGATGGTGAGTGGAACTAGCATGAATTAAAGCCTAGAGACCACAGGGCTTGGGAGGTGTGGTACCATCAGATGAAGGTCCCGGCCAAATTTCCCACTCTTTGGTTTGGCTGGAAAGAGCACAGGATTTGGAATCAGAGAACCTGAGTCTGAGTCCTAATTTTGCTAATTACCCCCTGTTTGGCCTTGGGAAAGGCATTTCACATTCTAGACCTCGGTTTCCTAATTTGTAAAAATGAAAGAGTTAAACCAGATAACCTCTGCTATCCTTTCAAGCTCTAAATCCTATACTCCTTTCACATCTCATGACCCAGTCTGGAGGGCAAATGTTTATCCCAAGCCATAACAACTGAGCCACAGACAGCTGAGCAAGATGTCTTTCTCGGTTCCTTTTTGGAAGTGGGTGAACCATTTGCTTCAGTGTCTAAGGCTTTTTATGTTCCCAAATCAATGGGTCCCCTGAGAGGCCACCTCCTGAGCCTTGCCCTTCAGGGAGACCCAAGGCAGGAAGGTGAACAGACCTCTGCTTGGATTGGAGACCAGCCACTGTTTCCACCTATGGGGCCTAGCTGGCTTAACTTTCTATCAGTTGAGTCACTTTCCCATTGAATCCAGGACTAGCTCCACACCCTAGGACCGGGAGAAAAGGAAGGGTAAAAATAAACACTCCTATGCCCCTCCCTCCTCCCACCACAAGCATCATATCAAAGCAAGGCATGCTTCGACTACAGCATTCCACCCAGACTCTTCTCATGCCCAATTCTCAGCTTCCAGTTTGGTTGGTCATGTGCCAACCTACTCAACATCTACACTAAACACCAACCCACCTGGATCCTCTCGTCTACCCAGAGTCACATAACAACCCCAAGCCCACAGATTCCAGTCATGCACACACACACACACACACACACACACACACACACACACAGCAAGTGACAGTCAGATTTGAACCAAGGACCACTACCGCCAAATCCATCATTTTTTCTCCAGTACTTTGCTTCTTTATCATATGAGGGAGAGGGAGTGGGTGGCCTCTGAGGGCCCTTCTTGCTCCTGTTCTCCGACACCTAGTTCCCACTATCACTAGAGAGAAAACAGGTCCAGTCTGCAACATTCATCAGGGCAGGGCACACCAAAGAACCAGGAAAGACTGGGCAGCATTGCATTTCAGTTCCATGCAGCAAACAGAGAGTAAGTAGGGGCAGCTAGGTGGTGCAGTGGATAGATTACCGGCCCTGGATTCAGGAGGACCTGAGTTCAAATCCGTCTCAGACACTTACTGGCTCAGTGACCCTGGGCAAGTCACTTAACCCCATTGCCTAACCAAAAAACAAAACCATAGAGTTAGTGACAAATGAGTGCAGTGGTCCTGCTCAGGGGTATCAAGAGGAGCCAAGACCCCCAGATCTCAGTCTCATGAGGGAGCCCCAGAGAAGTGTCTGTGACTGCCAACCTTCCAAACTGGGTTGGGCTTCGCATATTCTCCGTCCCATGCCCCCATCCCTTCTTCCCTCTGGATTTCTTCCCCCTGACCTAGGCATGTCAATTATATAACACAATGTTGTAGTAGTAGGAAAAAGGACAATTTACTACTTAAAATAGAAATGCTGGAGAAAACCAGGTGACCAGTAATAACAGCACCTACCCCGAGGGTTATTGTGAGGATTAAATGAGATAATTGTAGAGAGCTCAGAGTAATACCAGGCACACAGAAAGAGCTTTATAAGTGTGGTTGCTATTATCAGTATTATGTTCACTGTCAACATTCTCAGCCTCAGTCTCAGCAAGCCCACCCACCAACCTCCAGGTCTCCAGTTCAATCTCCCCTTGCTATCCTTGCCCCTTTACTCAACAGGACGAGGGTCTGGGGTGCAGGGGGCCCGCTAAGGCTCTCGGGGTCTTGGGACATGATAGGCGTCTCAGCCCCAGGAGCATTGAGACCTGCAAACATGGCTTCTCCAGATGGGAACCCCAGCCCAAGGGGAAGGTGCCCTGGAGCTTAACATGCCATTGCCAGAGCTAGTTCTGGCCATGATCCTCTTCTCCTCACTGCCTGGCCAGGACTCCCTATGCTCCCTTCAAAATGGCCATGCTTCTTCCTAGACTCTGATGACAACATTATTGCGGGAGGATCGCCATGCTGTGGGACTGCCACATAGGCTCGTAGGAAAAGGAATTCCTTTAAGGAAGGGGAGGGAGAGAATAAGAGTTTATATAGCACCTACTATGTGCCAGGCAGTATCCTAAGTGCTTTACAAATATTATCTCATTTGATCCTCACAACAGCCCTGGGAGGTAGATATTATTATTATCCCCATTTTACAGGTGAGGAAACTGAGGCAGATAGTAGTTAAGCCACTTGTCCAGGATTACACAATTAGGAAGTGCCTGATACTGGATTTGAATTCAAGGCTTCCCAGTGCTTCATCCACCATACCACCTAGCTGCCAACCAGGCAAACATCCACTTATATGTGCACACATATATAAGTACAATTTAAGGGAGACTGAGACAAAGGCAAAGGAGGGCTTCTAGACAACGGGCTTAAAGAAAGGTGAGGGGGAGATTGTTTCCAGCTGAGGCAATCAGGGAAGGCTTCCTGGAACAGCTGGCACCTGACTGAGCCTTAAAGGAAGAGATAGGTTTCAATAAGCAGAGATGAGAAGGGCATGACTTCCAGGTTAATCTGGCATAGAAGTTGGGGAAAAGAACACAGAATGACTTGGGGGACAGTACCTCAATTTGTCTGGAAGGACCTCTCTAGTACATGAAGAGTAGAACCAGGAAAGAAGGCATGAAAGGTCAATGGGAACCAAATTGTGGACGGCCTTCCCTGCAATCCCAAAAGCCAGTGTCCGCAGTTGGGAGCAATAGAATGTTTTTGAGCAGGAGATGTCTGTGGTCAGGCCTGTGTATTAGGAAGGCGAATATGGCTTAGAAAGGAATAGAGCTAGAGACCAGTCTGGAGGCCATTATAACTAGGGTGGGAAAGGAAGGTATGGGTGGGAAAGATATGGAGGAGTAAGGAAACTGATCGGATACAGGAGAGAGAGAAGAAGAGTCTCAGATGTCTTTGAGATTTAGAATCTGGGTGACCGGGAGGAAAAGGTGCTCTCCCTGCCCTGTTAGCAGGCACAAAGCCAAAGTCAGATTCCAGGCCGCGGGTCTGTTTTCAGGCAGCTGCCACCCCGCCCTGGGGTTGCGCTTCATTAATGTTATCTAACCATGTAGGCCTCAGCCCTGTCCGCAGCAGCCGGTGGGTGGAGGGATTCTCCACATGGGTCTGGGAACCAGATACCAGAGGGCCGTTTCTGGAGTCCTGCTAATACCGCCATGCTCATGTGCTCCAATCCAGCCTTCTGGCCTTCCAATGGAGTTATCATGTCCTGAGGACAGGCATCATTAGTGATTTCTGTTCCCACTGGCTTTGGCAAATCTCCCTTGCCCGAACGCCATGATGCTTGTCAGTGTAGTTGATTGACACCCACCCGTTCACAGCTGGACCTTTCTCAGAATTAGAGAATCTCAGAAAGCTTCCAAGACCATCTACTCCAACCCACTTCTGGCTCACACTGACTTTGTGACTGTAGGCCCCTCTGCCAACCCATCTCTGGATCTATAACATGAGATGCCCTCCTGAGGGTCCTTCCAGCTCGGGAACCGTGATCCTCAGAACCCACCCCTGAACAAGAATCCCTTCTCCTACAGAATAGGCTTTCTTGAGGCCCCCCAGTGAGGGGGAGCCCACCTGCTTCCAAGACAGCCCCATCGACTTTTGGCTCGGGTGCTCTGTACATCCCTGACGGCATGCCCAAATGTTGCTTAGCTGGGGCCCCGACCTATCCCTGCTGGTTCAGCCCTCTAGAACTAAGGAGAATAAACCTGATCCCTTTTCCACGGCAACGGCCCCTCCGATTTCTTCTCTGTCCCCACCCTCTGTGATTTATAATGTTGATCCTTGTTCCAGAGGCCAGATCTGGTGTGGGTGTTTTCCTTCGAAATGTGAATTTTTTTGGTTCCTGTGTTTCCATGCGATCACTCACACACACACACTCACACACACAATTCAAATGGGCTTTATCAGAGAGGCTCTTGTCCCTCGCCCCTTTCTTACAACAATGAGGCATTTCATATCAAGGCCTGCTCCAAAATCGTGCCCTGACATTTCCAAATTCCTTCCCCCTGACTCAGTCTGGTATTTAGAAAACATATTTGGTTTCCTTCCCAATTTCCGCCCACTTACTCACCTATTGAAATTGTTTTATATAATTTTGTATGGGCCAGAAGGTTTGCTACATAGAGTATGGGAGCTGGAGTCAGAAGTCCTGAGTTTGAATCCTGATCAGACACTTACTGGCTGCGTGACCAGGGCAAGTCACTTAACCTCTCTTGGCCTCAGTTTTCCCACCTATAAAATAAGGATAAAACTAACATCTTCACAGGTTGTTGTAGAAAATGTTTTGCAATTGTATAAAATGCTTAAAGCAGTAGATATTAAGAATAATTAATCATAATAATTATTGATGATAATAAAGGGGTAAGGATCTGACTTATAATATGATTGGCATAAAGAATTCCCAAGTGTGGAAACTTCCTTTCCAAGAGTGGATCAGATTTTTTCTTCAAATTCTAGCCTTGGAAAGGTGCCCAAAATCAAATAGCCAGTAGGTGCTCAAGGCAGGGCTTGAGTCCAGATCCTCCTAGCTTCAAGGCCAGGTCTTTATCCATTCGGCCACATCACCTTTCTTGACTTTGTATGTTCTTTTTCATTGGGCTGTGCTATGCCCCTATAAATTCCTTCAGGGCAAAGTGTTTCATTTTTGTCTCTGTATTGCCATTCCTGCACATCTTTTCTTGCTGCTCAGTCATTTTTAGTCAGGTCTCACTCTTCATGACCCCACTTTGGGGGTATTCTTGACAGAGATACTGGGATGGTTTGCCTTTTCCTTCTCCAGTGCATTTTTACAGATGAGGAAAATGAAGTAAACAGGGTAAGTGACTTACCCAGGATCACACAGTTAGTAAGGGTCTGAGGCTAGATTTGAACTCAAGAAAATGAGTCTCCTGATTCCAAGCTCAGTGTTCTATGCACTATGGCACTCCCTAGCTGTCCCAGTCCTGCACATAGGATCCACTTAATGATTGTTAAGGAGACTAGTCAATTGCTCAAGTATTTATTAAATACCTACTGTACTCTGTGCCCAGCCACTTCCTAGCTCCCTAGCCCAGGCAAAAACGGGAGGCAATAAGATAGAGTGGAAAGAATGCTGATCACCAGCAGACTCCGGGACAGGGCTCAAATCCTGACTCTAGCTCTTGCTAGTGATAGGGCCCATGGCTACCCCTGTTTCCTCCCCTGCAGCTGTCCCAAGGAAGGTGCTTTTCAGCTCTGAATGACATAGAGTGTGAGCTGTGGTGACTCCTGAAGAGGAGAAGACAAAGAGGCTAGGGGACAAAAGTGCTAGTCCATCCATTTCATTGCACAGATGAGGAACGTGAGGCCCAGACAAGGGGCGTAACTTATTGAAGGTCACCCAGGTGGTGACATGAAAGAACTAGAATTGGATCCCAGGTTCTCTGTTGCCACTGCATTGAGGTGATTGGGATTTTAAAAAGAGATCTGGAGGAGAGAGAGAGAGAGAGAGAGAGAGAGAGAGAGAGAGAGAGAGAGAGAGGGAGGAGAGTTGAAGCAGGAGGAGGAGGAAGAGGAGGAGGAGGAGAGAAGAGACAGAAATTTATTAAGGGGTTTTATTTTCTTTTCATTGATTGGGGAGGTGGAAGGGAGAAAATAGATTTTTACTAATGGGAAAAATTTTTAATTTAAAAAGTTCAAAATTAAATTAATTTATTAAAATTAAATTTAAAAGCTCTAAGTTCTAAACCTGGTTTCACTGCCAGTTTTGTTATGTGAGTCTGACATGCAACTTGGCTTCTAAGTCTTTGTTGACACGCATCCCTCCCCCCACCCCCAGCAGAACCATGCAAAAAGTTGGGAGAAAACGTTTTTCTTGTTCATTACTCTTGGTATGATTATTGTCCTACTTCCCTTGGAAACTTAGCCCTCAAGTGCTCCAGCATCTCAGATGATGAGGCTAAGGATGGCAAATCCCAAGAAGTGTCCAAAACAGAAACTGGAAACAATGCTAGAGCAGGATTCTTGAACTGTCATCTATAAATTTGTCTTTTAAAAAATTTTTGATAACTATTTTTCAATATAATTGATTTCATTTCTAACCTTACTATTTTATTTTTATGAATTTAAAACTTCATTCTGAGAAAGGGTCCCTTAGCTACTCCAAACATTGCCCGTAGGGTCCATTACACAAAAAGGCTAAGAACCCTGTATTAGGGGTAATGAGAAAGGGAAACAGCCAGGACTTCCAAACCAGCCTCCTGTCAGCGCATTTATTCAAATAGGGGTAAGTGGGGGAACAGGAATTAATAATGCAAGTTCTCCATTTGAAGAGGGAACTTTATGTTAAGTGCTAATGGATCCCCAGAAAGCCACTGTAGGCTAAGCTCTTCGTGGAGGGGTGGGGCTGGGTGTATGATGGATACACAGGTAGGGAAGGGACTTCTGGCCCATCTGGATAAGAAGAAATATGAGCATCAGTTGAATGATGGGGGCAGGAGGAAATTGAAGACTGTATCCAAGCGTCTGATGGGCTAGTTATTTGAAAAGGGGCTCAGAGTTCTACTGCTTGGCTCCCGAGGTTAGAACTAGGATTAATGAAGGGAAGATTTCAGCTCAACAACCGGAAAACCTAATGCTCAGAACTGTCCCAGAGTGGAAGGAGCTCCCATTGGAAGCAATGGGTTCCCATCATGGGAGGTCTTTAAATGAAGAGGCCAGATGATCAGTGGTTGGAAACATTGTAGAGGGGATTCCCCTTCATGGAAGGATCACAGAAGATGACATTCAAGGTCACCTCCAATGCTGAGATTCTGAGAGTCTATGAAATGAACATTAAACAATAATTCTTTGATTTTTTTTCCTCCCTTTTTCTTTCTAGTAATTGGTGCCCCTACCGGCAGTCCAGGCTGGTCACCTTTGTAGCCTCCTGCAAAACTGAGAAGTTCTTTGTCCATTCTCAGCAGCCCTGTCCTCCTGGAACTCCTGATTGTCAGGTCAAAGTCATGTGAGTGGGATCCAGAGGGTGTAGGGGATTGATAAAAGGGGAAGAGCCTCACTGAAGCGCTTGCGCTCTCTCTCTCTCTCTCTCTCTCTCTCTCCCTCTCTCTCTCTCTCTCTCTCTCTCTCTCTCTCTCTCTCTCTCTCTATCCCTTTCTCTCTCTTTCTCCCTTTCTCTCTCTCTTCTCTCTCCCTTTCTCTCTCTCTTACTCACTCACTCCCAATGATCACCCAGCACCAAGAAAAACTGTCAGGGTGTCTGGCCCTGGCTTTAGAGAACAAGAAGGCTCCAGGCAGAGGGAAGCAGCAGGAAAGAGTGGGCTGCTAAGATGGGGTAGGGTGAGAAGAATAGAGGGAAGGGTGAATCTCCAGGTTTTCTTCAGAGCAGAAGCATGTGCCAGCTGAATCAGCAATGGTTCCCCAGAGTCTTTTCTTCTTCCAGGTACCGGATCTCCCTGAAGCCAGTGTACCAGGTGAAACAGAAAGTCCACACCTCTGTAGTCTGGAAGTGCTGTCCTGGTTACACTGGGGCTGACTGCCAACATTATGGTAAGGCTGGTCCCCAGGTTCTACAACATGGGGAGGTGGGGAGGGGGCATTTTTCATCATGGTGTTCCCAGGGGAGAATCTCTAGATGACCAAGTGGAATGCCCCTGTCTCCTTGTGACTTTCCCTGCCTATCACAGCCTACTTCAAATTCAGGAAAGAGGGGAAGAGGAATAGAAGAAGCATTTAAATAGTGAGTACTAGGAGTTAAGCACTGTGCTATGTGCTTGTTAAAATATTATCTCATTTGATCCTCACAATAACCCTTAGAAGTAGGTGCTATTATTATCATCCCCATTTTACAGATGAGGAAATTGAGATTGAGTGACTTGCCCAGGGTCACACATCTAGTATCTGAGGCCATATTTGAACTCAGGTCTTCCCCACTCCAAGCCTAGCACTCCATCCATTGCATCACCTACCATCCTCAATCTCCTTCCCCTTCTCACAGACCTTACATCTCAATTCTGTTACATAAAGCCATCTCTAAAGCACCTTATAATGTCAGCCTTGCTGTTTGCCCTCTTGTTGCATCACTGAGCAGCATTTTAAGTGAGTCCCTTCTCTCAGTCTCAGTTTCCCCATTTGTAAAATGATGAGGAGTCAGAAAAGATGATCACAAAGATGCCTTCCAGTTTTAAATTCTATGATCCTATTCCCCTTCCTACTTATTCCTTCCTCTCTCATCAAATACTTTGGACAACATTTGGCTCTTCCGCTCAGTTTCTCTCTCACTCTCTCTCTCTCCTCTCTCTCTCTCTCTCTCTCTCTCTCTCTCTCTCTCTCTCTCTGGTTTTGTTTTCTCTCTTTTCTTTTCCATGGGAGAAATTCTCATAGCCCAGTGGATAGAAAGGTGGACTTAGAGACTTGTGGCCAAAATTATGTCCTGGCCATCCCCCTGACTCTTTGTGTGACCTGTTCAAAGAATGTTAACATTTCTCTATGCTTTTACCTGACCTCCTCTGCCACCTCTCTTTGACAGACTCTTCACTGATTTCAAAAATGGATGACCAGAGTAAAGGGAAGGAGAATCCTTGGGAAGAGGCCCTGGAACATAAAACTGGTTTGGTGCTTTCCTGCTTGGGGAAACGTCGGTCTATGGGGATTGATTGCCATACGCCCCAGGGAGTGAAAGACAGCATTGATCAGACCCCATCTTCTCTGGTGGCTTTTGCCTTTGGCTGTGACTGGGACACTTTAACCATTCAACAAGTATCTGTCAGGCACTTATTATGTGTAGGGTGCTGGGGATACAAAGAAAGAGAAAAATTGTATCTGCCCTCAAGGATCATATTGTCCAATGGGGAGATAATATATCAACAATTATGTATATTAAAGATACATATATATGGATATGTGTGTGTATACACATGCACACATACATAGATATACATATGCACATATATATATGTATTATATATGTGTGTGTGTGTGTGTGTATATATATATATATATATATATATATATATATATATATATATATACACACACACAAATGTATTTTCATGACAGTTCCATTTCAACTCCTCCCACCCCAAAACCAAGTCCAAATGATTCCTTGGCTGTGTGATGTTTAAAAGGTTCAAGAGACGTAATTTCTGGGTATCTTATCATTTTATGAATAATGCCAGTATTTTAATACAGGAAGTCTGTGACACTCAGGCTTATATGCCCTTGAAATATTCCTGAAGGTGGCAATCAACTCCGATTGGTTAACAATTAATGAGACAATGAATATTACAATGAGGGGCTGAGTGACATCATGTCAAAGAGAGACTATCCCTGTTCCCAGACCACCCCCAGCCTTGGGCAATCTACTGTTTCACCGCATAATTGTTGCAGGTTTTATGCCAAATTTGTTTGCAATAAAGTGGGGTGACCATTATGTGAAGCTTTTTAAAAATTGTGCTAGTGTTACTTAAAAATCATTTATTACTAAACTGTCTTTGATGAAAGATTAAGATGCACAAAATATTCACGAATATATGTTAAAATTGGATATAGACAATGCGTGTACTCTGACAATTCTAGGCTCACAGCTCTTACCATATGAGAGATAAATGTGTATCCACATGTCACTGGTGAATACATTGCTGCTCTGTTTACCTTTTAAGCAGCCTGATGAACAGAATTACACCATGTGACAATTATGCAATGAAACCAATTTTTGGACTAAAAATCAGGGTGTGATGATTGTGCAGTGAAATACAGTATTTAAAGAATTTCTCCCCACCCAAACCTGAGTGGAGCACAGCAGCTTCCCCATCTGGGTGGGCTCTGAACAAGTTTATTAAGGAAGTTAATCCAATTTCATTATCAGCAATGTCCTCCAGAGACTGAACTTTTGCAATGAGGTCTTTGAAAAAGGGGGGAATTCTGGATCTCCCCAAATCATTGGTTATTAATAATCATGTCTCTCAGCTGCCTATTGGCTACTTCCAATCACTGAAAGCAGAGGCATATTTCAGAAACAATCCTTTCTGCTTCTCCTTGTGGTCCCCATTTCTTGTCAAATACAAGACAACCAGATGTGTCCTTTGCCCACTACCCCAGGCACATTCTTATAGAATGGAAGAATTTGGTTCCATTTTGAAAAGTGGCCAAAGCCTGGTAGGGGCCAAGAAGGTATTTCTTGGTACCCCTCAGAGCTGAGTTTAAATGCTAGCCAATGACCTTGGATTAGTATAGAGCAGCTCACAGTCTCTGGAATGTCAGAGCCTTCCATTCCAATGATTCCTCATAAAATAAGCTCTGGGTAAGAGTGAGGGACAAAGTTCTCCCACACGAAGCTACAATATATGGGCTGCATTATAATTAATCTCTATCTTGTAATCAGCCCCTCTTTCCAGAGAACCCATGGAATTACGGAGAACAACTGAACAACAGGAGAGCCTCTTGGAAGACCTTCAGAATGATATCCATCAGGCAACCAGCGACCTTCTGGATCTGCAAAATTCCCTGGAAAGTAACCATACAACCAAAGAAATAAAGGCAAATCTAACTGGACTTGGTAAGCAAGTTTTAATTTGGGGTCAAGTATCGTAACTGGCCTAAGTTTAGAATAGTGTCTACCACTTAGCATAGTGTCATATAGCAGGCACTTAATAAATGTTTATTGATTTATCAATAAGGGAGATACTCAAATACCTTGACATGAAGAGAAATGAGTGCTTGATCATCTCTGAGAAAGTATTTGGGTAAGAAGTCTTGGGAAAGGTTATAGAATCACCGAGTTGTAGAATGGAAGGGACCCAGGGACCCTATTGTATGACCCATATCTGACCTCCAACCCACTTTACCACATCTTCCCAGGTCATCATATAAACCATTAGTGAAGAGGAACCCTCCAACTCCTGAGGCAGCCCATTCCCCCTGTGGACAGATGTAATTGTTAGAGAGTTTGTCCTTGTTCAAAACTAAATTTTCTATTTAGTTCTTGCTCTCAGTTCTGTTCTCTGGATCCCTCTTTCTCATGACAGTCCTTCAAACACCCAAAGGCAGCTCTCACGTGCCCTCTGAGTCTTCACTTCTCCAGCCTAAATATCCCTTGTTCCTTCTACCAGCTTTGATACAGCATGGTCTCTTGACCCCTTACCACTCTGATTACCCTCCTTTTGAATCTGTCTGGCTTGTAAATGACTTTCCAAAAATGTGGCACTAAAGACTGAATCCTACCTGACCAGGGCAGAATGCAAAGGGCTTCTCCCTTTTCATTTTCTGGATGCCTTGCATCTTACGGCAAGGACATGGGAGATGATCATTGACATCCATACAACTCTCAGTCCTAAGTGACCCACACTTCAGCTGGTGAGTTGGGATGGGAGGGGAGAGGAAAATGTCTTCTCTCTTCAGGTCCCAACACCACCTTGAACCTGATTATACCATCAAGGCCAGTCTTTGGATCTCAGGGAAGGGGAAGTCATCCACCCTGGCCCAATGTGAAAGTCTCTATCTGTTGCTTACAGGGTCTGTGGAACAATCCCTTCAGCAGGTCCTCCTGCCCCATGTGGAGACCTTCCTGAAAAATCACTTCAGCCCCATCTGGAGAAGCTTCAATGAAAGCCTCCACAACCTCTCTCATATGCTGAGGAACCTATCGCGTGACGTGGAGGCCAATCGCCAGAATATTGAGAGATTCCAAGAGATCGCTGTGGCCAAAGCAGATTTCCAGGACCTGGGCACCAAGTTCGAATCCAAAGTCCAAGAAAACATTCTAAAAGTCAACCAGCTTCGGCAAGACATTGACAGTCAGCTGCATGACCAGCAGCTTGCCTTGAACCACAACTTGTCTGTGATCAAGGCAGACACAGATTTGAAGGTGAAGAAGATCCAGAAGACCCAGGAAATCCACCTGCTACTGGCCAATGCCAGCACGGTAGACTACAAGGAAGAACAGGAGGACCTACAGGTCAAGCTGGGACAGCTGCAGAGCAATCTTTCTGAGCTGTCCTTTGCCTCTGGTAAGAGAGAAGATGAAGTCCTGAGTGCCCTCAGGCAATTCAACGAGACCCTTGCCAAGCATGAGGAAGAAATCAAAGAACTCTTCATGGATTCTGATGAGAACTTTGAGCTTGGCACCAGGCTAGAAAGGCAGGTAAACACTATGCAAAACAACAAGGCCATGATCGAGGAACTCAGGGTCATCTTGATGGAGAAGTCCCTCATCATGGAGGAGACCAAAGAAGACTTTGAGAGGCAGATCCTAGATCTGAACTATACCCTGCATCACCTGCAGGGGAGCCACTCAGACCTGATGAAATACGTGAAGGACTGCAATTGTCAAAAGCTCTACTTTGACCTGAGCCTCCTCCGGGAGGACCAGAGAAATGCCACTCGTTTTCTGGAAGAAACCCACTTGACGCTGGAGGACCAGAAGATGCTAGAGAGCTCTTCGATCAAGGCCCTGCGCAATGCCGTGGAGGACCTCGCCTTGTCTGTGGATGCTCAGAAGGAGGAGATCACCCGGGCCAAGGTGAGCCTAGCCTCACTCAAGGGCCAGGTGCAAGCGCTGGTGGGGGAGGTGGATGGACTAAAGAGAGTGGACAGGCATGTCTTCAGGGAAATCCGCCACCTTAACAATTCCTTCAACTCCCTCTTGGAAGATGCCTTGAAGCACCAGACTGTGCTGACCACCCTATTTGGAGAAGAAATGTTGGAGGAGATAACTGAAGAGGAGAATGCCAGGTTGCCTTTGAGCTACCTTCAGATTGAAGATGCCCTGGATTATACATCAAACAGACTGAAAGAGCATACTGTGGACCTGATGGCACTCAGAGAGAGGGTAGATTTGCTAGAGAGTGTTGACGAAGGTGGGCCACTGGACTCCGGGCAGGCCAAGGCAGGAGCTCTGAGCAGGGTAGAACACCTGGAACCCAACCATGAAGCCTCAGATGGAGGTGGCCTCCAAGAAAATGACCTGGCCAACCTGAAGAGTGAGATCACACACCTGAGCATTCAGATGGAGAAATATGAGTCCCAGATAAGGCATAGCCAAGGGTGCTGCCATCCTGATGGCATACTGCCCCTCAACCTATCTGTGGAGAGCCTCCAGAGTGATGTCAAGGCCATGAAGCAGGACGTGGGCCAACATCTCCAGCTGTTCCAGAGCCTGTTTGGCAACTACAGAGAGCTGGTGGCCACCAACGTCAGCCTGGACCTGGGGAAGGTTCAGTCTGTCCTCAGAAAAAAGGAAAAGAAGCAACACAGAGAAGAGGAGTCTCACCGAAAGAGGGACAAGAAACAAGTAGAGAAATGGGGAGAGCCGCCATTCCCTGGGAGTGGGAGGATTGACCAGGCCCCCAAGTTCCTTGGGGAAGGTAAGGATTTAAGGGTTTTCTAAGCAAGGGCCATTGTGGGAGGGGGAAAATCTCCACAAAATAAGAATGATAGATTTAAAGCTAGAAGGACCCTTAGAGGTCAAACAGTATACTCTCCTCACTTTACGGATGAGGGAATGAGGGCCAGAAAAGTTAAGGAACCTGCCTAAAGTCACAGGTAGCAAATCCATCCATCAATCAATATTTATTAAGCACCTACTATGTGCCAAGCTCTGGGGATACAAAAAGAGACAAAAGACAGTCCTTGCCCTCAAGGGCGATAAGTAAGGGAGATAATGTGCAAATAAATATATACAAAGCAAGCTATATACAGGATTCACAGGCAATAATCAGTGGAGGGATTTGTTATTCAGTCGTTTTCAGTCACGTCCGGCTCTTTGCACCCCCATTGGGGGTTTTCTCCACAACAGTACTGAAGTGGTTTGCCATTTCCTTCTCCAGCTCATTTTACAGATGAGGAAACTGAGGCAAGCAGGGTGAAGTGACTTGCCCAGGGTGGCACAGCTAATAAGTGTCTGAGGCCAGATTTGAACTCAGTTTTTCCTGACTCCAGGCCCAGTGCTGTAGGCACTATGGCACCACCCAACTGTCCGAAGGCACTGCAATTAAGAGGGGTTGGGGAAAGCTCCCTGAAAAAGGTGGGAGTTTAGTTGTGAATTAAAAGAAGCCAGGGAGGGCAGTGGTCAGGGTGGAGAAAAAGCTGGGATTTGAACCCAAATGCCAGACCTCCAAATCCAGCCCCACCCTTTTTTCCATACCACAGGACCTTATAGAAACCTAGCCTCAAAACTAGGAAGACCTGGGTTCAAGTCCCATTTCTGACACTTACTGGTCCATGAGACCCTCAGGCAAATGGTTTAATTTCTCAGTCTCCTAGACAACACTCTACAACTATAAATTGTAGAACATTAGCTAACCTGCATCACTGGAGAGAAGAATTCCCTGGATGAATTAAATTGCAGATCTGGTTAAAATAAATAAATAAATAAATGATGATGATGATGATGATGATGATGATGATGATGATGACAGTTACAATAATGCTTTTTAATCCATCTCATCACCCTCATTTACATAGTGTTCACACATTCCAGAGTACTCTCACATACATAGCCAGAATTTGAACCCAGGTCTTCTGGCACACAGTAGGCATTTTGTAAACATTTATTGATTGAATCCAAATCTAGTATTATTTCTACTATAACACAAACTCGATTTTGAAGATTGGTGACTGAGCCTCAGAAAGTCATTAACTAACTTACCAATGGTATTGCACCAGCTGCTTCCACATTTTCACCTCCCACTACCTTTTAGCCCCTTAGAATCTAGCTTCCAACCCCTCAGACTAAACTGAAACTGTCTCCTCCCAGGTCACCAGTGATGTCTCAATTGCTAAATCCAATGGTCTTTTCTCCATTTTTATCCTTCTTGACCGCTCTGCAGCATTTGAAACTGTTTATATGTTCATAGCTGTAGAGTTAAGTCCAGGCCCCTCATTTGACAGATGAGGAAACTGAGGCCTAGGGTAATTTACCTAAGAAAAGCTGCTTTCCTAACTGGAAAATTTAAGTGAGGAGGTTTTGGTTAATTGAAGTTTCCAAAAAAATTCATTTTGAATGAAATACTTTATGAAGAGCAGTGGATTTGGACCTGAATTCTAATCTCGGCTTTCTGTTTACTGTGTGAACTCAATTCACAGTAAATAGTGAATTGAGTTGTATTAGGTGACAACCAATGTCCCTTCTACCTGTAAATCAACATCTTGGGATCCCAATTGTAATAATAAAAACAACAGCTAACATTTATATAACACTTTAAGATTTTCAGAGAATTTTAAATATATCATCTCATTTCTATTACATACATGCATTCATATTTTCCCGACAATGATTCAAACACAGCTCCCATAAAATGCATGAGTCTAAAATAGCAGCTCAATTTTAAGATTAGAGTGAGCATGCCACAATGCATACACCAAATATATAATTAGGTACAGTAATTATGTCATTCTGGGGGCAGCTAGGAACACCATCCTACGCAGAGTGCTGGGCCTGGAGTCAGGAAGACTCATCTTTGTGTGTTCAAATCCGGCCTCAGATACATACTAGCTATGTGACCCTGAGCAAGTCACTTCACCCTGTTTGCCTCAGTTTTCTCATTTGTGAAAATGAGCTGGAGAAGGAAATGGGAAATCACTCTAGGATCTTTGCCAAGAAAATCCCAAATAGGGTCAGGAAGAATCAGGCATGACTGAAATTATGTCATTTTTAATTGTAGCTGTAATCAATCCACAAGCATTTATTTAGCACCTACTACGTGCCAGGCACTGTGCTAAACACTAGGGATACAAAAAAAGGCAAAAACACTAACCGTGCCCTCAAGAGCTCCCATTCTAATGTGGAAGACAGCTTTGTATATGTGTGTGTTTGTGCATGCATGTATGTATACACACACACACACACACACACACACACACACATACACATATACACATGCATACACATACATACAAGATACCTACAGTAACCACAGAGGGAAGGCATTGACTGGGGTTGGGGAGGGGGCATTGGGAAAGGCCACCTGCAGAAGGTGGGCTGTGAGATGAGTCTTAAAGAAAGCCAGAGAAGGCAGGAGACAGAAGTAAGGAGGGAGAGCTTCTAGGCATGGGGATACCTCCTGCAAAGTCATAGAAATGAGAGATGGAGTGTTATGCACAAGGAAGGAGGACAGTGTAGAGGAAGTAGAAAGAGGTACAAGAAGACCGGAAAGCTAGGAAGGGGCTGGGTTGTGAAGATCTTTCTCTGGTCCTGGAGGTAATAGGGAGTCACTGGTTTTTCTTGAGTAGGAGAGCGACATGGTCAGGCCTGCACACTTTTCCATAGTCTATTATACTTAATTGAACATCTTTCTAACTTCAGTTTATTTGACCAAACATTCAAACAGAGCCACCTGATTTAAATACTAAATGAAAAATGTGAATGTAATTGTATTCAGTAGCAGTAACACCACACCCCTACCTGAGTCCTTCAGGTGAACAGCTTATGAACCAAGCTATTCCCCAAATCGGTCAACACTAAAGAATTACTGATCAGCTACAAATGGAGATGACTTGCCATTTCCTTTAATGCAGTGGCCTAGCATAACAGAAATACCTCAAGTTCAGTGGTTAACACCAAGCATACATCACTTCAAGAGGACAAGTGCCCACTTGAGGCAGGAGAAGGGGGTTAAACTCATTAGCATTTCTCAGTTCCAAAGGATGTCTGACAGGTTTGCTTTTAACCACAGTCTTTTTACTGCCCAACACTGCAAAACACACTTCAAAATACACTCACGGTAAAGAGGGTTTTGCCTCACATTATTCAATGAAGTGATACACTTCCCTAGAGTAAATACCACTTCTGTCAGACATTTGGATAACTTTGGGCAGGTGAATATGCTTGGAAAATCAGCTAAGCTTCTTCCTTTGACTAGGAGCTAAGCAGATATCACTCACCAGAAATGGCTAAAACCGAAGAAAGCCATGGCCCAGTTACTGGGCTGAAACGGATGTTTCCCTCCTAAAGATTCTGTTCTCACTGGATTTTATGACACCTCCCCCCTGATTTTTCCCTTAATATTACTACTAATAATAGCTAACTTTATATAGCACTTACTATGTGCTAGGCACTCATCTGATCTTCACAACAACTATAGGAGAAAGGGATAATTATTATTATTATTATTATTATTATTATTATTATTATTATTCTCCCATTTTACAGATGAGGAAACTAAGGCAAACCAGGATTAAGTGATTTGCCCAGGGTCACACAGCTAGGAAGCACCTGAGGCTGGATTTGAACTCAGGTCTTCCTGACTCCAGGCTGGCTACACCACTGAGCTTCCCTTTACCTGTCAGATTTCCTCTTGAGTCTCCATTCCTCGTTCATCCGTCATCTGTGTGCTGTCCTTCATACATAAGTGCCATCCGTCTCTCTGTGCCAGGCCCCTTTTCTATCCAATTCCCCATGGGTTCAATTATCATTTGATGTAGGTAACTCCCAGATAGATTTATCCAGGTCTAGTCACTCCCGAGTTCCAGGCCTATATTACCATCTGCCAGGCATCTCAAATACAGTATGTCTGAAATGGAAATCATCTTTCCCCCTAAATCTATCTCTCTTTATAACTTCCCTGTTTCTGCCAAGGACATCACCATCTTTCAGTCATCCAGGTTTCAGACCTCAGAGTTGTCCCATATAAGCATCATTCATTCATTCATTTATTCAATAAGCCTTTATTCAATGCCTACTGTGTGGCAGGTACTTGGGATACAAATATACAACTGAAACCTCCCCAGCAGCATTCAAGGAGCTAACCTCCTAAATGGGAAGAGGAAGGACCCACACACAGAAAAGCTAATTCACAGTCTATACATGACACCCTGAGGGGCTTAGGGATAGGCCTCATCTAGGGGATGGCACTTGGGCTCAGCCTTGATGGAAGCTGGGGGTTTTAAGAGACAGCAGTGAAGCAGGAATGCCTTTGAGGCCTAGTGAATGACAACCTGAACAAATACACAAAGAGACGGAATGAATGTCTATCATATTCTGAAAACAACTGTAGGCCAGTCTGGCTAACACGAAGAGTCAATGAGAATGGTATAATCATCCTGGAAAGGTTAGCCGGAGACAGAGCTAAAGGGCCTTAAATACCAAACCGAGGAATTTTTGTTTTATCTTCGAGGCAAAAGGCAATCTTCGGTGCTTTATTTGGGGGGTGGGGAACGGAGTTGAGAGGGGTGGTCAGATCTATGTCTGAGAAATACCAATATGGCCACTGTGTATAGGATGGATTGAAGAGCAGAGAGGGATTAAAGGAAGGGAAACCAATTAGGAGACTGTTGTGACTGGATAAGGGCACTAGCTGTTGGAGTGGAGGGGAGCCAAATAGACATTGTAGAGGCAGAAATAACAAACTTGGTCACCAGTTGGAAATGGAGGCTGAGGGAAAGGAAAGAAGGGAAGAATGACTGAGGTTGAGAACCTGACTGGAAGGAATGGCCAAGACTTTGACAGAAATAGGAAAATCAAGAAAAAAGGATGGTTGAGGGGTGGAGAAGGGAGGGTGCAAGGTCCTCACAGGTTCTGTTTTGGAGAAGATGACTGTGAGGTGGCTATGGGACACTGGCTTTGAAATGTCCAAAAGCCATCAGGAATGTGGGGCTGGAACTCAGGACAGAGACTGGGCTGGATACATTGATCTGGGATCTATCTACGATGGGATAATAGTTGAACCCATGGCAAAGGATGAGAAAGGTCATTGACAGAAATTAGAGAAAAGCCTAGAGCCTTGGGCTGCTCATTTGTATGCATGAGTGCAAGACATGTGCAGACACGCACATGCATGCACATGCATGAATGTGCACGCACTCTGGATCCATCTATTCCTGATAGATATCACCCTCTATTTCTTCTCCCTTTTGTGGCTAAACTCCTTGAGAAGGCCGTCTACAAAAGGTGCTTCCACTTCCTCTCCTCTCACTTTTTTTTTTTTTTGCTTTTTGGTGAGGCAATTGGGGTTAAGTGACTTGCCCAGCTAGTAAGTGTCATGTGTCTGAGAATGGATTTGAACTCAGGTTCTCCTGACTCCAAGGCCAGAGCTCTATGCACTGTGCCATCTAGCTGCCCCCTCTCACTTTTTTCTTAACGCTGTCTTTTGGCTTCCAGCCGTATCATTTGACTAAAACTTCTCTCTCCAGAGTCACTGATGATCTTTGAATGGCCAAATCCAACAGTCTTTCTTCAGTCATCACTCTTTGGCACTGTGGATCACTCTTTGTCCTCGAACTTCCTTCTGCCTGGTTTCCATGGCATTGCTATCTCCTGGCTCTCCTGACTGATGTTTCTGTCCACTCTGCTGGGTCTTTGTTCAGGCCACACCCACCAACAGTGGGGGTCCCCATGGCTTTGTCTTGGGCCCTCTTCTCTTCTCTCTCTTTATTATTTCACTTGGTGATCTCATCAGCTCCTGTGGTTTCAGCTCTCTAACATCTCTATGCAGAGGACTCTCAAATTGGCTTGTCCAACTCTAACCTTTCTCCCAAACTTAGTTTCTCATCTCCAACTGCTTTTTAGATATCTGAAACTAGGCGTCTCATATACATCTTAACCTCCACACACCCTACACTGAACATCATCTTTCCCCTCACAACTTCTCTTCTTCCTAATTTCCCTATTATTGTTAGGGGGCCATCATCATCTTAATCACCCAGGATGTTGTCATCCTCAATGAAGATGCTTTTATGAAGCAGCTAGATGGTACAGGGCACAGAGTATTGGGCTTGGAGTCAAGAAAACTTGAGTTTGAATCTGGCTCAGATACTTTCTAGCTATGTAACCCTGGACAGGTTACTTAATCCTGTTTGCCTCAGTTTCCTCATCTCTAAAATGGGTGTCATAATAGCATCTACCTCACAGGATTGTTGTAAGGCTCAAATGAGGTAATATTTGTAAAAAGCATTTAGCATGGTACCTGACACATTGTAGGCACTATATAAATGTCAGCTATTAATATTACTAACCTTAGCTTCCCACTCTCTTTCATCCCTCATATCCCATCTGTTACCAAAGTCTTTCAAGCTTACCTTTGTAACATCTCTCTAATATACCCCCTTCTCTCCTCTGGCACTGCCACCACCCTGGTGCAGGCCCTCATCACCTCATGCCTAGATTATTGTAATAGTTGCTGGTGGGTCTGCCTGGCCTGTCTCTCCCCATCTGTCAAAGTGATCCTCCTCAAACATAGTGCTGATCATATTACATCCCCTCCCCATTCAATAATCCCTAGTGACTCCCTAACCCCTCCAGGATTAAATATAAAATGTTCTGTTTGGCTTCCAGTGTCCTTCATAACCAGGGCCCCTCCCGCCTTTTCAGTCTTCTTACACCTGACTCCCTTCCACATGCTCTATGATCCAGTGATGCTGGCCTCCTGGCTGTTCCTAGACCCTACCTTTTCTCTGGCTGCTCCCTCATCATGGTCATCTCCTGGCTTCCTTCACATTTCTTCTAAAAATCCCACCTTCCTCAAGTCTTTTCTGATGCCTCTTAGGGTCAATGCCTTTCCTCTGAGATGGATCTTGTCTACACGGTTGTTGGCTTGCTTTCTCGCCCATCTGACTGTAAGCCCCTTGAGGGCAGGGATTTCTTTGCATCCCCTGCCCTTAGCACAGGGCCTAGCACATAGTAAGTGCTTAATAAATGCTTGCTGAGGGGCAGCTAGGAGGCGCAGTGGACAGAGCACCGGCCCTGAAGTCAGGAGGACCTGAGTTCAAATGCGGCCTCAGACCAACCACTTGACACTTACTAGCTGTGTGACCCTGGGCAAGTCACTTAATCCCAGTTGCCTAAAAAAAAATGCTTGCTGACTGACACACCACACACACACACACACACACACAAGGACGTGAATAACAATCCAACAAGGAGCCTGAAAAGGACCTGCCAGACACATCGAGGACAAGTCAGGAGAGAGTCGTGTCATAAGCTATGGGATGAGAGAACACCTAGGCAAACTGATCTTCCCTCTGTAGACTGGTTAATAATAATAATAGCTAAAATTATTACATAGCCTTTTAAAGTCTGAAGAGCACTTTATAAACACTGTATCATGTGATTCTCACAACAACCCTGGGAAGGGAGTTCTATTATTCACCCCATTTTATAGTGGAGGAAATTGAGGCAGACAGACGTGACTCCTCCAGAGTCACATAGCTGCTAAGGTCAGATTTGAACTCAGGTCTTGTTGAGGCCAGTGGGTTCAGTGCTGTACCCACCGTGCTACCTTGATGTCTAGTCACTGCCTGGTTGGCCTTAGTGACATGCTGAGAAGGTCCACCCCTTCATCAGAGACTAGAGAAAAAGAGCAGAGAATGGGGAGGAGGTCAAGGGATTTTTGAGAAGTACAACAGGGAAAAAAAGCTTCTGTTGGATGGCCACTATTTCTTCGATAAAGGAGGAGGCAAAGTCCTTTTCCAAGAGGAAGGGGTCAATGGATGGTTTGCAAGGCTGGAAGAGAGAAGAAAAGCCTAAAACAGCTACTCTGGGGAGTCTGCTGTGGTATTTCCCTAAGGCCCTGACAGCCCAGGGAAGGGAAATGACCACGCAAGGGCTAGCAGGCAACTCCCTTCCTAGGAGGCTCCTGTGGTCAGAACAAGTCATGGCAAGCTCCAAAGCCAGCCTAGGCCTCTTGTTCTCCTGAATCAGAGTAGGCTAGACTTCCCCACCACTGCTCAGGCTTTGGTGGTCAGAGGCTGGTATTGCTTAAGAACTCTCCTTTTCCTTAGTAAAACAGTAACAACAACAACGATAACTTGTTTTTACAGGGCACTTTAAGGTTCGCAAGACTATTATTAATCCCCGTTTTATACATTACAATAGGATAATAGCAAAGTCATACAACATATATGTATCTACGCAAGCCCAGCGCGCAGCCCTGGGCTGGCAGCAATGAACGATTGCTGGCTGGAGCCCCTCCTGGTCCCCGGCCAATTCCTTTGCAGCTGGAAAACAGGGGTGGGCCTCCTTCTTTACAATGGAGGAGGCAGGAGCCCTGCTGTTGTCCCCTCTTCTCCAGAGAAGGCTGGAGCCAGCAGAGCTGGAGATTTTCCTTTCTACACAGGCCTAGGCAGGGTTGCAGCAATTCAGGAGGGACGGCATCAAACCCACGTGTCCAAAACTGTTATGTTATACCCCCGCCCCCTGGCAGCAAGTAGAATGACATCGTGGCCAAAGCTACCATCCAGATTTCTGGGTACTCCTGTTCAAGACTCACAGTATCTTAGAGCAGAAAAGGAATATGAAAGCCGTCTATCGAACCCAAACAAGGACCACCTCTACCATTAGCCTGATAAATGGCCCATGGTTCTCTGCTTAGAGAGGTGGCTAGGTGGCGCCATAGTGCACAGAGCGCAGGACCAGGAGTCATCGAAGACCCAAGTTCAACTACAGCTTACTTTATGCAACACTGGGCAGGATATTTCAAATGTCTGCCTTAGTTACCTTATCTGTAAGATGGGGATGATAATAAGAGCACTTGTCTCCCCAGGTTGTTGTGAAAATCAAATGAGATAATATTTGTAAAGTGCTTTGCAAATCTTAGCTGTATGAATAATGGCTATTACTACTGACAACCTTCAATGAGCACTCAGGCTCAGAAAGCCTTGAATGAATGAGGGAAAGCCATTCTGGGTTAGTGAGAAGTGACCATGGTTTTGTTTTCAAAGGAATATGAAAGGAAGTCATCTTCCTAAGATTTTAAGCAGGATTTTGACTCTCCAGATGACCCAGGCCAATCTTTATTTTATGGATGAAATCATGGTGCCTCAGAGAGGTTAAGTGATTTACCCAAGGTCAAGCAGCTGAGCTGGGATTTGGAACCAATTTTTCTGATGCAAGATCTAGGATTCTTTTCCCTGTGCCATGCTTACAGCCTAAGTCTTCCTTCCTACAAGTCAGTGGGCATTTATTACAGGAATAAACATTTATTAAGCACTTACTGTGTGCCAGGCACTGTGTTAAGCACTGTGGATACAAAATAAGACAAAGACCTGGGGGGGGGGGCTTGCAGCATCAGGGTCACATGTGGCCTTCAGCTGGCAGGTTTCCCACCCCTGACCCAGACCTTGCCTTCAAGGAGTTCTCTTTCTGGTTGGGTAGATGACATGTAAGTAATTCTATATCTTTGTGCAATTACATTGTGACAAAGCTGAACTGGGAATCCAGAGACCTGGGATCTGCTTCCAGTTCTGCCATTAACCCACCTGTGCTTCCCTTTCTGGGCCACAGCTTCCTTTCCTGCAAGGTGCAGGTGATGATACTGTCTGCCTGCTTACTGCACAGGGTCATTACTAGGATAACATGAGGCAGGAGGGTTTGGTGGAAAGGACTTAATGTCAGGAAGCCCAGAGGTAAGTCCCAGATCTAACTAACACCTACTGTATGACTATGGGAATGTTATCTAAACCCCAGTGGCAGCTAGGTGGCGCCATAGCGCACAGAGCACTGGGCCTAGAGTCAGGAAGACTCATCTTCCTGAGTTCAAATCCGGCCTCAGACACTTATTAGCTGTATGAGCCTGAGCAAGTCATTTAACCCTGTTTGCCTCAGTTTCCTCATCTGCAAAATGAGCTGGAGAAGGAAATGGCAAATCACTCCAGTATCTTTGCCAAGAAAACTTCAAATCAGGCTACAAAGAGCTGGACACAACTGAACACACACACACACACACACACACACACACACACACACACACACACAGTTTCCTTATCTATAAAAGGAAGGGACTGGAGTACATGATCTAGAAATTCACTTCCAGCTCAACATTTGTGTGATACTGATAGAGACCAGGAGAGAGGTGGCCAAATGAATAATTGCTGGCATTTCTATAGCATTGACATGCTATTTCACTGGAGCCTTGCAATAATCTTGTGAAGGAGGTGCTATGATTGGCCCCATTTTACAGAGAAGGAACCTGAGTTGAGAGAGACAAAATAATTTTCCCACGGTCACACAGCTGGTGAGTGTCTGAGGTGGGAGATAAACTCAGGTCCTCCTGTGTCCAGGTGCAGTGACCATCCACAATGCACCTAGCCGCCTTTCAAGTTATATGCCTTAGACGCATTTTTTATCCATTAGAGCACTCTGGGGAGCAAAAGATAGCAGGTATCACCTGCCCAACCATTTCTACTTTGTACAGATCTATGCTTCTTGTGAAAGCACAGATTTAGAGACCAGACCTGGGAGATGATGTAGCCCAAAATCCTTATTTTACAGATGAGGAAACCAAGGCTCCAGTGACTTACCCAAGGTCACACATCTAAGAAGCGGCAGAGAGGGAATGTGAAGCCAAGTCCTTTGGCCTTAGACCCACAGCTCTTTCCAGTGCATTGGAATGGAGGAGGGGGAAGGGGGACATCAGAACACCAACGAAGAATATAAAAAGGAAAGTATTAACTCAGACCAGAACCAAAGTATAACTTCTGTTGGGCTACAAATTCTTCAACCTCTCTGAGACTTAGTTTCCCCATCTGTGAAATGGGAATACTGATACAGCTAACACCTACATCCCAGCGCTGTCGGGGAAAAGCACTCGGAAAACTTTAAAAACCTACAGAGGTGCGAGTTGTCACTGTAGGTAATCTCAGAGGTGCTTTGTTTCCTTCTGCAACGAAACTGTAAAAATAGATAAGAAAGGAGATCAGTGGGGGACTTGGAAGCGAATAGAACAGATTTGTTAAAGTTTAATAGAGATGAGGGGGGAGGGGCCAGGGACCCCACCAGGTCAGCCAGCTAGAGAACTTCAAAGAACCCAGATGACTTCTTCAGTGTGAAGGAATGATCCCGGAAACTATAGGCAGGTAAGAAATTTGACTGGCTTACACACGCCCTCTCCCCCTCTGGTAACTACCCTAGATTAGGAGCAAGATCAATAATTTTAGGTTGTAATTTCATGATGCTACAGCAAGATCTCAGAACAACTAGGATCATAGGTGATCACCATATTAAAATAAGGTGGTGCAGGAGAACGTCTGTTTTGGAGTGGAGGAGCTGCATTCAAATCTCAGCTCTGCTCTTGGCTATCTTTAGGGCCTTGTTGGCAAATCCCTTCTTCCTGTGTTTGTAAAATGAGGAGATTGGATCTGATGACTTCTGAGGCTCCTTCCAATTCTAAATTTGTGATTAATCTTCTGTACGCCTCAGGGCACCCAGTCATTTCAGTCATTTCAGTCATGGCTGACTCTTCATGACCCCATTTTTCTTGGCAAAGATACTGGAGGAGTTTGCCATTTCTTTCTCCAGCTTATTTTACAGATCAGGAAACTGAGGCAGACAGGGTAGCGTGACTTGCTCTGGGTCACACAGCTAGTAAGTATTTGAGGTTGGATTTGAACCCATGTCTTCCTGACTCAAAGAGGCCCAGAGCTCTGTCCACTGCTATCCAGTTGCCTCTGTATGCCTCTAACTGGGGGGTATAGTAGGTGCTAAATAAGGTCTCACTGATTGATTTTTGTTTGCTCTGAATGAAAAAGTCTAAATTATTTTTGATAATGGAAAGGAAATAGATCAAAGCACAGAAAATAATCATAATAATAATAATTGCCACTCACCTGGACAGAACAAATACAGTCACTCCTACCCCAGCTCTGTGCTGCTTGGTGCATGCCTATGAGAGAAAATGACTGTTTAATTTCTATCACCCTGTTGCCTAAATATTTGCCAATTTGAAGGAGAAGAAAGAGAGATGCTTGTTTAAGCCAAGGAAGTGGAGTAGAGAGGAATAGGGATCCGATATCTCACTCTAGATAATTGAGGCAGCCCACATATTGAAAAGGACAAAATAATTCTGGGGCGGTGATGAAGAGCTGGGCCTGGAGTTAGGCAGACCTGGATTCAAAGCTGGCCTCAGACACTCACTAGCTGTGTGTCTCTGGGCCAGTCCCTTTACCTGCCTACCTCAGTTTCCTCATCTGTAAAATAAGGATAATAATAGCAGCCACCTCCCAGGATTGTAGGAAGTTTCAAGAGAGATAATTGTAATGTACTTAACATTGTATCTGGTACATAGTAAGCACTACATAAATGTTTGCTATAATTATTATTATTAAAACACTCTGCAAACCTTAAAGTGCTATATAAACAGTGCTGTTATTTTATTATTATTAGCTATTAAAATCCCTTTGTCTTGGGGGTGGGGTAGAGGTGGGCCAGTGGAGTTGGTTTGAGAAAATGCAAGACTCAGACCCAGGAGACATGCACTGGTATTCATTAGCTGTGTGACACCTCTCAGAGCCTCAGTTTCCTCATCTGCAAAATTGAACTAACCCTTGCAACTCTATCCTGTCTCAGGGGGCTGTGATGAGGAAAGGGCTGACAAACATGCCAACTTCACCTAAGACATAGGCTCACAGACCCATAGAGGTCCATGTCGTTCCTCCACCCACTCCTTATTTTTCAGATGAGGAAACTGAGGCTCAGGCAAGTGAGGTGACTTACCCAAAGTCACACAAGTAGTGTCAGATATCGAATTCAGGTCCTTCCTATCCACTCATGCTTGCTTGAGTGACGGGTCCTTCCTATCTGCTTTCCAGAACCCTCCGTGGCCTTCTATGCTGGATTTCCCCAAGGGACCCACGGCCTTCGGCGGCCAGTGAAGTTCAATGCCACTTACCTGAACGTCGGGGGCGGCTACTTCCCAGAGCACGGCTTCTTCCGAGCCCCAGAGCGCGGAGTCTACCTGATTACTGTGACCGCCGAGTTCGGCCCAGGGCTAGGCGAGGGTCAGCTAGTGCTTGGGGGCCGACTCAGGACGTCGGTCTCTAGCGGCTCCGAGGATCCCACGGCCGCTGGAGGTAGCACCGCGGCCACCTTGGCAGTGGCCGAGCTGCAGAAAGGGGAGAGGGTGTGGTTCGAGCTCACGAAGGGCTCCCTGGCAAGGAGGGAGCCCAGCGGGAGCGCGCTGGGCGGCTTCCTGGTGTTTAAGACTTGAACCCAGAGCCACCACGTTGTTTCTTCTTCCCAAAGAGGCTATAAATGGCTGGACCGTGATTTCTATAGCACCACTGTGTTATCGCTACATACTCCCTGGAAGCCTTTAGCTAAAGCACATTTGGTGCTCAAGCTTCATGCTCTGGGTCCTCTGGGTTCAGCTTTTTCCCGAGGATGAGAAAACTCCCAGGGAGTCTGGAGTGCTTCCCTCTGGCCTTAGGACCTGAGGCCGGCTATTGTTGAAAGACTCTGCCTTGAGGACTGGGTAGGTCCAAACCTGGAGTTTGGCTAAAGCCTAAAGCAAGATTTGAAGAACCTCGGTTGGGGGGGAGGGAGGGAAGGGGCTGCCCTTCACCCCCTCCGGGGTCACTCAGTACTTAGGGGGACTCTTCACCTTTTCTGAGACTAGCAATTGCTCTAGAACTCTTCAAACCTCTTCCTCCCCTTGGTTTCTTTTCCATTCCTTTTCTACCTCTCTTGAGGTTCACCCCATGGGAAAAGACCTCAGCTGTCCAGTCAAGTCAAACCACACAGGGTGCTAAGTAATAAGGATTCAAAGAAAGGGAAAAACAGTGCTTCTGCCCCTGAGGAGGTCATGTTCTTATGCTGGAAACATCAAGGTAAGCTCGAGGACTTGGACTGCTCAAGAAAATGGCAGCTCTTTTTGTGGTGGCTGAGAATTGGATATCAAAAGGATGCCTGTCAACTGCAGAATGGCTAAAGAGGCTGTGGTATATGATTGTAATGCAATATTATTGTGCTGTAAGAAATGACGAGCAGGACGATTTCAGAAAAACCTGGAAAGACTTACATAACTGATGCATAGTGAAGTGAGCAGAAGTAGGAGACTGTTGTGCACAGTAACAGCAATATTGTTCGATGAAGAATGGTGGGCTGGTGACATTGCCCAGGCCTCCCCTCACTTAAATCCAATTCACTTGCAAGTCATGGCATCACCTTCGTGATGTCAGGGTCCTCTTCTAGAGCAAAATATAAACCACAACAACCCTATGAATGACTTAGCTAGTCTCAGCAATACAATGATCTGAGACAATTCCAAAAGACTAAAGGCAAAGCATATTATCTTCCTCCAGAGAAAGAACTGATATTGAATGCAAACTGAAGCATGCTATTTTTCACTTTCTTTCTTTCATGTTTTTTCTTTTATTCGAGTCTTCTTGTACAAAACGATTAATATGGAAATGTTTTACATAATTTCACATGTATATCTAATTGTTTACTGTCTCAGGGAGCAGGGAGAGGAAAGAGGGGGGGATAGAATTTGGAACTCAAAACTTTAAATAAAAATGTTTTTAAAATTGGAAAAAAGAAAAAGAAAATGGCAGCTCCTCACAATGGATGTGTTTTCTAACCAGAAGGCTCCATTCCGGGCAGTGTTACTAATTTCACACCCATGGGAGATAAAGTGAAAACCAGAAATGACTAAACTTACCCGCCCTAGGACCATAGCATTTGAGAGTAATTGAAGCCCATAGAGAACATCTAATTCCATCCTCTTGCTTTAAAGATGAGGAAAAGTGATAAGAAATTTCTGCTCCTGGGCATGAAGAAAACCAGGGTCCTTCCCTTGGCACCTGAAACCCACTAGGTTCATCCATAATTTCCCTTTTATTGCAAAATATTTCCCATCCTACCCCTTTTCCCTTCGGTTTAAGAATCCTTAAAGTAAAACTGAAGGACTCTAGGGCAAATTGTGGTTTTTTTATTTAAAAATGGAAACAACGATTTCCTTACTTCTCACAGATTCATAGATCGTTAAAACTATAACTAGGATGTGGTGACCAACGCTGTGACCTTGGACAGAGAAATTTATGGGGGGTATTGAAATCACTTTCTTCCCTTTGGCTGTAAAGAAATACTAACTAGCACCTAGTCAGTAAGAAGAAGTCATTGCATAGGAAGATACCAGATCACTGCCTCCTCTCCCTGAAGGCTTCGCCCCAGATAAGTTCCACTCTAGACAGATCTTCCCCATTTCTCCACCCTCCCCCACCTCACTGCAGAAGTCCCTCCAGCACTGGCCCTAGTGGTGTAGCAGGTTCTCTGCTACTTCCCCTCAATGATTCTAAGGCAACTTGTCCTGAATTTTTAAAAAAATCAGTTTCATCTCTCCTGCTAAAGATCCAGGGGACTTCTGAGAGCATCTTATTTGATAGAGGAATAAATTGAGGGTCAGAGCAGTGAAAGTCATCTAGCAAGAACCTGACCTTGAATTCATGTTTCTTGACTCCAAGGTCAGTGTTGGTTTTTTCCACTACTCTCCCATGCACCTCTGCTCCATCTTTTCCACCCATGGTCATGCCCAACTTCCAATGACTTTGGTATTCATCAGCATCTCTATCTACAGGAAAGGATGAGAAAGGATGGGAAAGGGAAAAGAATCAAAGCTCAAAAATAAAGGTCTCTTTCAATTACGATCGTTTCAAATAAATTTTTGTCCTTCCATTCCTTGTCACTTTTATTTGTGTTAACAAAAATGACAGCAAAAAGAGGAGGTTGAAACTAAAATGTTAAAAATAGAAATATTTGAGCTGTGGGAGGTTGATCATTTTGGTTACATTGGTCTCCTCCATTAAGGAATTCATTATCCATTAAAAACCAAAACCAAGAACAAAAAAACACTATGCACCAGACACATGAGTGATAAAACTATGAGGGCGGATAAAGATAGAACTGAAACAAAAATCTGCTTGTCCCTCAAGTAAGGCCAACTTTAAAGAATACCAGATACCCATGGCAAGGCTTATAAACCATCTAAGGGAATAAACTATCACACTGAGGAATTTTTATAAAATCCCCAAACCTGGGCTCTGAACTCAGAAAAAGGGAGACTTTTAAAAAGTGGTTATCCAATAAGTAATTTTAAATAATTACAAATTAAAACACATTTTTTTTCTGTACCTAAAGTCACACTCCCTCTTGGTAGATGAGGAGAGAGGTTTCTAGAGGCCTAGTCAGAATTGATTCACTGCCATTAATGTTAACAAGGCTCCCTTGGTTCCTGTATGGTTTTACAACTTCATTCTCTTAGAAGAAAATATCTTTCAACATACCAAGAACCGCACTTGAGAGTCATTTCTTTGTGAGGTAGTAAACATAGGTAATTATATGTGTGTTTGTTGGGCATACCCGACTAAATCCAAATAAAATGTTTCCTAAAAGAAACTATTAAGTGCTCCTCAAAGAAAATGGGATACCTGACCCTGTCTTGATTCATCACTTCAAGAATCTGTGATTTCTTTCATTGGTGTGGCTATTACCTCTGTTGAAACAGATCACCACCCCTCCATGGCTCAGTTGAATAGCTTGTGAGTTGCCATGGCTAGGAAAAAATACAAAACCTCTCCGTGGTGGTCAGCCCTCTGGTTCTGGGGACTCGGATATATATTACACAAGGGAGTTCCATTTAACGGTTCAAAAATCTTCCTTCTGAATGTACTAATTATAAAGAAAAGAAATAGATCTTATCCATTAATCACATGAAATTGAATGTGCCTTTTCACAATCTGCTCTTCAGAGTGTTAGAGATGACATCACAAAATAGCATGGAGGCATGAGAAGGGAAATACACAAGACATAAAGAGATCATAAAGAGGTAGGTCAAGGACTGAGGTGCCAAGGTAGGAAGGAGGCAAATAGCTGTTTCATAGGCACATCTAGACTAATGACAAAGTGCCAACATTAAAGTAAAGCAACATCTATCATAGTAAACTTGGAATCTCATTGGTTATCTAATCCAAACCAACCTTGACAACAGAGACATCAGCAACTGCCTCCTAGACATTTCCAACTGGACATTCCATAGGGACCTCAAACTTATCATGCTAAAAACAGAACTCATTCTCTTTCCTGCCAAATCCACTCCTCTTTCAAATCCCCATGTTTCTTCTGAGGGTACTGCCATCCTTCCAGTCAGGTTCACACATTTAAGTCATCCTCAATCTCTCCCTCTCTCCCAAGCCACTAATTCAATCATTTGCCCTATCTTGTTGATTCTACCTCCAAGACACTTCTTGCATCCATCCCCTTCTCTCCACTAACAGGGTGGGCTACAACCATAGTGTGGGGGGGCCTTATTACCTTCCATCTGGACTAGTTGTAATAGGCTCCAAGATGGTCACCCAGCTTCATCTCTCCCCTCTCTGATATGTCCTCTACACAGCCAAGGTGGTGTTCTTAAAGTACAATTCTGACCATACCACTCCCCTACTCAATAAAAGCTAATGGGTGCCTATTTTAACATTAGTGCCAAATTTAAACTCTTTAGTTTGGCATTCAACACATCACCTCCTTCCCATACTCTACAGTCTATCTAC
>NW_027555736.1:36781774-37171774 GCF_003287225.1 Phascolarctos cinereus
TGTGTATGTGTATGTGTATGTGTATATGTATATGTATATGTATGTGTATATGTATATGTATATATGTATATGTATATGTATGTGTATGTGTATATGTATGTGTATGTGTATACGTATACGTATGTGTATGTGTATATGTATACGTGTACGTATACGTATATGTATATGTATATGTATATGTATGTGTATGTGTATGTGTATGTGCATATGTATGTGTATATGTATGTGTATGTGTATGTGTTTGTGTATGTGTATGTGTATGTGTATACGTATGTGTATATGTATACGTATACGTATGTGCATGTGTATGTGTATGTGTATATGTATATGTATACGTATACGTATGTGCATGTGTATGTGTATGTGTATATGTATGTGTATGTGTATGTGTGTATATGTATGTGTGTATTGTATATTATATGTATATGTATATGTTATGTATATGTATATGTATATGTATTGATTTATATGTATATTATGTATATGTATATGTATGTGTATGTGTATGTGTATGTGTATGTGTATGTGTATATGTATATGTATATGTATATGTATGTGTATGTGTTTGTGTATGTGTATGTGTATATGCATATGTATACTATACGTATATGTATGTGTATGTGTATGTGTATGTGTATGTGTATATGTATGTGTATATGTATACGTATACGTATGTGTATGTGTATGTGTATATGTATATGTATATGTATGTGTATAAGTATATGTATATGTATATGTATACGTATACGTATGTGTATGTGTATGTGTATACGTATGCGTATGTGTATGTGCATGTGCATGTGCATGTGCATGTGCATGTGTATGTGTATGTGTATGTGTACGTGTACATGTATGGTGGCTGTTTCCCCAGACAGAATGTGAGTCCTTTAGGGTAGGGTCTCCTTGTGTATTGCAGTGAATGCCGCACAGCAGGTCATAAATAAATGCTCAACTATTTGAACAGCACTGTAAGTTTCCCAAGGGAAGCATTTTTGCTTTCATATTCCCAATGCCTTTCATGAGGCCCTTAAAATGTGTCTTGAATGGAACCACTGCAGCCTCCTCTTGATGATGCCTTGATGCAATCCAGTCTACTTTTGGACAGCTCTGATGGGTAGAAGGTTTTTTTTTTCTTATAAAACTTACCTCTGCTTCGCTGTACTCCCTGTCCCCCATCTCCTTAATGCTGCTGTTCCTCTCCTTTGGGACTGGTCTAATCCTATGTCCAGATAACTGCCCTCAGAACAATCAGAGACAGTCAGTGGGTTCTCTTAAAACACCTTCTTCCCTAGGCTAAATTCCTTCAGTTGATCCTTATGTATAGGCTTAATAAATTTTTGTTAATTCTGTGGCCTGGCCCCCAGTCCCCTTCACATCCTGGGCGCTCTCTTCTGCCTGCCAGATATCCTCCAGCTTCTCAAAATCTTCCCTAAAATGTGTTACCCAGACCTAGGCACAGTGGTCCAGATGTGGTCTGATCAGGGCAGAAATGTCCATTAACCTCCCATTGCTATAGCCGAGCTTTAACATGATCCCTCAAGGTTGGAAACAGTGAGACAAAGAGAACAAGATACAGTTTAATAATGCTAAAAAGTGAAGTTCTTCACAGGCTAAAAAAAAAAATGAAGGAAGGAAGGAAGGAATGAATGATACAAATATAGGTGGGGCTGAGGGAGGAAATGGGAATCAACAACAATTCTTGTGAAAAAACACCTGGGGACCATGAGGTGAAAGAAGCAGACAGCAGTCAGTACTATGACATAAAGGCCACAAAAACTAAGAGGCCTTGGGCTACATTACCAGAAGCACATTGTTCCATTTTTAAAGGGCTTTAATATTACAAAGTGCTTTCCTCACAACAAGCCTATCTCAAAGACGGTAAGTGCAATTTGTTTACCCGTTTTACAGATGAAGCAACTGAGGAGTGACAACTTACTTAGGAAATATACAAGCTGAGACTTGAACTCAGATCTCCTGACTCCATGTTCTACACTTTCCACTTATTCAGTCTTTTCTGTCATGTCCGAATCTTCATGACCCCACTTGGGGTTTTCTTGGCAGAGATACTGGAGTGGTTTGCCATTTCCTTCTCCAGCTTATTTTACAGATGAGGAAACTGAGGCAAAATGGGTGAAGTGACGTGCCCAGAGTCACACAGCTAGTAAGTGTCTGAAGTCAAATTTGAACTCAGGAAGAGCAGTCTTCCAGACTCCAGATCCGGCGCTGTGTCTGCTGCACCACCTAACTGCCTTACTCTTTCCACACTACAGCAGATTACCTAGAAGCTCAATTATAAGTTTATAAGAAAAGTAACAATTCAAATTAATTAATTTATTTCAGGGGCTGTGGAATTCCAGAATTGGGGGCTTCTATTTTCAAGGCAAGAAAGCTGAAACTCAAGGAGAAGATACTAACAAAGACTAAGGAACACTCAGGTTTGACTCCCGAGTCCTATGCTCTCTTTACTCCACCCACCTGCCTCTCTCATTCAGCAGTCCAGAGAGATTTGAGACTCTATAACATGGCCTCTGTATTTTCAATGAAAATAATTCAGGATTTCTGAGCATGAAAAGCCCTTAAGAATTCTCATTCCAGTCTTTTAACTGTGAGGGAAGGAAGGAGGGGAGAAGTATGATTTGCCCAAGTTACAAAGCCAGTTATTACAATATTACAAAAAAAATTACAATGTTACAAAGCCAGTCAGTACTGCTGACCACTATCCATCCAGGACTGATAATGAGAACAGATCTAGCTCTTAAGAAAACGGAAAATATGGGGGCAGCTAGGTAGCACAGTGGCTAGAGCACCCAGCCCTGGAGTCAAGAAGATCTGAGTTCAAATGTGACCTCAGACACTTGATACTTACTTGGGCAAGTCACTCAACCCCACTGCCTAGCCCCCCCCCCCCAAAATCAACAAAACTCAATAAGAAAACAGAAAATATGGTGGCAAAGGGAATAGAACTTAGTAAGCTTTCTCACACCCTAGGAGGATTCTACAAGAGAAAAACGTTTAAAATAATGTGAATTACATTCTATACCATAGTATTTCTTCACTTAAAAAGTGATCGTACAGAAGTTGGTCTTTAGGACGAATTCACCTTGGTACATTTCACCTAATCGGGCGATCTGAAGTAGAGGCCTCAAACATGAAGCCCAAGGCCTGCTTGTAGCTCATACACCCACAACATTCCTGAGTGCTTCGGAACCAGATTAAGATGTAATTGGTAAATATTTAACAAAGTAAATAAAAATATAAAGAAACAGATGTTAAAATGTAGTCTTTTGAGTCCATATGCTGCTCAAAGGGATCCTTATGTACCTACTGGCCTGTTTCTCTTTGAGTTTGATACCATTGATCTAAATTGGATTATCCGAGAGGAGAACAAAATTCTTTCTGGGATTCCAAATTCTTAGATTTTACTTCAATGCATTTTTAGTCTAAGAATCAATTTTCTCAGTCCACAGGCATATATATGTACTTTGTGATCCAATGTATTCAGTACTATGCAGAGCACTGGAAATAAAAAGACAGAGATTAAAGTCTCTGTTTTCAAGCTTACATTCTCCACGAGGGATTGGGGAGTGGGGTGGGGTGGAGAGAGATATTGAGGCACAGGTTGTGAATGTGACCAGCACAAACAGGTATAATACAAGGTAGGAGATGATAGGGTCAAAGGGAACAATCCAAAGGGCCCTGGACATTTTTGAGGAGGAAGACTTGCAGGGGAGAGTTGGGTGAGAATCCTGGAAGGCTTTTCTGAAGAAGGTGCTGAGCATTAAAGGAAGAAAAGGCGTATGAGAGGCAAAGATGAAGTAGGAGTGTAAGGCAGGAATGGGGAGTGGCCTGGCTTTTTGTATGTGAGCGAAGGCTTGGGTTATCTGGTGCCACCTTAGCCTGAAATCTTGAGCAGACAGACAAGTTGGTGTTAGAAGCCCCAGATCCCAGATAGGGATGTAGCTATTTTGCCTTCTAAAATGATAAGTTCTCTCAGCATCAGAAGCTCAGGAGAAATATCTAGGGAGGTACTGAAGTCTATCCAGAACATCTTGTGTGGGGGCAGCTAGGTGGCACAATGGATAGAGCACCGGCCCTGGATTCAGGAGGACTTGAGTTCAAATCCAGCTTCAGACACAGAACACTTACTAGCTGTGTGACCCTGGGCAAGTCACTTAACACCACTGCCTAAAAAACAACAACAACAACAAAAAAAACAAAAACAAAAACAAAAAACAGAATGTCTTATGTGGGGGGCTTTAATCCTATAGAGGACATCTCTTTATTTTTCATTCTTCTTTGTGCATCTTGCTTCATCTTGGAGACTACCCAATGACTCCTCCAACAGTGCCCTAAGTTGTGACAAAGAAGCACAATTGTGTAAAACCAGCCAACACATTATCTGTCTCAGAAAATGAATGCCCCATTCAACCCCAGGAGGCTACCACCTCTTATGGATGTCACTATCAGTTCTCTGAAGTTAGGAATGGTCACTGCACTGATCGGAATTCTGAAGTCCATCACTGTCACTTTCTTTTGTATTATTTTGTTTATTACATTATCAAGTATAAATTATTCTAGTCTTAGTGGATGACAATTACCATTGGGAGAAGCATGATGTAGTGAGGATTGAAGTTGGAGTCAGGAGACCTTAGTTCAGGTCCTGTGACTCTGCCACTTGTGTGGGCAAGTCGCTGAGCCTCCCTGGGCCTCAGTCTCTCCATCTGGAGGCGAGGAAGGAGTGTGCTCCAGAAACGAGATAACGAAGGCAAAGACATGGAAATGGGAGATGATGTACAGTCTGTGAGGAACAGAGAGAAGGCAAGTTTGCCTGGTTCTCGGAGTGCGAGATGGGAAGGTATACACCACGAGGCAGGGAAGGTAGACGGGAGACAGGTTAGGAGGGTTTAAAACCTATCTGTACACGTGTTGTCTCTTCTCATAGAAGGTAAGCTCTTTGAGGGTTTACTTCACTCTTTTTGGACTTCGTATCTCTGGTGCCTCATACCTGACGCATAGCAGACAATTCATGGAAATGTTTGACTGACTGCTATTGTTGCATAGCTCATATGATGCTATGTTTCTGTACGTGACCTATATATTTGATGACTGCACACAACTCTTACACATTCTACGTGTATTTATTACAAGAGACTTGAATTTCTGGTTTTTATTTGCAACATTGTCATTTATGCTATGATCGTGTACAGTGAATTAAAGTTGTTTTGCATGCTATGGTTGGCTACATGAAATTCTAATGGAACAGATGTAGATTAATGCATACATATCACTGAATTATTTTAACATCTGCCGAGGAGACTAGCTGTGTTAACTTTATTGATTGTTTTCTATTAATTTCTTTAATTATTTGATATGCTAAGTTCTGTCTGCTGCACTACATATGCATAGACATGCTGGTTGTATGATTTTCAGAGACTGCAAATTCTTCACTAGGGGAGGATGTAGGGCAGCGCTTAGCGCAGTGCCTGGCATCCAGATAAGTGTTTAATAAATGCTTGTTGACTTGATATAATTTGTCCCATTATTGTGGCAAACATCTAATTCTGAGTCCAGAGGCATATCAACACAAACTTGCAAAACACCTGAGTTGCAGCATGTTTCTTTTTTAAAGAAATTACTCTATGTTATCCACTGCATCCCAGGTCATCTCCAGCTCTCTTGACTTTTGTCTGGCCCCTGGGACTTTGATGACTCAGGAAGAGAGTGAGGCTGATCACTCCACCTCATTTAAATCCAATTCACAAGCAAGCCGAGACATCACCCGTAAAATCAATGGTCCTCTTCAGAAATGAAGGATGAACATCAATGATCATGAGTGAGTCACTTAACCTCCATGAGTTTTAGTGTTTTCTTCCCAGGGTAGCTGTGAGAATAAACTAGGATGCCTGTAAAGCGCCATGTAAATAAATGTCAGCTGTTATGATGATTCATCCTGAAAAGGGATATCAGACTTTGAGGTCGCCTTGAGAGAGTTTGGATGGCAAACCAGAAGGAAGAAGCACCACGGAGCATTGGGAATTAAACCAGATTCAGTCAAAAAATCCAAGCTCAATTTGGCCTTCGTTTAGGAAGCATCTACGCTGTGCTCTTGATACTATGCTAAGCACTGGTTGGAATCTGGGCCCTGCTACTTACCACTTTGCTAAGTTAGCCTTAGTTTCCTTCTATGCCAAATGAAGGGGTTGAACTCGATTCTAAGGGCCTTTCCAGTTCGAGATTCTATGAGTCTAAGCTCATCTTATCACATCTATGGCAAAAAAAGGAATCGGGGCAGCTAGGTGCAAGGGATGCAAGTGGTGCAGCGGATAAAACACTGGATCTGGAGTTAGGAAGACCTGAGTTCAAATCCGGCCTTAGACATCTACTAGGTATATGATCCTGGTCAAGTCACTTCACCTCTGTTTGCTTCTGTAAAATGGGAATAATAAGAGTATCTACCTCCCGTGGTTGTTGTGAGGATCAGACAAGATAACATTTGTAAAATGCTTAGCACGACGGCCGGCGTATAGTAAGCACTATATAAATGTTAGTTGTTATTGTGTCTGAGCAGGGTTAAATCTGATCATGACACCAGGTACCGATATACCAACTGGCTAAATTGGTCTTTAGTTTGAGAGGACACGGCTGTACTCAGTAAGTGGGTATCTTGTGAGGAAAATGGGGTTGACCTTTATCCACAATGTTCTATTTTCCAAGCATGAACTATGTACTGGGCATTGTGCTAAGTGCTGGGGAGAGCAAAAAAGATATAATCCCTTCCCCCACAGAGCTTACACTCTTTTGAAAGAGAGAAAACAGGTACACCGAGAAACAAATACAAAATATGTATAATGTAACTTTAGCGTACGGAGAAGCTTCTTGCAGATGGTGGCATCAGCAGAACGAATGTTGAAAGAAATCAAGATACTTTAAAAGATGGAGACTGAGGAAGGAGTGCACACAGGGACAGTCTATGCAAAGTCATGGGAACAGGAGGTGGAAAGTCCTATCCTGGAAACTTCAGGTAAGCCAATCTGGCTAGAATGGAAAGGTCATGGAAAGCAACTAGCAAAGATCTTGAAGAGCCAGGCCGAAACCGAGTCAGGAAGTCCTAAATTGCAGAGGAGACACCAGGGTGTCTTGAGTGGGGGGTAACATGATCAAGTATGGTTAGCTGGGTAGAGGACGCGGGGGATTCTCCTGGTCAGGCACAGAAGAGAGGCAAGGAGGACAGTTAGGAGGCCATTCCAATAGTCTACACAGGGCAGGAAGACTCAGATTGAACTATCCTTATTAGTGATATTCAATAGGGAAGCTGGCCCAAATTAATGTGAGCTTATGCATTTTCAGTTTTTATGGCAAAGTTTTGATCGGTAATTTTATTATTTCAGGTAATTGACTTATTACTTATACTTCGTGGATTCCTACTTCCCCCAAGCAGATAGAAATTACTTTATATCTTATTAGACTGTTTCTCACTTGTTGCTTTAGCCCCCAAATGCATGGCTTGGTGCGGCCTCTCAGCAAAGAACTTCTCTGCTTTTTTCTACACTTATCCCAGGATGATCTTTGGTTCAGGCCATCTCTGAAGCCTTCCTATTTCAGGGGCAGGGTTTGTGGTCTACTGTCATGACCTTAAAGAAAGGAAGGTAACTTCTGGGACACAAAGGAGGCTCATAGGGGGAACTTTAGTGAAGACAGATTCACAATAATATTAGAAGAGATATTGTTGAATACTTACCAAAGACACCTATTCAGGTTTTCAAAAGCCTCTTGGGACACACCACACAGCTAAATAAAACTGATCCATAGAAAAGTTAAACTGCTATCTTCTGGCTGAATTATTCAAGGCCTTTCCCATTTCAAAAGGAAAAAAAAATTCAACTTGATTTTTAAATCCATGAGATGGATATGACAAATTACTTTGCCACAATATACTTGTTTCTCTTTTCTCCCTTAACCTTTCCCCTCTATCTTTCCCTCCTCTGCTACCACACATACCTTGGGCTCACAAACCTAATATGAACTAAGAATGGGATAAGGTGAAGCTCAAACACAAAGGTATTCCTAAATTATCATCACTTGAAATCAAATTGCATTTTAACTATCATACTTCCTTTACCTTTAGCAAGAGAGGAAAGAGACACAAGGTGGGAGCAAGGAAGAGTGCTGTTAACATGTTGAAGAGCTCCGAAGTTTGTCATCCGTGACCATATTGATCCGTCTGACCATTATTACTACAGTAACCCAAATTTTCACAGGCGGAAGCCTTGCACAACACTGACCTTTCACACCTTCAGAGATGGTCTTCAAGAGTTCCTGAGACCAAAATAAAAATGATCTAGTGGTCAACTTTCTTACTGATGAGCCTCTCCAAACCTGATTAGACAGGCTGGTCCTTTAGAAACAGGTCTAGGGACTGGGACTCGTGCTGATTTCATTGACATAAACAACTTCTGGATGAACATATTCCCCCCACCAGTGAGGACCAGAATCATCTCTGCAACTTAGTCTTAGACATTGAAAAGAAGTGACTCACTTCCAGGGCCACACAGAGCCAGTGCTTAAGGCCTTTCTAGGCAGGAGAGCTGGCCAGAGTCTGTATTCTGCTGGCAGTGTTTCTGAGAATCAGGGTCTCTAAAATCAGATGCCTCCTTAGGACTTCAGGAGACATATTACAGTTAACTGTACACATTTCCTTTTCTATATAAAGGAGAACTGAAATAGCAACCTTCTGCTCTGTGCTCCTGACTAGATTACTAATGGTGGAAAGGGGCTTCTAGGCATTGTACAGAAACAAACACGTTCATGGGGAAATCCCTCTAGACTTTTCTGAAAAAAAAAAAAACTAACCTTGGGGCCCAACACAAGAAAAGCACGGCAGCACAAAACACATTACTAATATGTACTAAAATAAGGTTATTTACTTAAAAATGATACATTGGACATAATCTGTGTACAGAACAAAGCAATTCATGGTAAACTTAATAAGGCACCTTTTAAACCAGATGCTGTACAAAATACATTTAGTGTATTACCATTTAAAAGCGTAATCTACACTTCTGGTATCTAAGCGAGAATTTAATCAAACTGTTTATTTTATTTCATTTTCTATTTACATTTTCTCTAAGTAAGGTATAATGTTACTTTCTTTTTATACAATATACTACAATTTAGTTTTAAAATGGGCATTTCAAGGGCAGTCACTAGGATGGGCTTTTAAAAGGTAGTGTATGTACAGCAGTGGTGTCAAACTCAAATAGAAACAGATCCCTACAGCCCAAATGTTGACTTAGAAAACCACAAATTAACATTATGTTACACCATATTTTTATTTCATTTGTTAAACATTTCCCCATGACATTTTAATCTGGTTAGGCTGTACGGGAGTTTTGCTGGAAGCATGAGGCCAGCCATGAGTGTGACACCTCTGGTGTAGGAGAAGGAGCTTAAAATCACCATGAGATGACAGTGTATACTTTACTCAAGCAATATGAACCACACTTTCCTTATGGGCCTCCCTGGGCCAAGTGCCCCATGGTGGCTCTGTACCACCCTGTCAGACATAATTCTACTGTAAGTACGAAACGTGCCACTTCTCTAAGAAACTCTCTCTCTGATTTCTCATAACAGTGAGGCCAGAGGGAGAGCTGACAGATTGCCCTGTCAGTATCTGACCAAAATAAATGACAGCTGTAGCTCCTCCTTTAATTCCAAAAGGACATTTTAAAATTATATGGCATTTTTCCTATCCAAAATGCTTTACTTATTTAGAAAAAAACTCAACTTCAAATACATTTGAGGAAAAAAATCAGTAATTTAAAATAGGGAACCAATCCTAGAAAAAAATATATAAATTCTTTACAGGCAAAGATGTCCTTAGCTGAACTTCGTATTTTTTCCAGAACCTAGAAGAGAGCTCTGAGACACTGTAGATGTTGGACAAAAGTTTGATGAATGAATACTTCTAAACAAGGCTTTCTATTTGATCCTAGGGAAACTGTCAAGGGAAATATTTGAACTTTTTGTTGCTTTCATTTCCAAAAGTAAAGTTAGCATAAAGAAAAAAAAAATTAAATATGGCTATAGTAAATAAGAGATCTGGCACAATTTGGTTAAATGTTATTTTCAGGCATTTCAAAGTTTAAAAAATTTACTTAAATATTGATGTTAAAAGACCACAGTGGGTGGGGAACAAAAACTCATGCTGGAAGGTATTCCAGAAAAGTTATCAGAAAAACTGGATTTAGTTCTCATACCTCTGGTATTTGTTTGATAAGAAGGTATCAAACTGAAATCATTTTCAAGTTCAACTGTACCTTCAATTCTAGCAATAATCTAATTCCTTTATCAATTAGAAGGAAAGCTGATTCAAGACACTGCATTCTCTTTCACTAGAGTTAAGGGGCACCAGGCATGCTCCTCTCTGCTCAGTCTCACATCGACATCTAAGCTCAGTTTTAAGCTTCAGGAGGGACTTGCCCTGGGTCACTTGAATAGGCTGGTCTTTTAAGAAGCAGGTACACAGACAGGCCCCTCCTCCAACCCAGGGAAGTCCTTAAAGCCTTTGCAGGCAATGAGGCCCACACTGGCATCCAACACCAGGGTCATCCTCCAAGCCCCAGAAAGGCTTTTTAGCTTAAGTAGCTTGAAACTGCAATGCGACTTTGGGGACACCCTGTATTTTAAGTACTTCATACACAGAATAAACACGTAATTTTGAATGAGGAGAAAGGAATAGAAGGGTTTCCAAATAAGGTAACATTTATGTTTCAACACCATGTTGTTCCTTACAAATATTCTTACTGAAATCTTCTGAATGCTATGATTTTCAAACCAATTTTCTACTACTAGTTTATTGAGCATAACTCTGACATTTATGCAGTATGCCTAATATTCTGCTTCTGAAAATATTTTGTGATCTTAAAAAAACTGCTGGGAAGAAAGGTTGCATTTTTCATATTTTCTCTGTTTTTATTAATAATAACAAACGGCTTCTTTGAAAGTTTGTAATTTTGTCATGTCCAAAAAAAATTAAGGTCAAATTAGACAAATAAGTCAGAGCTAATAAAGGAGCTTGAGTCACATGGCACTTCACATTACAGTACTTGTGTCCCTCTGTACAAACAGATGGAAAAACTGTTCTTTTGAAAGAACAAGCTCATGGGACACAGAAATCAATTTTTTTTAAAAGAATGCTTCAACCTTAGAACATGACAAAGAGAAGCTTTATTTTAGACTGTAAAAATGTTAAATCTTTCCAGTTTCCAGTTACCTGTGCAAAACTGGTCTGCTTAGAAATACTCAACAGCTTCGACCTTCAATGTCAGTCAAGTTTTGGCAATGGACGGGAAAATGCTCTAAAAATTATTATTTTAAAAAATTACAGCCCTTTGTCTTCAGTACTTCTATAGCACAACCCCATTTATTGTCCTATGCTGCATCCAAAACTAAATTTAAGTCTAACTTCATGGGCCCATGAATTGTTCTGCCAGAATATAACATTAATACTTAACAGACATTACAAAACTGTAATAACTTCAAAGAACAGAAATGTCCCTTGAGATAACCAGGATTCTATAAAATATGTAGCACTTTGTTAAATAAAATCTGTACACTGTGATAGTAAAGAAAAACACTGATACTTCTTTTTTTTTTGCCTGACCTTTTTGCATCTGCTTTATAAACAATGGAAAAAATATTGTTTCTTAAAAAAACCCCAAATTTCAAATAATGACTAAGATGGGCTAGAACCTAGTTAGCAGTTGTTGGTACGTTCATGTAGGTTCTGCAAAATAAATTTCCAATTAGAATTTTCTCTCGTAAGGAAAAATTTAAATGAAATTATTATATTGAAAGCTGTTATTGTATGTATATTGTAACAAAGCCTCGGTTAGAAGATATAAATTTGAATGCATTCCTTTCGAAAACACATCCACATTCATATGCATAAATGTTCTTCCTAACTATCTTTGGGTGATGGTTGTTTTTTTTCTTTTCACCTTGTAAGCCTGGGCTATGAGGCGTGTGTGATCTGGTTTCTATGGCACGAATGTGTGTGGACAAACGTGACTACCCAAAGTGAAGGTAAGACTGATGTCCTGCAAATCAAGCACACTGTGCACAAGATACGTCATTTCCCTTTTAAAAGTCACCTAGAACAAACTGTACAGGACAAGGTTGTAGGCACTTAAATTGCTATCAAAATCACCCCAATAAGTGAGTTTGTTCTTAAGGACAGTCATCACATTGGGAGTTCCAACTAAAGATATTATGCTTTTCACAATAACAGTAAAAATTGCCGAAAGAAAGAAAGAGAAAGAAAGAAAGAAAGAAAGAAAGAAAGAAAGAAAGAAGAAAGAAAAAGAAAGAAAGAAAGAAAGAAAGAAAGAAAGAAAGAAAGAAAGAAAGAAAGAAAGAAAGAAAGAAAGAAAGAAAGAAAGAAAGAAAGAAAAGAAAAGAGGAATGAAGCTCAGGTTTAGAAACATGGTCTTAGCTTCTTTTGGCTTTTCAATCACTACCAACTTTCCTGGTCAGAAAAGGTGCTGGTAAGGAAGCCAATTACTCCTATGAGCTAAATGGCTTTTATGTGACTGGCTAGTCTTATTGCAACAATGACAAAGACCCAAAGCACTAACCAGCCCCACCTTCCTGGGCATTCATTCCTCATTTTTTTCTCTTAATCCACATGGCAGCAGAGGAATCCTGGCACACACACAACACAGACGATAAACTGTTAAAAAGAGAGTAGTATCCCAAAATGATCATGATCTACAGGCTGTTTTACAAAAGCAATAATATGAACAGACTAAGTTTTATCAGGTAGAAGGCAAAAGCTTATATTTCTCCATCTCTGTTGAATTCATTTTCTTCTTAAGGCTTTCACAGAAAGCACCATAATATAAACATGCAATTCAGTACCCAGAGTTTTACTGGAGACTCATGAACGATGACTGAAGTTTCAACATAGCTCATAATCCCTCCTCCCCCCCAACAAAAAAGAAACACATTTAAAACAAGGCTGTCCATAAACGTAGCATGTAGTGAACACAAGTTCCCAGCATCATATTCTACAGAGTACTGAAAGGTTTCATATTAGCAGCCTGTAAAGGTGTGGTGAGGAAAAAGTCTAAGAACCACATGTATTTCCTCATGCCACTTCAATCACCACCCTTTGCTTGGGTGAAGAAAGTTCTTGGAGTCCAATGCAGCTCCTGAGTGTTATGTAATTGTCAAATCTTTACATCTTGAGATTCAACCATCTTGGCAAGTGTCTTCTTGATTCTCAAGGCGGTAAGTCTTGAAGCAGGGTTGTGGGCCCAGCATTCTGACATTAGCTTCAAGATAGCTCTTAGACACTGAAACACAGAGAAAACAGATAATGCCATTTAAAAAAAGAATAAGAAAAGAAAAAGGAATATATTCCTACAGATTTGTGACTACAGAGAAATTAATTTCCAACATACTTCATCACTATTCCATCGGTTGGACACGATGGGGCGCAATCGCTTAACACACACAACCTCACGCATATCTTCGTAAGAAGGATCATGAGGCACCATGTTGTAGTAAGGCAATTGGTACTCTTCTGCAATGCCTGTAATGGGGAGAAAAAATCCAAAACTCTGAGTGGCAACAGACAAACAAAACTGATAAATCTACTATAAAGTAATTACACTTAATTAATCTTAATTAGCCCAATTGTGGATACATAATTTACTTCTACATAACAAAGTAAACTTTAAATCAAGGTTAACTAGAATTTAGTGCTAATGTTTACGGTTTCTTCAGAAAATATTTGTTACAGGTCTTTCACTTATCTTCCAATTTACTTCACATAATCACAAAATATCAAAACCAGAAAGGACTTACGACGTACCTTTGGGGGTACTCTTAGGATGTAACCCAAGACCGTTCTGGGTCTTTTTTTCTTTTCTCTCTACCGATGAGCTTAACCACTCCCACTGGTTTGACTACATTCCCTATGCTGAAGACTATAAGATATCTATATTCTGTTAGTGTTTCTGCTAATTTTGAGCCCCACATAATCCAAACTGGATGCCCCATAATATCTCAGGTTTAACACATCCAAAACATAACTTTTACTTCCAAAACCCAAAGGGAAACCTCTTCCAAAGGGGAACCACCAGGCTTCCAGTTACTCAGATTCCCAAATTCTGTGTCCTACTCCATTCTTGTCTCACTCCACATTTGACAATCACCTGCCAAATCTTCTATCACCACCACAACACCCAAGAACCTTTCTATCTCCGTACTCACACACAGCTACTACCATAGTTCAAGCCCTCATTATCTCTCACCTAAACTGCACTGCAATAACCTCCTAACTGCTCTGCCTGCCCACTTCAATCCAACATTCACATGGCTGTCAAAGAGGTTTTCCTAAAGTACAGACCTACCCATATCTTTCTCCTACTAAAACTCTAGTGGCTCCTTATTACTTCTATGACCAGCTATGCGTTCCTCTGTCTGGCGCTACAGGTCCTTCACAACCTGGCTCCACGCCACCTTTCCAGCCTGATGACACTCTCTTCCCTTTTCACACACACTACATCCCAAGAGCGATTCCATCCTAGCCTCCCCATCCAGTACTCCATTTTCCCTACTGATCCCCTTGAGCAGGCTGCCCCCCAGTGCCTACAAGGTCCTCCCCCCTTCACCTTAGTGCTTCCTAGGCTCCCTCATTTCCTTTGAGTCCTAATTTAAGTATCTATTTCTACACGCAGTATCTGGAGGTAAGTAACTGCTCTAAGGTCAGTTAGTAAACAGCAGAGCCAGGATTTGAACCCAGTTCCAGGACTCTTTCCACTGCACTTAACCTCTTCCTTCAATACGCCCAGTTAAAAGATTATTTTTTTCTTCCTCAACAAAGGATCTGACCCATCCCCAAAGCATCTCTTCTCCAAAATGTCTAGTGCAATTTCCTTTAGTTCAAAAAATCCATTTCTCCCCAAGAAAAAGCGTAATAAAGACATTTCAATTACATAACCTAAACAGGCACAGCTTGCTGTTTCTCTCCTGGCGGCATCACACGAACACCCACCTCCTGTGACACAGCGACGAGCCATCTCCCACATGATCAGTCCAAAGCTATAGATGTCGGCCATGATGTATGGCTGAAAGTGATTTTTATTTAGGCTTTCATCGAGCACTTCTGGGGCCATGTAACGTTTTGTACCTACTCTAGTGTTCAAAGGGACATCAACTTCATTTGTATCACTGAAAGAGAGAAAAAACCACCACAAAGTCAGAGGGCAGTACAAATATATTTATTTTCTATTTTCTTAAAGTTAGTTTGTGGACATACAACAAAGTTCACACATGTAGACTGAATTGTCTACAATATGGAAAAATGTAGCTATATACTGTAATAATATTACTGCTCTATTTCCCATATTTGGCCTTTAGGATACCATTTGGTTGGTTCTCTGTTGTTTCAGGATATGGTTTCAAACTAAACTACTTTCCTTCTTTTTAAATTCATTTTTTCGCCCCACAAAATTCTACCTTCTCTCCCTCCTTCCCTGCCACATGGCCCACTGAGAAAGCCAGAAAAACACCCCACCCTATTATAAAAAGGCAGAGTCAAGAACAACAAATTCCCTTGTTGGCCATGTTTAAATAAAAAGTGCCCCCATCAGCCCTTTGAGTCAGTCACCTCCATCTGAGCGGAAGCTATTTTTTTTTTCAATTTCTTAATACCTTACTATGGAATCTTAGTTGGAAACTTAAGTCACCCCTTATTTTTCCTTTTACTTAACATCTCTTGTCAATTTCTGATCCAGGTATCATTTGTGAAGGAGAATTAAACGGAAACCTTCGTTTATTTTTCAGTTGGCAAGAAAAGAAACTACTTCAGCTCAATTAAACCCCAAATAAAAATACTATTTTTATAGTTTTTATCAAACACACACACACACACACACACACACACACACACACACAGAACCCAAAGCAGCAGCTGAGCGGCCACAAAGACAGACTCCTGAACATACAGTCTTGGCTCCTCCAAGGCAAGGAAGGAAGAGCCCTGTGATGAACAGGCCACTGCCACTGCAAAAGGAGAGCGGCACCGTGCCTTCCCCAGCGTAAAGGGCACCAAAGCATCTACACAAGCACTTCTGAATCACATCTCCATGGACCTAAGCAGATCCTTCTCCTCTGAGGCACGAAGACTCTCACCCTTGGGCATGTGAGGGTGGCTGGGGCCCCACAAAGTACTACCTGTTAAATTTCACAGCGAGGCCCAAGTCGGCGATACAACAACTCCCATTTTTCTTGATCAGGATATTCTTGCTCTTCAGGTCTCGGTGGGCGATCGCAGGCTTTCCTTGGGTACCGTAGATCTCTGTATGGAGATGGCACAGGCCACAAGCAGCTGAATATGCCAATCTGAGGAGGGCCCTGCTGTCCAGAGTGGCACACTTCAGGAAGTCGTGCAGAGATCCGTTTTCGTGGTAGTCGGTGATCAGGTACAACTGCGTCCAAGAGCCTGTGCCCTTGATGTCAGCCGCGATAAAACCTGTCCGATCGATGAAGCACAAGCGTGAGGGGCTCGTCCGGCTCCCTACAAGGTGACTGAAATCTGACTCTGCCTGGGTACAGGAATCCCCGACAGAAACCGCTTGCTTCCCCCATCACTACATGTCTCCACAACATGGCAGGCAATGTGGTGGAGCACTAGCCCGGAATCACAGGCCTGGGGTTCAGATCCTGCCTCTGATGCTTTGACCTCCCAGGGCCTTCCTGGCTCAGTCACCTGTAAAATGGCCTTGCCACTGCAGCTCCAAGGCTACGACATCCTCACATGTAAAATGCAGCATGCTTCATAATAAAGGGTGAAATTACCTGCTTCATGAAGATCTGGGGAAATTTATCTTCCCAAACAAAGCTTCCCTTATGTCTATAAGGCAAGCTTAGAGGGAAAAGAATAGAGCTGAACTACAAACAAACTCCCTTGCAGAAGTGCAGGATTTAGGTAAAATGGCTGCCCAAAAAGGGAATCCCATCTCAGGCTGCATTCATAATGTGCATGGTATAGAGGGAGGGGAACCTTCTGCCATCCTTAGCCACAGACACAATCTAGGTGCCGCTTTTTAGGAAGAACACTGAGAAGAGGGACTGTGTCCAGAGAAGGGCAGTACTAAGGATGATGAGGGAACTTAAAATCCTAAGGATCAAATAAGGGCATTCAGGACGTTAAGCCAGAAGGGATGCCATGATTGCCACCCTGAAGTATCTGAAGGCCTATCACATAGGAAAGGGGACGAGCCTTGGTACGTTTGGCTCCAGAGAAAAGAGACAGGAAGAAGGCATGCAAACTGCAATGACAGACCATGGAGTCACACGAAGAAGAAGCTTCCTGACAAACAAGAGATGCCCCAGGAGAACCCTGAGTGCACCATTACTAGAGGTATTCAAATGGAAATGAGAGGTTCATTTTCGGGTCTCCTGATCAAGTGTGGGTTGGACTAATGGCAGAGGGTTCCTTTTATTTTGATAGTCTCATGAGCTTAAGTTTGCTTTGGTTAAAAAAAAAAAAGGCAAGCTAACATAGGATTTGGGGCCATTCCTATAATTAACCATGAGATACATCAAAAGAATGAGTCCTGAATTGAAGTCAGTTCCTTTTTGCCCATTTATCTTACTTTTCCAGTTTGCTTCTTGTGGTCAACACCTTAAACACTATCTCCAAAGTAAGAGCATGGAAATCAAATAAGGAGTCAAAATGGAACTATCATACATGAAGAAGCAAGGTTAAAAACCTCTACACGTACTGTCTACATAACAAGGATATAATGCAAAAATAAGGTCAAGATGATCTTTGTTTCAAAGAACTTACAAATATTATATAACCTGAATTTTAAAGTACTTTCACACTTCATCATTATTTAACTACTACACCCCTTTACAATTTGACTCAATACTTTTTCTTCCAAGGCCAAATCTGCTTACCGAGGATATTCTCATGACGCATTAGAACAGTTTGATAGATCTCTGTTTCCCGAAACCAACTGGCCTCTTCAGTGGTGAAGAACACTTTGACTGCCACCTTTTCACCCCGCCATTTCCCCATCCACACCTCTCCATAGCGACCTTTTCCCACCTGTCGAACCATCTGAATCTGCTTGGCAATAGTTCGTTGAACCTGTTAGGGGAAAAAAATTGTTTTGGCATATTTTTTAATCCCTTGGAAAAAAAAGAATTTAGGCTAAAACTTATTACAAGTTCATTTGCCTACCAAAGTACTCTCATCTAAAAGGTTAGCTACATGCTGTTATTATTAGGAATGATAATATACTAAGCTCACTAAATATTAATAACACCAAATAAAAAGAAAACATAATGCATAATATATCCCAAAATCAGGAACTGTTGTATGTGTATACATACACACAAACACACATGCAGTTATGACATGTAGTGTGGCATCACAGAGAGAGAACTAACTCCTGAGATGAGAAGGCCTGTGTGCAAGTCCTATTTCTACGCACTGGCCTTGGGACTCTGAACAAATGGCTTCACTTCCTGGTGCCCCATGCTATAAACAGAGCAGGAGCTGATCAGCACTGGTAGATAGAATTTACTCGTTGGGGGTTCTCTATGCAATTAAAATCGTAGGTCCAGTAAAAAAATACAACTATATTTCTTCCTTATTCCTATACTATTATTACTATACTATACTGTTACTTATTATATATTATATATTATTATATTATTCCTTATTCCAATAGTATATACTACTATACTATACTATTATTACTAATAGCAGTAGATCAATCAACAAGAATTTATTAAGCATCTATGACAGAAGTAAGTCTATACCTCAAAGAGATCAAAGAAGAAGACAAGGTCCTATTGCATAAAAATATTCACAGCATCTCTTTTTGTAGTGGTAAAGAACTGAAACTAAGGAGGTGCCAATCGAATGAGGGGATGAACAAACTATGGCACATAAATGTAATGAAATACTTCTTCATTCCTATTAGAAATTATATATGATACAGTTTCATGTGTGTGTGTGTGTGTGTGTGTGTGTAAAAAATACATACACACACACACATACACACATAACGAACTGATGCAGAGTGATATAAGAAGAAAGAGAGATTAGATCTGGACAGACAGGTCTGAGAATCACTGGCAAACTGAATCTGAGAGAGCTGTTTTTCACCACAGACAAAAGGTTTTAGCATGTGTTTTCTCTCCAGATACTAAAGGCTGGGACTGAGCTTCACAAATCACAGATCACAAAATTTTGCAAGATAAAGGTCCTTAGAAACAAATGAATTTATTTTAATGAAGTTTCATTATAATAAAATAGGCTGAATGTCCCATGGAATTTGTTGTAAGAAAATTTTGCCTATGAACAAAAGCAAAGCTACCATATATAAAATGTATATGTAAACATGCATTATTTTTTGTAAAGATGGATGGTAAACTGGAGTAAATGTTTTACTCAACAGTGACATTACTGAAGAATGAGGGAAAACACTATATTTACCAGCAAAGGAAGTCCAGATCCACTGCCAGAACTTTGTGACTGGTCAATAAGGTCCTTCAATGACTCTCCAACTGGTATAAAAGCTTCATCCTGTTCTAGGTCCCGATTGTAGCAACGACTTCTTGCTATTCTTTTGCAGTAATGCCTTAAAAAAAAGACAACAATGCTAAGTGAAAAAATAGTGCACACTGAATTATATCCTTTGAAAGTCTCTCAAATTTATTCTCTCCTCCTGCTTTTAGACAAAAACATATCCAGGTGAGTTAGCCCTGTGTATGGGAGTCCATCTTACTCTAAAAATACTTCCAAAGGAGTATTAGCATAGTTAGGGCAGGCGGGCAGGCAGGCCTCCCCTCAGTAAGTCATTCTAACACTTTAAAGTTCTCATTAGAGAATACTAGTTATGTATTATCTAAATCCTCCATGCTGCAAATTCAATTTGTAATATATATATTTTTTTAAATTCAGCAGTGGAAGAGAGTCAAAGGGCCAAAATTTAGAAACACATTAAAAGTTGATTGAAAATAAAAAGAAAGGAATGTTAGAATAAAATTCTTGAACAAAACAGGATTTAAATACCAAGTGACATTCAAAATAATCACCATCACCTACAAGAGACTGAAGTTAAACAGTTATTTTTGAAGCCAAAAATCACTTAAAAACTTACAATGTGAGTAGATTCTGTGAAAAAAAAAACTACTAATCTACATGTAAGGAAGGGCAACGAGTAATGGGAAAATCATCAGAAGCATTCACGAGTACAGAGAAGCAGAGGATTTGGCAGTTATCCTTTCTTCTGCAATACCTGACAACTCAAACCTAAACCATGTCAGTCACTTGTGGGGCATGGGAGAAAAAGAAGCCCTCAAGGGCCTGATAGAGGGGGTGAGGAGGCAGAACTTTTCTTATGTGAGAAAAAGGGTGAAAATGCAAAGTTATATAAAGAGTTTCTCAACTTCTCATGTCTCCTATTTCTTTCACAACGACATTATCTGAAACAATTAGACTAGATTAAGGGGTTTGTCTTTCTTTTCCAAGTATGACAAAAATCCACTTCAATTTCATTAATAAAGCACAGTTCTTACTTGTAACAAAAGCAGCTGAAGAAGATGATCATAGCAATTATGCACACAGCCATAGAAACAAGGACAGCCAGCCAACGAACACTACCATCAAAAAATGGACCTAAAACAAATCATAAAAAACACTGGTTGTAGAACCACAAGAAGGGATTACTTTACAATCAATGTAGTCTCTTCAATTTTTATAACATCTGATTTTGAGAAAAAATATTCAGAATTTTCTGAAGACAGCACTATAATTCAATGGCACACCAGAAGTTTAAGAAAAAACAAAGATCGCTGTTAATAGTCTCATGTGTCCTTCCCCCAATTTCTAATATTTCTTTGAAATGTATTTATAAACAAAAGGGTAATAAAAATTGGTCTATCTGCTGACAGATCAGGGCACTGAACTGGGTAGTCTGCGTGATTTAATTCTTCTTTCATGGAAGACACTTTTATCACAGTGAACAAAAACCGTACCTGTATACAAAGCTTTCTTAGTGAACAAAGGAGAAATTTTTCAATTCAATATCTCACATATCTATGAACAAATTAAACTGGTAACACTGAAAAGCCTAATGTCCTAGGCTGAGAGAATGTTGAGAAAGCATAAAAGTTGATCATTAGCAAATCTGCTAACAGCTAACATACTTTCAAATGCAGTGAATACACTGGGCTTCAAATACATGGCATAATGATAAAAGGTATTCCACCTAGTAGTAACAAAAGGCACTGCATATAACATTTCAATTTGGGACCTTCAGGTGCTACTCTTTCTTTAGTCAACTGACCTACCTATAACAACAGGTGGTAGTGTAGGCTGCAAATACTGGTTACACAAATTGGTTCGGCAACATTCAATTGTTCTCCGTAGCTGAGCTTTGGGTGAATCCTGGAGGAGGAAAAGTATGAAAAATATCAATGTTTCAACATGATAAGCAGATTCCTCAGATTTCATTATTGTCACAGCTCTGGAAATATCTGCACTAAAAAATGAATAAATGAATTAAGTGATTATTTTGTGCCAAGAACTGCACCAAAGATACAAATACTAGAATGCATGGTAGAGAAGGAAAATTCAGCTGAATTTTGGCTGAAATATTACATTGAAGCCCAGGAAACACCAGTACAGAATCATATATTCTCCTTCTATAAGTCCTGATAGAACACTGCATACAAATAAAGTGAGATTATAGATTTAAATTTTAAGTCTTTAAAGGAAACTTTCCCCAATCCCTCTTAATTCTAGTGCCTTCCTTTTCTGGATTATTTCCTATCTATCCTGTGAATAGCTCATTCGTACACATTCATTTGCAAACTGACTCCTCCATTAGGTTGTGACCTCCTCAAAAGCAGGGACTGTCCTTTGCCTCTCTTTGTGTCCCTAGGGTTTAGCATGGTGTCTGGCACACAGTAGGTGCTTAATAAATGCTCACTGACTGAGTCTGTACAGCAGCTTTATAAACAAAAGGGCAACAAAAACTGGGTCTATCTGTTGATAGGTCAGGGCATTGAACTGGGTAGTCTGCATGATGTAATTCTTCTTTCAGGGAAGACACTTGTATCACAGTGAACCAAACCTGTACCTGCACACGAAGCTAAAGCTTGAATGCTTTACTCCATAAGCATTTACTGTGCACTAGGCAGAGCACTAGGTACTAAGCACTGGGACTCAAAGACAAAAGCACAACAGCTCCTGCCCTCAAGGAGCTTATCTACAAACAGGGAGATGTAAATAAATAGACACAGTCAGTCCATTAGCATTTGCTAAGTACCTATTACTGCCAGTCATGGGTTTTAAGCTAAGGATACAAAGAAAAGCAAAAGACAGTCCCTGCCCTGTGTGTCATCATACAGTGTGGCTATATTACTGTGGACAGTGTTCTCCTGGCTCTGCCCACTTCACTCAGCACCAGTTCATGTAAGACTTTCCAGGTTTTTCTGAAGTCTGTCCGCTCATCATTTCTTATAGCACAACAGTATTCCATTACATTGATATACCACAGCTTGCTCAGCCATTCCCCAACTGATGGGCATCCCCTCAATTTCCAATTCTTTGCCACCACAGAAAGAGCTGTTATAAATATTTTTGTACGTGTGGATCTTTTTCCCATTTTTATGATCTCTTTGGGATACAGCCCGAGAAGTAGTACTGCTGGGTCAAAGGCTATGCACAGTTTCATAGCCTTTGGGGCATAGTTCCAAATTGCTCTCCAGAATGGATGGATCAGTTCACAACTCCACCAACAATGCATTCGTGTTCCAATTTTCCCACATCTTCTCCAACATTTATCACGTTCCTGTTTTGTCATGTTAGCCGATCTGATAGGTGTGATGTGGTACCTCAGAGTCGTTTTGATTTGCATTTCTCTAATCAACAGTGATTTAAAGCATTTTTTCATATGACTATAGATAGCTTTAATTTCTTCCTCTGAAAACTGCCTATTTCATATCCTTTGACCATTTTGGATAAAGAGATTTCAAAGTACACACAAGAAACAGAGAAAGTAGAAAGAAAATAGCCTTTGAGGGGAAGACTACATAGCCTGAGAGATCTAAACATCCTTTTGCAGAAGGCAAAGTCATTTTAATTGAGTTTTCAAAGAAGACATGGATGTCAAGAACTAGAAGGTAGGGAGGAAGAGCATTCCAAGCTCAAGAAATAGGTAACACCCTGTACTAGAGTGGTGGCTGTGTGAGAAGCACTGTGGAGACAGAAACAATGACACAGATATGCATTTGCTTTGGGAAGGAAAGGTTTCACTAAAGTTTATTCTGTAACATGGCTGAGGCTTAGTATGCTGAGGCTCTCCATTTCTGAAGGAAATGTCAGGGAAAAAAATAGCCTTATTAGTATAATTATGAATGGGTTTAGAACCCAAAGACTTCCCTTGGCTGTCTTAGCTCTCACCTCTAAGTCTTCATACTGTTTGTCACAGCCCTTCTGCGTCACCCCTATCTATATGACTTCTTCTCCTCTATCAATCAACCAGGTAAGTATTTCCTAAATTTATATTTGGCTTATTTCATAAATTTCAACATTTTGAAATGTTTCTGAGCTTTAAAAACAGTGTAGAAGACTGCTGCCCTGGAAACCAGTCCTCTCTAGATAAGCTCCCCAGGTTGAAAGGTAAGAGTAAGCCACTTTTATTGCCCCTCCCCCCACTCCTGCGCACCTATCTCAAGACACAAGTGTTTTCAATGAAGAGCTACCTCCAAGGTCTGCCCTTCTAATCGTTAAAGTACTGATGCGAAACATCTTCTTGGTTTTGCTTCTCCTGATTGAATAAGTCCATCTGACTTTTCACCCCAAACACAGTGTATAATTCAGGGGTCTGAATGATGAACTCATTTTCCCGAGTCTTTGTGTTACATTAAGTAAGCCATTTCTCAATGATTTCATCTTCAAATCTATAAAACAGTGACGACCAATCTCATAATATGCACATGAACAATAATGAAAAATATCCTTAGAAATTATGAAAAATTAAATCGAAGGGCTTGGGGGTTTTTGTGGTGACAATACCTACCCTTAGTCCCACCCAACATTTGGAAATGGAAGAACTGTCATAATTTTAAAAATAAATAACCAGTACATATCTAGAATCACAAATTGCAATGAGGCCCATTCTTCCCCAAGACATTTAATTAAACAATGTCACAGATCACTGGAGCTTGAACTGGTTTCTAAAATCAATGGATTTAGACTCATTTTACAGATGAACAAACTAAGGTTGTGGTGTACAGAACTGATACTAGTGTACAAAACTGTGCTAACCCGATTCCCATCACCATTTGCAACATTCATAGGTCTCAAATTAGATCTTACCTTGCACTGAAAATCTGAACCTTCATACTTCATACAACCTGAAGCTAATGTAGTTTCTCCTTGATCATCTTCTTCTATGATGGCAAAGCAATGACCATTAGTTCTGAAAGAAATGCAAAGACTTCCATTGAAAATTTACTAATTCTACTGGGCTTCAACGAAACTGCGCACCTCCCTTAGCCCTACTACTTACTTAACAAGTGGTATTCACACAGGCATCCTAGGTAAAGTTTAAAACAAAGTGGCTGGGTAAATAGATGCTCTCCAGCTCTGTCTGAATTAAGACCAGCAGTATAAATGAGGCAATGTCAGATTAACAGGTGAACAAGGACTAGGATGCAGCTTTCCAGACATGGAATGCACTAATTTTCCCCCACCACACTGCCTGAGTAAGAAAGCATATCTAATAGAATAAAATACACCCCTTGGCAACCCAGAATGTCTTTGAACAATACTGATTTTTTTATGGGAGAATGTGCTTAGCACAGAAAAATATGGGCAACAGAAAATACAGGCTGACTTTTTGAAAAGCTGGTGAGAAGTAGCTCTCTGAAAAGCTTTCCTGGTCAAACTCCTGAGGAATCTCAAAATGAGAGGCTGACTCGTCACAAAATAAAGCTAATCACCACCAGAGGGCAGACAAACCAAAGACAACAAGCACAGAACAGACTCCAGGCAGCAAAGAATTTTCTAACATTCAATGAAAACCAAATACCTTAAATTTGACAACTCATTCACATTCAAAATCCATGCAGAATTACACAACTGTTAAGAACATATTATTCAACTAACTTTTTCTTTAAGATGTAAAAAGCCAACAAACTAGTAAAGCTGGGCAACTCAACAGCCTAATTTACATACACTGCCTTAGTAATGTTTTCCTTTTGCATTTATAACTTCATGGAACAATTTTTTACACCACCACATCTAAAATCATCCCCTGGGACATACAACACTCACTTAATATTCTAAGCAGCTGTGAATTCACCCCTGTACTTTTTTCGTTCCAGCAATGAAGAAAAGTACTCTGATTTGGTAGCAAGTGAAAAATACATTACCCTGAGTCCCACCTGAACTTAGGGAGGCTGTCTCAGGAACAACCAGAAGAGTCTGTCATATAACATGGTCAGTGTCTTTCTTTCTTTTTAAAATAACATGAACTACAATCCTCTCCCCAAAAAAATTCTGGTTTCCATCCCCATTTTTATTTGTGTTTTAGGCTTACATGATAAAAGCTATTTAGGTTAAGTCTGACCTATAGAAGAGGCAGTATGACCTAATGCAATGGTGCCAAACTCAAATAGAAATGATCCCTTTGGCTAAACAGTGACTTAGAAAACTGCAGAGTAACATCCGCTAGGTTGTGTTGTATTTTATTTATCTTGGGGCACATTTCTCAATTTCCTCTTAATCTTGTTTCCAAAGCACTAGGGCAATGAGTCTGATACCTTTGGCCTAGTGGACAGAGAAATGGCCTCAAACCTGGTCCAGTTCCACCTGTGACACATGGTGACTGAAGGATTCTGAGCTAGCTTTTGCACCTCTGAGAGCTGGTAGAGAGCATTTCCTCAGAGGGAGTTTCCCATACCAGTGAAGTCACCTGTCCTATATCCCACTCCAGAGACACGCAAACTCAGGCTCAATAAAGTTTCACATGAAAGTCTGACAAGTTTATAAAAACAGGTACACCATAATTCTTTTTGGAGGGGAATATATAAGGTTCTTTATTAATATATTTTCAGGTGGAGCCTGATGAGAAAACACTTGACTCCTTTTCTTTTATTTCCCTTTGAAAAACTATTATAATAATAATAACTCATATTCATGTGCTACACTGTAACCTGCCTGGTGCTTTCTTTACAACTCTCTTCTGAAGTAGTGAGTCTAAGGAAATAGTATTCTGTCTTACAGATGAGAAAACAAAGGTTCTAAGAGACTGGCTTCCCCAAAGCCACATGGCTAGTGGATTTCAGGCGGAGGGATTGAACCCAAATCAGTTGTGATGTTTCTCTAAGAAAACAGGTGCCTCCGGTGGTGCATACTTGTAATTCCTACTACCGAGGAGGAGGAGAAGGCTGGTGAGTTCTGTGAGTTTGTGAATTCTGGATGCTGTACGGCTAAAGCCAATCAGGTGTCTATACAAAATTTAAAACCCATATGTGAGCCCCAAGGGTTTGGGGAAGCAGGGCAGGCTCTGTAAGGAAAGGCAAAGCAACCCAGGTCAGAAATGGAACAGGTCAAAGCTTCCATGCTGATTAGTGGTGGGGTCCATATCCATGAATGGTTATTGTACTTCCAGACTGGGCCAGATAGGGAGGATGAAGGCAGAGGGAGAAAGGAGAGGAAGAGGGAAAGTGAAAGAGGAGGAAAGGAGAGGAGAGAAAGGGGAAGGAAAAGGAGGAGGGAGAAGAGAAAGGGAGTCTTACTCTAAGCAATATGCTCTATTATACGCAAAAGGAAAGTATTTTTAATCTTCTAAGATGAAAGCTATCATGTAAGATGAACTATTATTAGGCTATTTAGTTAAAATGTCCTTACAATAGGTGAGCAAACTTATAGCATTCTGTATCTAGCACTATTATTGCCACTGTAAGACCTCTTACACATAATACTCACATGCATGTGTTATTAATAGCATCATCAGGGCAATGTCCTGAACAGTGGCACTTCAGAAAAGGCAAAGTATCCTCTGGTGCTAAGGTTACTCCATTTTCCTGCTTTTTTTGATTTTGGTCTGACTTCATTTCTGTACCATGAAGGAATCGACTATCTGGATTCTGTCCTGCATATTAACATATAGGAGAATTATAAACATTTTAGAAAATCATTTGATTATGTTATTAATAGATAAATATTTTCAAATTACCTTATCAGAATAATACAAAATACCATTTGACCTTATATAAAAACAATTCCTTTAAAGCCATTAAAAATGAATCTTTCAAAGATATGATTACATGCTGTTAACTTGGGAATTTTGCTCCAAAATATTTATCAGGTTTCACCAAGACATTTATAACAAGGTACAGAGTCTAGAATAATCTAAAGATAATTATTATAGTGACTGAGGCAAATAACTTACCTAAATAAATTAAAGCTTTCTTTGACATGTTACTGATATCTCTCACACACACACACACACACACACACCCTAATAAAATGTGTGTGTGTGTGTGTGTGTATTTATGTATTTCAAGCTTCTGATATCTGTTTTAAATGCCAAACTGAGGGTTTGGATTTTATTCTAAACATTAATAGAAGGCCACTGGGACTTTCTGAGCAAGAAAGAACATGGCTCAGAGTTGCGCATTAGGAATGTCAATTCAACAGCTATGCTGGAGACTGGCCTGGAGAGAGAAGAATATGAGGCTGAGATACCAATTAGGAGGCTACTGCAATAGTTTAAAAGAGACAGGCTGGAAGCCTGAACTAAGGAGTGGTCACATAAGTAAGGGAGAGGGAGCAAATGCTAGATGTTGTAGAAGAAAAATCAGTAAGACATGGCAACTGATTAGATAGGGGGTGGGTACAGTGGGAAGGAGTATCAGTGAGAATGGAGAGTTTTACGGGGGTGGGGAATCTGTGGCCTTCTAGGTCCTTTGGTGTGGCCTTTTGACTGAGTCCAAGTTTTACAGAACAAATCCCCTTTTATTAAGGGGATTTGTTCTGTGAACTTTGGATTCTGTACTTGAGGACCTACAGGGCCACATGTGGCCTTGAGGCTACAGGTTCTCCATTCCTGGTTTAGGAACACTCCAATGCTGAGAACCCAAGTGACTACAGAGATGGTGGTACCCTCAACAGAAACAAGGATTAGGAAGAGGATGAACTGGTTGGGGTAAGGGGAGATACCAAACTCTGTTTCGGATGCCTTTGGGAATCCAGCTGGAAATGTCCAACAGGCAACATGGCTCCCATCACCTTTAGCTGGCTGAGTCCAGATTACTGGCCATCATAAATTCTACATTCTCGTCCAAATGGCATATCTGCTGTTCCCTGCACAGAACAATTCCTCTCCTCTGTCTCCAAGCCTTTGCAGACTGTCTCCCATGCCTAGAATGCATTCTCTCCCTTGCTTCCTTCAAGGTTCTGTTCAAGTGCCCCCTCCAACAGGAGGCTTTTCCTGGGGCACCCAGATATGATTTTGTGTTTACTTTGCATTTAAAGGGTATTCAGAAAGTCTTAGTGGAGTTTTGAGCATTAATGGCATAATACCACTTTAATATATTAAAACTGAACCAAGACTTTTTGAGTACCCCATATTTGCTACTTTCATGTGTACATATTTCTCTCCAGCAGAATATAAGCTCCTTGAGGGAAGAGAATGTGTTTTTGTCTTTAAATTCCTACTACCTAGCACAGTACAGCACACATATAAAGGCTTTAGAATGAATTAACTACATAGTATTCTTAAAAAGATTCCACTTTTGTTTCTGTTTGGATTAATGATTGCTAAGCATCTTACTTGGGAATTGAATTTTAATATTAAAGTAAGGGAACTGTGAGAGTACAGGAACTAATCATCTATTTTATCTGGTGTATTGACTCTCAAGACCAGTTTAGTTAGTAACTGAAAGTTATCACTGGATATCTGTCTGACAGTCTATCGAAAAAAAGTTTTCAAGTTTTAAGTTAGAAAATAGTTTTAAATAAAAAACATACTATTCTCTTTGGTATTATATCTGGCTATCTTGGTATAGCACAGCAGACACCTATTGCTTCAGAGATGTCCTGAAGCACCCATGATGACCAAGGTCATTCCTTCATGTCTGAGTCTTTTGCAGATTTGAAGACTTAAGGACAAACAAATTGGAAATGACAGTATTATAAATGGGTTTCATATACTGCAGTGAATTTAAGTGAGTAATGCAAGCTGTAACATATGCCTAAATAAATTAAAGAATTTAGCCATATGTACTTAAATGAACTATTTAACAGATAATGATAGCAGGGATTTAAAGCAGAATCATGAGAGGACCCATGTGCACAAAGATATTTATCATGGTACTTTTGGTTGTACTAATGACTTGGAAACAAAGTGGGTGCCTAACAAGCGGAGAATGGCTGAACAAACCGAAGCAGATGAATGTAACAGAATATTACTGTACATTAAGAAATGACAAACATGACAATATCAGAGAAACCTGGGAAGGCTAGTATAAACAGCTGCTGAAGTAAAAGGAGCAGAAAAAATAATACAGAATGCCCACAATAAGAAATGTAAAGAGAAGCAACTGTGAAAGAGTACAAAAGTCCAATCAATGCCATGACCAATCATGATGTCTGAAGACTGATGCAGACACATGCTGCCCATCTCTGGTCAGAGGCGGTAACAGACTAAACACACTGAATGAAACATGCAATTCAGTTATGGCCAATGTGTTGAAATGTTTTGCTGCACTGTAATAATTTGTTACAATGGAGGGTTTCTACAGGGGAGGAGAAGAGTTAGTGGGTACTGACTGAGGAGAAAAAAAGGAAAAGAAAAAAGCATCAGTAAAGTATTAAGTACACAGATGACAAGATAAAGTTCGGGAAAGGGCACAAACAAGGCATTTGTCACTACAATGTTAAATTTGATATGTACTTTTAAAAATTAAAACTACATCAATATATCACAAAGATTATACACTATGGCCAGGTTGGATTTAATACCAGGAATGCAAGACTAAGTCAGTATTAAGAAAACCATAAACATAACATATTAATAACAACAACAAAATTATATAATTATATCAATAAATGCAGAAAAAGCTATAGTCAAAATTCAAACATTTAAAAGCACAGGAATAAACAGGACTACTCATTAATATGGTGAATAATGTCTTTTCTATAATGGGGAAATGCTCAAGTCTTTATGATAAGATCAGGGATAAAACAAGAATATCAACTGTCACCTTTATTATTTGATAGAGTTTTCTAAATGTTAACCATAAAACGAGTAAAATGAATTAAGCATCTGCAAAGAGGAAACAAAATTAACTCCTTAAGCAGATAATATGATGGTTCACTTAAGGAACCCTACAGAGTCAACTAGAAAATTAACTGAAACAGTAACCACTGCAAAGCAGCAGAACATAAATTAAATCCACATAAATCATTAGCCATTTCATATTCTATCAACAAAACCCAGCAAAAAGAGATAGAAAGAAAAATTCCATTTAAAATATACGCAAAATGTATAAGCTATTTGTGAGTCTAACTACCAAGACACACAGGAATTATATGACTACAACTACAAAACAGCTCTTTAGAGAAATAAAGGCAGACTTTAAAAATTAGAGAGATGTTCATTACTCATGGTTGAGCCATTCAAATACGATTAAAATGGCAATATTACCTAAATTCATTTTTCAGTGCAATACCAATCAAACTACGAAAAAGTTATTTTATAAAATGGGGGGGGATCATCTGAAAGAAGACTCTCAAGGGAAATAACGAAAAAAGTAGTAAGAAGGCGGCTCTGAAATAACAGATCTCAAACTATGCCACAAAGCAGTAATCATCAAAACTATTTGTTACTGGGTAAAAAATAGAAAAGTTGATTAATGAAATAGAAAAGTATACAACATGAAGATGCAAAATGACACAGTAATACCATGTTAAATAAACCCAAAGATGCCAACTACTTCAATAAAGACTCCCTATTCAACAAAAACAACTAGAAACACTGAAAAGTAGTTTCCCAGAAATTACGTTAAGACCAACATCTCATACCACATAAAGCTCTAATCTAAATAAATGAAAAACACAGATAGAGAAGGACATATCATAAACAAATTAAAGGAGCAAGGGGGAAGATGTCCTTCACAACTATGGACAGGGGAACAGTTCCTGACCAAACAAGGGAATAGAAAAGATCACAGAAGATAACATGAACAGTTTTGATTATTAACAACAACAATAATAACTAGAGTTTACATAGAGCTTTCAGGTTTGGAAAGCACTGTACAAATACTATCTCATTTGATCCTAATAACAACTGTGGAGATAGTTACTACTATTATTATCCCCATTTTACAGCTGATGAAACTGAGGCAGACACAAGGTAAGTGACTTGTCTAGGCTCACAAAGGTAGTATCTGAGACAGGATTTGAAGTTTAGTCTTCCTGACTCCAGGTTTAACATTCTATCTACTGCACCACCTAGTTTCCTGATTCTGTAAAATCAAAAACCTCTGACGCAAAATCAGTTCAGTTAAAATTAGAAGTGAAACAGTTAACTGGGAAAAAATTTTTGCAGCAAATTTCTTTGATAAATGCTTCAATGGCTTAGATATACTAGGAACTGATTCAAATCTATAATAGCAAAAGCCATTCTTCAGTAGACAAATGGCCATAGACATGGGATATGAAAGGGATTTCTCAAAAAAGGAAAAGAAAGTTATTAAAAGTCATATAAAAATGTTACAAATCACTAATAAGAAAAGAAATTCAAATTAAATAAACAGGTTCTACTGAACAGCCATGAAATTGGCAAGTATGACAATAAAGGTTAAATGTTGATTGTAGGAGGACAGAAACACTGAGGCACTGCCCATGGTGGAACTATGAATTGGATCAACTATTCTGGAAAGTAACTTGTAGTTATACCCCAAGAGTCATTAAACTATTATCAGGCATATAAGTCAAATAAAATTAAGAAGAAAAGGATCCACACATACAAAAATATTTATTTATAACAACACTTTTTGTTGTATTAAAAAAAACACAAAATAATTTGGAGAATGGCTAAAACAAATTATGGCATATCAATACAATAGATTGCTACATATGAACCCAACGATGGGGACACATTCAGAGAAGCCTGGTAACACTTGCATGAATAGTGAAGCAGAACGAGGAAAACAATCTATTCAACTCACAACGTTGGAAAGAAAAATAATTTTGAAAGACTTAAAAAACATTATCAATGCAATTGATTACCTACTATGACTCCAGAGGACAAATAATAAAGCATGATATCCACTGCCAGACAAGAGAATTAAGAGAACTTAAGAACAGGCTAAGAAATGTCTGGACGTGACCAATGTTTTGCCTGACTATGTTAATTTGTTGCAAAGTCCCCCCACACACACACACACCTTAATTGGGGGAAGGAGGATTTGGGAGGGGGATATTATGATAGTAGCTAAAGAAGAGAAGTGTAAACATCGGGTCAAAAACAACCCACCTGATTTTAGCCTTCATTCTTAACTAGACAAATCAGTCACTCATCTACTTTAGACTAAGTATTAAAAGGCCTTCAAATTATAATGACTTTGCACTATTTCATCAGGACAAGGAAATTTGGCCATGCCACAAGGATCATCCAAAAATTAAGAAGTCGAATTTAAATGAAAATGACATCCACAAACTGGAGCACGTGTGACATTTCTGAGGAGTAACCAGCTGCTGGAGGACAAAAGGGCTAGGCTTTGCCCTTTGGTTGGAAGCAGACTTTGCAAGCAAAGGGTCCAGAAGATCTTAGATTTTCTATCTCCCCACTGGATAGTGAGCTCCTTGAGGGCAGGAACTGTCTTTTGTCTCTTTTTACTATTCCCAGCGCTTAGCATAGTGCCTGGCACATAAGAGGAGCTTAATGCATGTTTAGTGACTCTCTTTTCATCAGTGTCCTAGAAGCACCTTAGGTCACCTGGCAGCATTTGTGCAGATGGGCACAGATTCACCATGTTGCAAAGGAGCTGCTTGAGCACCTGGTGAATGGCAGAAATGGTTTCCAACCACGAGGAATCAAGCTACTCTTCTGCCGTGTCTCTAAGCTTGACTTCACTTCCTATAGACTCTGGGTACTTTTGGGAGAATGTGTCACAGACTTTGGGGAAGATGTCTATACCTTCATTAGTATACTACTTTCACAAATGTCTTTATTGATTCCGTATATAATCTCTCATTTTGTGTGTGTGTGTGTCTGTGTGTAATATACTTCTATTTCTACATGTTTTTCCCAGTAAAATGTAAGCTCCTACAGAGCCAGAATTTCTTGTATATTATCTTTCTATCCCCAGGTCCTAGCACACATAGGTGAACACTAGATCTGGAATCAGGAAGACATGAGTTCAAATTCAAACTCAGACACTCATTAGCTGTATGACCCTGAGCAAATCCCTTCTGTTTGCCTCCATGTAAATCTGTAAAATGGGGATAATAATAGAACTCACAAGGTTGTTGTTAAGGATCAAATGAATTAACCTGTGTAAAGTGCTTTGCAAACCTCAAAACTCTGGGACAAAGGATGAATGTCGAATGGATGACAATTTAAGGCAGGGAGAACAATTAGGGCATTGCAAGAGTCCAGGCAAAAGGGTCTGAACTGAGGTGGCAGCTACGTAAATAGAATGGAGTCAGGTAAGAGCTAGTATGGAGCTACAAATGGCAAGATGTGGAAGCTACCTAGATCTGTAGGGTAAGGGATAGTGTAGAGCTAAGGATAATGCTGAGATCATAAACCTATAAGAATGGTTGTGCCTGCCTTTGAAATATGTAAGTTCAATAGAGGTTTTAACATTTGGAGGGGAAACAACAACGAGAAGACAATTAGCTTAAGGACTAGAGCAAAGTAAGAGAAAGTTGGAAGTGATGTTCTGAGGAGAGCTGATGCACACAACCTGGAAGAAGAGGGTACTCACAATGGCTGGTCTTTCTTTTCTTGATAAAGTATGAGGGAGATCCTCTCCTCGGGCAGAAGGGGAGATGGCAGTATAGATGACTATGAAGAGAAGAGGTTTAGAACAGATGCTGTATAAAGTGAAAGTCATTCAGGGGAGAAGAAAAAAATGATCATGCAGTCATCAGGGCAAAGCTGATATTAGTTAACAAATTAGTTAACTAATTAGTGACTGCCCAGCAGTACCCAGCAAACACATCAGCAAGGGATAACAAGGTGGATGCTAAAAGTATGCAAAGGTTTACGTTTCAGAATGGTGGGTGGGAACAGGGTAAAGAGATAACTGCATCCTTATGGCAGGGTAAAAATTGAAAATTGAACTCAAGTGGGGTCAAAGAAAGTATGATGAACTTAGAAAGCAAGGGGTGAAATAACTTGAGGTTGTGGTGAGAACTAAGAACAGGAAAGATGGAAGAAGAGGAGGTGAAGATAAAACAAAGGAAGCTCAGAGTTCAGGATTAGGAACATGGGGCATAGTAGATGATGACAACACCAAAGGTCTAACCATCCCTCTGTGTGGCCAAGTTGAAGAGAAGGTACAGGTCATTCAAGATGAGGTGTGTGAACAGATATTAACATGTATGCTGAATTCCCTGAGTATATAGACAGGGGTTGAATCTATGAGCCATCATTCTATTTAGCTCCAACTTGTTTCTGTCATTTGGTTTCATTTATTGAAGATTATCAAGACTGATTATGATTCAGGTCCTCTACCAGTATGACTGTTAGGTCACCAGAAAAAGATTTCACATATAGAATATCAACCAAGTTGTAACCTTTCAATAGTAAGAAGAGTTTATAGCACAGTATTGTGTGTAAGGGATAGGAAGCAAGTCTCACAGTCAGAAAGACCTTGGTGCATGTGCAAGTCAAACCTCTGACACATACAGGCTATGTGGCCCCGGGCAACTCTGATCCTCTCAGTATACTAAGGCAATTCTTAGAGTAGGTCTGTAAAGCAACTGCCAATGGGCATTGATAGAAGATTTTTCACTGGGAATTCTCTAAATCAACAAACTAAAATTCAGATCAAATTATAAATACCAATAAACGTGATTACGTGTATGGTGATCCAGAACTGTGAGGTGCTGGTGTAGGAAACTCCCTCTATCGATGCAGGTGGGGGTGTGGTGTGACTAATCTATGGTCTCAACAGTGCTGGTACTCCAGACAGAAATGCAGCAGTCTGTAACCTATCCACATCTTATCCCGTACTACCCTAATCTGTACTCTCCCCTACATCCTGCATAGAACATCTACTCAACACATTAGAGTTCCAATTCTAGGTCTTATAATTACACCTCTCTCTCACTCCATGACTGGTACATCTTTTTATACATGCTCTGGATGACATCTTTTGCTGGCTTTTGTGCAAGTTATCATGGATAATATTTTGAGGTCTGTTAATACTTAATATAGACCTTTCCAGTGCCCGCTGGATCACTGTCAATTTTTATTTATTTGGAGACTGTGGTGTTTGATTCTTTGAAAACTAAGTGTGGAATAGTAGTTAAAGTGCTAGACCTGAAGTCGGGAGAAGTATAGGTTTAAAATCCAGCTTTGATACTAAGTAACTAGGTAACCATAGGCAAGTCAATCAGACTCTCAAGACAGCCTTTATCATGTATATATTATGCACCAGATAATTTTAAGTGACAGGGATACAAAGAAAGGAAAAAAAAACAGTCCCTGTTCTCAAGTAACTCCCCAGTCTAATGGGAGGAGATAATATGAAAATTACTATGAATTAATTGCTAGTTAATAATTAACAAGATATATGCAGGATAAATTGTGGGTAATCTCAGAGGGAAGGCACTAAGATTAAGGGAAGAAGGGCTTGCAAAACATAGACCTTTAGTTAAGACCTGAAGGAAGCCATGGAAGCTAAGAGGCAGAGATGAGGAGAAAGGGCATCCCAAGCCTGGAGGCTAGCCAGTGAAAATACCCAGAGTAAGGAAATTAGGGTGTTTTGTGAGAGGAACAGTAAGGAATCCAGTGTCACTGGATGTGGAGAGAAGTAAGGTATAAAAAGAATGGAAAGGGCTGGATTATGAAAGGCTTTAAAATACAAACAGGGTTTTTTATTTGATACTAAAGATAATTGAGGCACCAGAGTTTTTTGAATGGGTGTGTGTGAGAGAAAGAGAAAGAGAGAATGAGAGAGAGAGAGAGAGAGAGAGAGAGAGAGAGAGAGAGAGAGAGAGAAGAGAGACAGAGAGAGAGAGAGAGAGAGAGAGAGAGAGAGAGAGAGAGAGAAAGAGAGAGAGAGAGAAAGAGAAAGAGGAGAGAGAGAGAGAGAAAGAGAGAGAGAGAGAGAGAGAGAGAGAGAGAGAGAGAGAGAGAGAGAGAGAGAGAGAGAGAGAGAGAGGGACAGAGAGAAATGATCAGATGATCAGATAAGCACCTTAGAGACAGCAATTTGAGAGCTGAGTGGAGGACTGAGGCACAGAGACCCTCCAGCAGGCAACTGCCATAGTCTGGCCATGAGGTGATGAGGGCTTGCACCAAGCAGTGTCAGAGGAGAGAAGAAAGTTCATATAAGAGATGCCACAAAAGTAAAACTGGTAAGACTTGATAACTTAGTGATACCTTCCTATATTCTCCCAGTACCTAGTACCCATTCTGTTATCATCTCTATACACAACTCTCAGATTTGCTTGTCCAGCCCTAACCTCCCTCCTGATCTCTAGTTTCCCATCTGCAACTGACTATTTAGACACCTCTGATGACCCACAAACATCTTAAATCAATATGTCTGAAGCTAAACTCAGTATCCTTTTATCCAATCATTTTTTCCTAAATTCCTCTATTACTGTCAAAGTTTCCACCACTTCTCAGTCCTGCCCCAGCTTGTCATCAGCAACTCCTCATTGTCATTCCTCACAGCACAGGGATTGGCACATAGCAAGCACTAAAGAAATGTTAGTTATTATTATTTCTAGTCACGCAGCATCACAAAAAAGAAGACTGTGATCAAGATAGGTTTTTGTTTCAGGGAAGCGCTTGGGCTCCATGCTGAAAATGGCCACACAATTCCCCAAAGTAATCTGGTGTTCCCTTCCTCCTGCACCATCCTAGATCTGGCTTTCTTTCCTCTTGCATGCAAATTCAAATCCAAGATTTATGTACTGATAAATTGGATCACTGGGCTGTCCATCCAAATGAATTTTAATTTGGACAACAGACTCTCTTTTCATCCATGCGTTTTGAATGATTTGTTAGGTTGAATTCTTTCAAGTGATTATAGATTTCACTTAGAAGTCTCTGAAAAAGTATGTTCTTCCCTTCATTGCAGACATGGGGCACTATGGACTATCAGAAGTGACTGATGAGTTGACTGATTTTGCTGAACCGTTTTTTTCCTCTCTTTTTTGCATCTTTCTTTTAGGCATGGCTTGATGAGGAAGACAAAAAGGAGGAATATATTTGGAGATGAAAATGTAAAAACAAAAGATTAATTAAAATAAGATTAAAATGAAAAAGGTTCTGTAGTATTCCAGGACTTAACAAAAGCAGCAAAAAGCCATCTCCAAAAGGCAGCATTTGGGGAACCTCGCCATCTTCGTATCTTTCATCAATTCTCTCATTGAGGACTCATGACTATTTCCTCTAATTTCAATCTCATTGAGTAACGGAAATTTGGTTGTACCGTTTCCAACTATCACCTAGAGAAAAGTTTTCATTTAACAAAGTTCAATACGCAGTGCTAATTAAACTCATCCAGGTCTTGCCAGCCATTGGCTTATTACCACATTTTTGTTACCTGAAATAATTTCTTCCCTTTGAAGTCACTGTTTTTAATGTAGTATTTTTCTTCCATATGTAGGCCTATTCACAAATAAAACAGAAGCTCTGAGTAGACCCCAGACATAATCCTAGTAAAAGAGTAAGAACTTTCAGATCCACACAGATATGCCAAAAACACTTTCATACTTAATGATGCTCATGAGAAGTTTTGTTTTTGAATAGATGTTGGTATGCTATGACAAGAAATTCCATCTGTGATTTCTGGATAACTTAAGATCATGAAGAAGGTCACTTAAATCTTCTTGAGTTGTTAAACAATGATCAGAGAAGGAATGCTTCCTTCGAAAGAGGATCACCATCTTGCTTTTTTCCTATCTTGTCATGCCATTGACTTCTTCATCGAAATTCCACATTTCTGGTGGTTTCAGCATAGGTAGTTCACTATATAAAACAGTTTTCATGGCTGATGGCAGATCTGGTACATTGTGTTTAAACTTGAAGGTAGCCCCTGATATGTTTCTTAAACAAAAACAATTATCTGTGAATCATTTTATAAATTCTCTCTGAATCTACAAATGACAAGATCCATGCATCCAGTTAGTAATCTAATAAATGAGATACTGCACATGTGAAGCCCAAGCTTTATCCTGACCGCTATTTTATAACCCAAATAATGTTTGCAAGCTTTCTTACCTGCTGAAAAAAAAGTTTAGTTACAGATTTAAAAGTTAGCACATGGCATACTTAAAATTATTCAGATGATCAAAACTTGTGAGACATAATGAAAAAATGTTTTTAGACTGGGTTTCCCATTTCACACAGTCAGGAAGAGCAGGGGCTATTTAAGGACCCAATCCCAACTCTGAAAGTCACAGGAGCTTTCAGCTGATCCAAGTCCAACCTACTGATCAAATAAAAATTTCAGAATGGATTTTTCAAAAAGAAAAGGAATAATGGGCTTACTTTCAGTTATCAAGAAAGTTCAATTCCCACTGGACTTTTTCATTATGAATTTTGATAACTAAGCATCAGTTTAATAACAGGCTAATAGATTAAAAACAGAGAGACAGACTCATAGACACCAAAATGTTTGCAGGATACCTTTTGTGGTAACAAAGAGTTGGAAACAAAGTCAATGCCCATCAATTGGGAAATGATCAAACAGATTGTGGTATATGGATTATTGTACTGTAGAAAATGAGGAATACGAGAAATACAGAGAAGAATAGAAAGATTTATATGTATGACTAATGAAGAATGAAGTAAATAGAGCCAAGAAAACAATATACACAATGAACGATATAAACAGAAAGAACAACCACAAAAAAAGTATCAAAGTTGAATGTTGCAAAACTATAAATAACAAGCAAGGCTTGAAAGAAAGGATATTAAAAGATTCTCCCCCCGCCACCGGGTCCACAAATGTTGTACAATACACATATTTTAATACTTTCTTGATGTACTGATCAGATAGGCTGATTTTTTTCCCTTTTTTTCTTTAATAAATATCGTTATATGGGATGGCTTTCTGGGAGGTGGAGAAAGAGGAATACTGGGCGAATCTAAGGTGACTATAAGGTGGTATGCATGTATGTATCCTATATGATTTACATGAATTTATTTGTAAAATGTCAGGATGGTAACTGTTTGGGTAAAGAGGAGTAGGATGTAACAATAAATCTCACTATCAACTATACATTTTTTGGTTTACAGAAAGACCAAGACTTGTATTCCAAATAGTTTAATGAAAGAATTTATGTTACATAATCCTGTTAAAAAAAAGTTATTTTAAGGACAGTTTTGTATTCTAACCAAGTTAATTAGCAAATTATATGCCAAAAAATATAAAGGAAATATATACTCACAGGTATCATTCAACAACATTTTTGTGGCTAACCCTGGTCAACTTGTTACTGAAACACTAAACCTCAACACCAAGCACAAACTTAGGAAAAGAGCAACTTTTTACTGCTGAGTAGCCTACTGAAGGGAGTAAAGATAAAGTAAAAACTCCGTATGAAACCTTTTTATGAAATGAAGACTTCCCTTTGGTTTTAAATCTTATCCTAAACAAACTGTTCAGGAAACAATGTGTAAGACCAAACAGGCTACTCCTCACAACCAGCACCATCACTTCCTATTTGGAAACTTTAAACACACAGTAAACAGCAAAACTATATATTGCCTTTAAGACCTGGCTCATGAAGATACTATAGCATTCTGCATATAGCGATACAATTCAGGCTTTAACAAAATTTGAAAAGTATCTCTACTAGGAAAAGATACCATTTTTCATGACATCCATCTTTATTCTTTGTTCCGTTCTAAGGGCACAGGATTTTTACTAGCAACAATCATTTCAAAAATATTTCATTATTCAAGTCGTATATAAGGCCCCCCCAAAAAACTATACAGCTCTTTTCTGCTTTATGCATCTTAAGGGCCAGTTTTCTAACAATGGCTAATACTGAAAAGTAACTATACAAGTAACTTCATACAATAAGAGGAAGTAAGTTTTCTCTGTAGCATACAATATTTGGAATGAAATAGATCACAATTAACATGATTTCATTATTTTACTACCAAAAAGGGAGAAAAGATTGTTTATATGAAGATGGGCTTACCTTGAACATAAAAAATGATGAGCAGATAGGCTCCCAAAAATGTGATGCAAATGCTTAGCTGAGTCATCATTCAGTTTTTAATCTTCCCTGTGAACTGTCGCCCTGAGCAATAGGTCTTGTTACTCGATAAATTTTAAGCTCGTCTGTTTGGTGAAATTCTGCCTGCAATAGTTTGATAATTACTCCAACTTCTACTGCTGTTTCCTGCTTCCTGAAAGATAAATGAAAGTAAGGCAGTGAGTAAACTCAAATGCTAAAAAGCTTTCTCAAACCAAGAAAGGAATAAATGCAAAAACATGTTTTAAAAGACTATATAACTGAACCAATGCAAAGATCTCTTTTACTCCTTGAGATAAGCCACTCTGATTCAAGAGCTGCTTTAAAAATGATTTACTAAATCAGATTTTAAAACAATATATACTATTGAAAGCACCTTAGCATTACTGTTTAAGAAAACACATAAGAATCACTCAAAACTGAGTAGGAGTAGCTAGTCTTTGAGTTAACCTTAAGTACAGCCAGATATAGGGTTAGGCTAAGCAGATCTTCAACAATTTCCTCATGTTCTCTTTAAGCTAGCTAGAACCTAACAAGTATTCAACTCAAAAAGATCTTGACTAGTTTCCATAAATGGTGTTACCTAAAAAGGCCAAGTCCATACAAATCATGTCTAATTGGCTTTACCAGCATTTTAAAAATAAAATATTAATCTATCTTAAGAAAATTAAATAAACTGGATCAAACTGTAAGAACACTCTAGAAATTCTTTCTAAGAGTGCTTTTTTTTTTTGGCAAGGCAATTGGGATTAAGTGACTTGCCCAGGGTCATATAGCTATTAAGTGTCTGAGGTCACATTTGAACTCAGGTCCTCCTGACTCCAGGGCCAGTGCTCTATGTACTGCACTTGCTGCCCCCTGCTTTTTTTTTTTTAAGCCATTACTAACAAAGGCAATTTTCATTCTTAAATGTCTGGAAAACAATATAACAACATAGCTAACAAAAACAAAGGCCATTTGCATAGATTCAAGTCCTATCTGTCAGTCTTTCAAAGACTTTTAAGTTGTATCTCATAGCAGAAAGGAGATGGACTAGAGATACAGAATTGGTCAGACCTGACCAATTGTGTTGATGTCTTTTGTCTGACTGTACTTATTAGTGGAGGTAAGGGAGGGCAGAAGGTTAGTGGGTAGTGATAGAAAAATAACACCAACAAAAACATTTTAAAATCACAAAAGAAAATGAAAAAAGTTCAGAATAGGAACACAATAGAGGAGTTTTATATAGGTTGTTAAATTTAATATAAACTTTAAAAAAACAAACTATGTAGCAGAAATTCACAAAATCATATACAACACTGTTAGAGCAAAACATTTTTGTTTGTTTATGACAAGCAGCACAGCAGTTGCTGGCCTGCATTCCTAGTGGAAGTGTCCTCACTAGGAATCTCTTACATCATTTAAACCAAAGGGCCCAGTCCTCTCACCTAATTCTAATTTCCTGGGGTGACTTTTATAAAAATTTGATTCCATAAGATTCACTACTTCTTTTTTTGAAAATTCTGAAATCTGCTATCCCCAAAAATATGTCAGAATATAACCAGGTTTCCTGTGCTTCTCAACCATAAATTCTAAGAAGCTATGGTCACTTTACCCCATGGATCACATAATTTCCAACCCAACAATCAGTTTCTCCTATTTGGTGAAAACTGGATCCATGCCAGAAGTCCCCTCCTTGCTTCCTTCTCTTTTTGAAGAAAGAAATGATCATTGAGGCAAGTCAAGAAATTATTTAATTGCTCTGTTTTGAGTAGAGAGATTGCTCTACCAGGTGTACAGGTAAGTAAACCCCCCCCCCAATTCCTGGCAGTCTGTGAGTGCTTTCCTTAGTTCTTCCAACTGCACTGTTGTTCACAATGTCAACAACGTGGCTTCCTTTCCTACTTCTGTCATCTTTACCCACTGCCTCTTCCCTGCTTGCTGGGTCTCTTCACATGAACTCATCTCCTTACAATGTTACTCTGCTCCCCCCTCCCTCCTCTTAACAGAATCCTATTCTTTTTGAATATACCCTTCCAAAGTCATTTTCTATTTATGTGTCTCATCCCACAAAGTCCCAGGGTCAAACTTACTTCCTTGGGATAGGATGAATCTCTAGTTTACTCTGTCTGTCAGTCGCGTCTTATAACTTTTTTCAATTATGTATAGATAGCGGAAAATGTGAGTTTCACTGCTGGCCCTTTTCTTGCAGTCTGTGTCTTGCAAAGTTCTGGACATCTCTACTGTTATTCTTCATATGATATAACTCTACTCTGTGTTGATGCCAGAGGTGATAAGGAACCAGTGGAGTTCACTTATTGGGGGTAGGAGTGACACAGTCAGATCTGCACTTTGGAAAAAGCAATCTGATAGCTAAGTGGATGATGGATTGGACCGGAAATAGACCTGATGCAGGGAGAGACCAGCCAGAAAGGTGTTACAATCATCCAGACATGAGGTGAGGAGATCCCACATCGGCATAGTGGGAGTGTTAAGAAGAGAGAAGTAGGCATATATGCAAGAGATGTTATGAAGGCAGAACTGATAGGACTTGGCAAGCGACTGGGATGAAAGTAAGGAAGGAGTTCAGGATGACCTGTAGGATCTGAACATGGATGGGACTAGGAAGATGGTGATGACCTGGACAAGTAAGAAGGAAATGAGGAAGAAGGTGGAGTGAGGGAGAAAGATAATAAGTTTATTTGGGAACGTTGAATTTAAATGTCTGTGAAGCATCTGGTTTGAGATGTTTGATAGGCAGTAAGAGATGCAAGAAAGAAATCTGGGCTGGATAAAAAGATGTGAAAATCATTCACATAGAGATGATAACTAAATCCACGGGAGCTGATGAGATCACTAAATGAAATAATACAGAGGGAGAAATGAAGAAAGCCCAGGACACAGCACTGGAGGGATGTCCATGATTAGTGGACTTGGATGAAGACCTAACAAAGGAGCCCAAGAGGTAGCAGTCAGAGAGGTGGGAGGAGAAACAGGAGAGAGCACTGTCAAAAAAAAAATCTTCATCCCGCACTCCCGAGGTTTTCTCAAGCTTTTTCCTGTCTCCTGAAACTTCCCATCCCCCTCCTACCTGGAAGGTCTTAGCAGAATCACTTTGCCTCTCCAGGGCATCTGATCCTGCCACCCCATCAAAGTTTCATTCTGTATCTCTCCTTTTTCACAAAACTCTTACGAAAAGTTGACTACATTTTTTATCTCTAGTTGTTCACCTCCCACTCCCTTTTCAACACTTTTTAATCTGGCTCCTGATCATTCTACTATCGAAACTGCTCTTTCTAAGATGCCAGATAGCCTCTTAGCTGCTAAATCTAATGGACTTTACACTCAGTCCCCATAACCTCCCTGCAGCTTTTCTAACTGCGGGCCAACTCCTTCTCTTACATAGCTTTTTCCCTCTGTATTTCCAGGGTCTTGCTTTCTCCTAGTTTTCTTCTAAAGTAACCTGCTCGGTGTCTCTGGCACCCTTAAGCACAAGGGCCCTCCTCCTAAGGTTGGTCCTATGTGACCATGTGCAAATCACTTAATCTTCAAGCATTAGTTTCCCCATCTATAAAATGAGGGTGTTAATAATTGCTCTGAGAGGGTTATAAGGATTGAGTACAATAGTGTGCAATGACACATTTAACAATGAGCAATATCCAGAATCCTGAAAATCAACCTTTACTCTAGAAATTTTAAAAAAGAATGAAATTCTCTAGAGATTAAGACACATAAAGTCATCCATAAGAAAGTCTCAAAGTAGGGACAGAAATATTTTTTTTTTGTCCAGTTGTTGAAGCTGGTTACAAATTTTAGTTAACAAGAGCTGGGAGAAGAATGTGTTTTAAGAGACAAATTCTAGGGTAAAAGTTAACAGTAATGTTAATACTCTTCATTTTTCTAAAAAGTTTAAAAAGCGGAGGAGGCAAGCTTTTGTGTGCCTTTGTTTCCTTTCTAAAAAATACTGTTTACATGTACAAAAGGAAATTCAGAGACAGGAACAGGCTGTCTGCCAGAGAACTGTTTATAAATTAAAGACCTGTGATAATTTATCTGAACCCTGTCTGACCAGTAATGGAGGTTAAGTGTAAAGAGACCCTCTAACTACAGCCTAAAACTGTCAATGTAAACATCTATAATGGCAGTTAGCTAGTTTAAGGTCAATTTTAAATTCTTTTTGCAAGATAAAGTGAAGATATCTAATTATACAATGTAATTCCTTACTACTGAGCATCAACTTATCTCACCCCCCTCAAAAAATCTGAATGTTACTTTCTAGCAATTGTTTTAAGATACAAACAAAAATGATGATTTTGGCACTGAATTTTCCTTTTTAAAGAGAAGGAAAAATATATCCAAATCATAGCAACATTGGTTTACACTAAAATTTTTAGTGCTGAAAATCTGATTCATTTTATTGTTCAAAAACTAATACCTATGCTGGAATTCCACGAGATGAAATGCAAGTGCACTCCCTCTTCAAATGACTTGTATTCATTTTTGAATATATTGTGTCTATATTTCTGTGTGTACAGGTTGTTTTTCCTGTTAGAAAATAAGCTCCTTGAGGACAGAGAGTATTTTATGTTAATCTTCGTATCTTTAGACCTTAGTACAATGCCTGACACATAGTAGACACTTAAAATGTTTGCTGACTGATTTTAAAATCACAGAATTTTAACTGCTAAAAGAGATCCACAGAATATCATAATCTGACCCCTGATTTGCAGAAGTGTAAAAAGACTGAAAGAGGTTAAGGGACTTGTCTTATTAAGTCCTACTGTGGGTTAGTGGCAGAGAGAGGATTAAAATCCAAGTTACCTGATTCCTTGGTCAGCTATCTTTCTAAACTGATACTATGCTGTTCTTTATTCAAATTCAACTCACTTTATGGGTTGAATTATCTATTTTTGAACTACAGGGAACCTAACTTCCACCAAACCACTTCTGCTGATCTTCCAGGAAAAAAAATGGTAAGTCTTAGAAACTGAGTGGCTGTTGGAGGAGGGATAAAAATAATAAATAGCATTTATATAGTGCCTCAAAGTTTGCAAAGTGCTTTACAAATATTATCTCATTTGATCCTTACAACAATCCCATAAAACAGATGCTACTGTGATTCCTATTTTACAGATAAGAAGACTGAGGTACAGACTGGTAAAATGACTTGTCCAGGATCACATAGTAATTAAGTATCTAAAGCCATATTTGAACTTGGCTCTTCTTGACTCCAAGTCCAACACTCTCCACTATACACCTTACTGCCTTGGATGAAAAGTAAAGGATGATTCCTAGGTAGCAAAACTAAGCGGCTAGAAGAAGGATGGTATTCTCAACAGAAATAGGAGATTTGAAGGCAAGGATGGGTTTAAGGTTTAATGAGTTCCATTTTGGACATGACTAGGGCACATCAAGGAGAAGAAGTCAAAGGCAGTGGTGTTGCTGTAGTGGGCCTCAGAAGAAAGATGAGGGCTAGATACATAGACATGGGTGTAAATCTAGATCTGGAAGTCATCTGCATAAAATGATAGCAAAATGAGTTATACTGAGAAAAGAAGAAAGACTCCAAGATAGAACCTTCAGGTACATCCATGAAGGAGATGGAACATGGATGATAAACCTGCAAAGGAAACCAAAAAGTATAACATCAGACAAAAAAGAAAAGAACTACAACAAAGCAACGTCACAAAGACCCAGGGAGGAAACAGCAGACAGGAGGAGGAAATGATCAACAATGTCACTCAAAGGAAAGAGGTCAAGAAAGAGGGGCCTGAGAAAAGACTAACGGATTTATTAGACAGAAAGACCATTGGTGACCTTGGAAAGAGCAGTTTCAGTCAAGCTCAAGAATAAAAAAGAGTGAGATATAAAGGGAACAAGCAGAAGGATGGGCCACCTCTCTCTCTAAGATGGGGACGAAGAAGAAGAGGAAGTGAGAGAATGCTAAGACCATATGAAAATATGGATTTGGAGAAGAGAGGGAAGCTATGGACAGATAACCTCAATTTTTCAGTTAAGGAAAAATAAAGGTACCCTGCTGAGAGGGAGGGAGAAGGCAAGTTAATGATGCCTTTGGTTGGCCGGGTATTTGGTAATTCCATTTATACTAGACTGGCATGCTCATTACCGAGAAATCTATAGTCTGTATTCTGATGATTCTTATTAAATACCTCTCTCTAGAGAAAATTATGCTAATGTTTTATGGGCCTCAGCTCTGCAGAAGTACTAAGGCCAAAGCCAAAAGAATCTAAGAGTCCAGACACTGCAAAAGATTCTGGGAGTACAACAGACAGCAGCTGGTTGGAGTTGGGGTTTTTTCCCTCTTCTGTCAGGAGTGGTAACATTTTACCTCAAAGGTTAGCCACAGAGGGATCTATGAGACTCATACTGCCAGGAAGTATGAAGGGCAAGTATAATTTTTCATTGATCTGTGAGAGTATGCTACATTTCTTCTGCCAGTGATAAACAGTTAAACATGCACAAAGGGGCATGTTGGTTTCCCTTACAGAAAAGTAATGAGGCTAGAGAAATACCTCTACAAGTTTTCAAGGAGAATTAAGTTGCTGGTAAGGCAGAGGGGAACCCTAACTTATATCAGGAAGTTAGAGTTAGAGGATATGACATAAAGTGGGCAACCATAGAGTAGACAGTAAAACTGGACTCTGAAAGGTCAGCAGCTTCTCACATTCAAAACAAGGGTAAGGAGGATCCACTAGTGCTACCTGGATAGAATTTATCAAGTGATGATGAGATGAAGAGACAAGCTCTCGTGGCTAATCGCTCCATGATGCGAGGTACACAGGCAGCTACTATCCGTGATTTTGAAGAGAGTAAAAGAAAGGACTATGTTCCAGGGGTATCTGTCTATAGTATGGAAGAAAGCATAAGTCTTTCCACAACTGAAGACCACTACAGATTCTTAATTCTTATGGGAAAAATGTCACTGTTAGAAGCAGCCCAGAAAGCATCACTAGGAACTGTAACAGCCATAGTCATTTCTATGATGCTTTCAAGTTGGTTTCAAAGCACTTTACATACATCATCTTATTTGATCCTCACAACAGCACAGATGGTGCTTTCTTCCCTACTGCCAAATAAAATTGGAAGCATTTTAGAAGAGAGAGGAAAACTTGGAAAATGAAAATTTAGTTAATTAGACAGTATCTGAGAAATGGATTTATTGAGTTTCCATAGCTTAATGATAGATGTTTAAATATTTAAAGGTCTTGGTCTATGATAGAATACATAAAGAGAATCAAGAGAAAATACATTAGTCTAGCGTATTACAAATCTGATCAAGATTTTAATCTGAAAAAAAAAAGAGGGAGAAAACTGTCCTCATCTATCTGCCAAGGAAGAATAACAGAAAAATATCAGTAGAAAACACCAGTGATGCACAAGAAGCAACACCCCAAAGAAAATAAGCTATAAAATTCATGGTTTCAGGTATCTATCTACAAATGCAAAAGGTATGAACCATAAAAATGCAAAGCAAGGAGACAAGTTCAGTTTCATGGGCATCACTGAGACTTGGTAGGGTCCGATCCAACAACATTTATTAACTATGTGCTGGGGACACAGAGACAGAATTTAAAATATCCGCTGCTGTACCCCAGCTTACATGCTACTCACACGCTACTGGAGAGGAACCTATGTATGTAAGACTGTGAGCACAGATAAATTTGAAGAAGCAGGATAAAATGCTAAACGAGATCAAGAAGGGCTTTCATAGCAGGTGGTACATGAGCTGAATGCACTCGACTGGTCTTGGGGCTGAAACACAGTTCTGGGAAGGAATACTTAATTCATAAGAAACAGTCTGTATGAAAGGGGTGAAATTGTCACACTGTATGTTAGGATGATATGTTGATGACAAAATGAAAAACTAAAAAATAAATAATAAATAAAAACTAAAAAAAAAAAATTTAAAAAGGAGGAACATGGTGGAAAGCACTTTGATGAGAATGAACAAAGAGACAAATCCAAAACGATATTATGCTTGGAACATACTTGAATGGAAAGAAGAAACAGTCAAGGAGTTCAGTAAACAGATCCCAAATCGGGCCTATCCTCCATGGACTGGACCTTTTTCCCTGTGCTAAAAGGAGCGTGGCTGATCAAGTCTTATCTCATTTTAACAATAATTTTATTCTAGAAAAGAGGTGCTATTTTGAATCTGATCATAGCCCAAAAGATCACTTATTATTGAAGAAGAAATGATGGAGAATTTGATGGCACATGATCATTGATTTTTTTTAATGATACAAATCAAGGCTTGATTTATTGTCTTAAATAATCGTTTAGAATTGAGAAAGTGATGGAGAAAATGTCAATGCACATTAAACTTAAAGTATATTTGTGGTTGTTCAGTTGTTATTAGTCGTGTCCAACTCTTGGTGACCCTATTTGGGGTTTTCTTGGCAAAGACCCTAGAGTGGTTCGCCATTTCCTTCTCCAGCTCATTTTACAAATGAGGAAACTGAAGCAAACAGAGTTAAGTGACTTGCCCAGGGTCACACAGCTAGTAAGTGTCTGAGGCTGAATTTGAACTCAGGTCTTCCTGACTCCAGGCCAGGCACTCTATCCATTGTGCTATCTAGCTGCCCTTTAAAATTGTGTAGTGAGTACTTTTTTTTTTTGAGGGGGGAAACGGGTTGTTAAACATTTACGAGCATACTCCTGGGTTTAGGGTAAATGCTCTTTACATTGTACTACACTGCCTGCTCTTGTCTACCCTTTAACTTTCCTTTAAAAAAAGTTCAATTTCATCTCATTTTCCTTTCCAAATTTTGCCCTTCCCATTCCTCTCCCAAGGAGGAAGCAAGAAAAATAAAATCTGTTATAAATACAGAAAGATATACAAAACAAATTTCCACATTAGCCAGACTGTCAATTTTTAGAATTTGTGGTAGAGGAACCAGACTTGAACTTGAAATTTTGGAAGAATGGATTTCAAAAAGTTCAGACAGAGGATAAGCAGTTTCCCATGGTCTTGCATCAAGAAGTGTTAGCATAAAAATGATAGAAAGTTCTCAGGAATGAAATTATAACACTAACACATACATAACATACATACACACACACATACACACACAGAGTAATAATAAAAAATAAGTGACCTTAGACATCTACTCTGAAGTCTGAAGACTACTATGGATACAAACAGGGAATTCATTAACCAGTTTCTACTTTACAGCAAGTAACGGAGAACAACTACAAAACAATAGCATGTCCCTGTAATAACAGTTTTTAGAAACTAAAGATCAACAGAGTGGAAGCTGAGGATGAATGCTACAGACAACCAGTACTTTTTTTAAATCTATATTAGTGACAAGAGGATCATCAAAAAAAGGACAGGCAGGACTAATCCTGAGACTATACAGAGAGATGATAATAGAGAGAAGTCAGCACTACTGAGTCTTAGGAGCTTCAGCTTCCTCTATCAAGGACAGTGATTTTTGGAGGAGAAATGCCATCAAGTCTACCATGGTGTCTCCCCTTCCAGCTCTCAGCTTGTCCAGCAGGACTCTCCCAATGCCTTCCAGCTACCAGTCTTCCCCTCACAACCATCTTGTAACTATTCTGTACAGAACTACACATATTCATGTTTTCAGTCCTCACCCTCTGAGCTGTAGACTCCTGAAGGGCAGAGATGATTTTTTATTTTGTCTTAGTGTCCTCCCCAGTGCCTGGCCTAGAATAAGCACTGAAATATGCTTGTGGATGGATTAATTAAGTGTGAGAATTCTGTCCACAAAGTAGATTGAAATTTTCTTTGTAATTTAGGAGCTAAGCTTTAAAAGTGGCTGGCCACAGCCACAGAGCCAAAGTACCAGCGAATTTTGCCACAGTTTTTCCTAATTTCAGATGAGCACAGTCCTGAATCCAGAGTCCAGGTCCTAGGTCCAGTTGTGTGACTGATCACTGGCAAGTTATTTAACCTCCATTATTGTCAATTTCCTCACTAATAAGCAGGGGATAATACCCACAAGACATTGTAGTACCTCTGAGGCACGGCCTCAGAGGGTTGTTTAGAGGCTCAAATTATAAGACACTCTGCAAACTGTAATGGGAAGAAGAGATCAAAAATGGTTAACAACTTTTGAAACAGAGGATAACTGTGAAAAAAGGAAGAGACCACTGAGATGACCACAATAAATTCAAGTCACCAGGACTAGATAAATTACATTCCAGGGTCCTGAAAGAACTGAGAACTATGGCTGTCAGCCCACCGCTACTAATCTCTGAAAAATGTGGTGAACAAGAGAGTTGTTCAAAGAGAATGATGATTTATTCCCATTTTATAAAAAGAAAGTGAATGTAGTACACAAATTACTTGCCAATGAGCTTGATGTCTATCCCTGGAATAATCATCATCATCATTCTTGTTTAGTAACGATGATGGACTAGATGACTAAAACGGTCTTCTCTAACTCCTAAGCATCTTTTATTCTATGACAGATGCAATAAACAAACAATTAACCTGGAATCTGGTGCAATATTTTCTTTAAGTAAGAGGATAGACATGCTATTATTTTGCACAATACTTATATTAAACATTAATTCATAAGGAAAAAGAAAAATACACAGGTCTATGGTATATTGGTTATGATATTTTTTTTCAATTACCACAACTGAAACATCAAATATTGTTCATGCATGTTGTTTCAGAGAGTTTTTAAATAGAAAAGATGAAAAGCAAATACCAAAAGAATAAGAGAAAAGCCAACACCATTGATCCAAAGGTTCAGCAATAAAGACTATTAGAAAGTACAAGTGACCCACATGCACAAAAATATTTATAGCAGCTCTTTTTGTGGTGGCAAAGAATTGGAAATTAAGAGGATGCCCATCAGTTGGGGAACGGATGAACAAGTTGTGGTATATGAATGTAATGGAATACTATTGTGCTATAAGAAATGATGAGCAGATGGACTTCAGAAAAACCTGGAAAGACTTGTATGGACTGATGCTGAGTGAAGTAAACAGAACCAGGAAAATGTTATACACAATAACAACCACGTTGTGCAATGACTAACTTTGACAGACTTAGCCCTTCTCAGCAATGCAAGGATCTAAGATATCTCCAAAAGTCTCACGATGGTAAAAATGTTATCCACATCCAAAGAAAAACCTATGGAGTTTGAATGTAGATGGAAGCATATTATTTGCTCTTTTTTTTCTTCTGCTTTGTTTTGTTTCCTCTTTCTTGTGGTTCCTTCTATTGGTTCTAATTCTTCCTTACAACATGACTAATGTGCAAATATGTTTAGTAGGAAAGCAGATGTATAGTCAACATTATATTGTGTGCCATCTTGGGGAGAGAGGTGAGGAAGGAGGGTGAGAAAAATTTAAAACTCAAAAGCTTACGGAAGTGCACTGCTGATAAATCAAAATAAATTAATAAAAAAAAAGAAAGCATAAGTCATAAGCTACAAAAGGCAGTGCCCACCTGCCCACTGACCCTACTTCCACACTGTCCCCAGAAGTCATCACCGAACAGAGTAAGTGTTGTGGAGAAGAGGTCTGCCATCCCCCACCAACTGCCAACTGCAGGGAAGACAGGCCAACCTAGCTGACACAATAACGCATTCTGAACACCAAACAGGAGCTGGCATATTTTGGGCAGTGTGATCTTGGGCAGTAATCCTACTCCCTGGGCCTCAGTTTCCTGTGTAAAATGAAGATGATGGACTGGATGGCCTCTGAAATGCTTTTTCCAAATCTAGATCTATGGTGGTATGCACAAAATAACAAATTTAATTTCTCCCCTCGCAAAAAAAAAATTAGCTAAACAGGAATATCAGACATCAAAGTGTTAAATAACCCGTCCAAACAGTATAATCAACGATGTCTCTCTTTTTAGGGAGTTACCAGACTCAAATAAAAAAATTTATTTGGATAAAAAGTAGTTCTAAGAGGCCAGATGAAAATTTTACCACAATTTTGGGCTGAATATTAGCATATTTGCTATTTTAAGTTCTGGATTCCATTAAAATATCATTTTTCTTTTATTCCAGTAGAGGCACTTTCCACATAATAAAAAGGAAGGGTGGGGAGGAGTTAGTAGTGATAAAATACTTTTTTCTCCTTTGGGAGGCAGTATTCTTTGGGGAAAAAAATGGTGGTTGTAGCACTATTTTCCTCCTATGAAAGTTTGAAATTCAATATGTGACATTTCCTAGCTTTCAAAGTACAAGATATAAAAATCACTAGCAAACATTTTAAAATAGAGCAGTTAGGTGGTACAGTGGATAGAGTGCTAGGCCTAGAGTCAGGAAGACTCATCTTCCTGAGTTCAAATCTGGCTTCAGACACTTACTAGCAGTGTGACCCTGGACAAGTCACTTCACCCCGCATGCCTCAGTTTCCTTATCTGTAAAATGAGCTGGAGAAAGAAATACAAACCACCCCAGGATCTTTGCAAGAAAACCCTAAGTGGGGTCACAAAAAGTTGACATGACTGAAAAATGACTGAACAACAACAATCTAAAAATAAGTCATCAGGATTGTTTTTATGATGGTCTAAAACTACTGTTCTTATGGAATTAGGATTAAAAATAAAACAAAACAAAGACCTCGACTCTTGAAATGGAGATGCCCTACAGCAAAATAGAAGGGGAAGGGGATAAGAGAAGGAGTGGAGAGAGAGGGCAGACTAGGAAGGGCTATTCAGAATGCATGCCACCTTGGGATGGGGGGGAGGGGCGAGATAGGGTGAAAATTTGGAACTCAAAAGCTTGTGGAAGTAAATTGAAATGGAGAGCCTGGCCAAACAGATTTTTTAAAATGATGCTGTCTCTCCACTCTGAATAAACAAGCCTCAAATACTCAAACTAAACTGACAAAGAAGGCAGCAGAGATCATGGGATTTGTGGCCAAGAAAAATAGAATTTTTAGAATGGCTGACTGCTGACCTTGGACAAGTCTCTTACCTTCTCTTGGCTTCAATTTCCTCTACTGTAAAACAAAAAAAGATGACACTAGCTAGAAATAAACTATAGTCCAAACAAACAAATGTATTTTATTTTACTAGATTTAAAGGTTAGTATAATCTTTTCTCCACAGAAAAGTCACTAAGACAAATTTAGCTATTGAACAATAACCAAACATTTATATGCTTGTGTGACACAAAATAAATGCCTTTATAGGAATAAGAGAAAGCTGAACCAACAGTTCTGAGAAAAGGCTAAGGAAGAAAGAGCTGGCTGGAAAACACATTGCAGCTATTCTTTCCTGTTCCTTTCAATGTGCACTTCCTACTGGTGAGGTTTGGGATTTTTCAACTTGTTGGCCTGGAGCCAATTCCATAAACTAACTCTGAGTCCAAGTCCTCTCTCCTCGGAGCCCCTCCCCAAGCAACTCTCGGCGCCCAGTATGACATGCTTTTCGAGGCATGCTAGACTCCAGAGCAGACTTTCTGGCTCCACTTCCATTGTTTGCATGGCTACTTTGCTCCTTATCCAGGGCCTGGATTAGCATAAGAATATTGTCTTCCTCCTTAGCAAGCAATCCAACCATTCCTTCTCTCACTGACTCTCTCATCCCTATCAGCATACAGGCTAACACAGAATTTTAAAACAAAACCAGAAAAACCTCCTTTCCTCCCTTCCTCAACTTTCTGGTTTTTTCCATCTGACGAAAGACAAACCCCTAAGGGTTTCAGAAACTGGAAAAACAAAAAGGTTTGCGTGGATGTGTATATGTTACAGCTGGATTCACCAGAGTGTGTGTCATGTATAGCAGGCACTGCAGATGGACCATGAGCCCAGCAAGGAAGAGGAGCTACAGAACCCACGGAATTACTGGGGGAAAATCGGGCAAGGCTTTTAATGACTCCAAGATTCTCCCTAAAACAATGGCCCAGCTTTCAAGCACCATTTTCTTCCAGTGGTGCTTATATGAATGAGAAACATGGTCCAACAACAGACATTGATATTACACTTCAAGCTTTGCAATAGCAATTTACAGATATTATCTCATTTGAGCCTGACAACTCTATGAGGTAGTTACTATATTTATTACTACCTGCATATTATAAATGAGGAAACTCAGAATCAGAGATGTTACAAATTCCTTACTGTCACAGAATTCCTTACTGTCACAGAGCGAGTGTCAGAATTTGAAGTGGAATTTGAATGCAAGTGCTCAATAGGGGGGCACAGATCCCACAAAAGATAAGAAAGACACATGGTCATACAAATAGACTGCAGCACATTGCCAATAAAAGACTGGTACAAAAGAAACACAGTACAAGATATTATGTAAGAAACATATGACCAGAAAGGTAGGCAGAAAGTGAGAGTGAGGGCTAACCAGTGGATAATTCACATTTTCCAGTGGTGCACATATAAATGTCAAGAAATCTAGAGAAAGTATCCACAGCACACCATGGGTCCCTGTACAAGGATTACAGAGAGCTCCAAGAAGAGAAGGCCTGTATGACTATAATCTCTAGTCCTGGAGAGAAGAGTTCACAGATCCACTGAGGTACATAAGGTTATATATCAGAATCAATGAATTCACGACTCCAGATGTCAGGTTACAGATTATCGACTCAATGTTCTTGAATATTACTTCTTATTAACAGCTTGAATTTTTACAAACTTTTAAAATTATGCCACACTGTTGATTCATATTGAGTTCTGCTGTTCAATAAAAGCTCCAGGTCTTTCTGTCTAGTTAAACAATGCCATCTTATACTGATACAAGTTGGGCTTTTTTCAAATCCATATATATATGGTTTCAATTACTACCCTAGGACAGCTCATTTATTTTTAGTCCACTCTTTCAGCCTACTGAAGCTGTTTGGGAATCTCGATTCTTTCACATATCTAGCCCTTCCAGCTTTGTATTATTCATTAATTTGGTGAGCGCTGGAAATATGTCTAAATCTATATCAATGATAAAAACATTGAACACAGCAGGGCCAAGAAAAGAGAGAGGCCTATGGGATTCTACTAGCTCCAGGATGACACCAGTCCATTTACCAAGTTTATATGGATTCAACAGGCATTGAGTCCATCTAACTGCATCCTCATTCAAGGTACATCTCTCCATCTTTTCCCAAAATTATGTTAAGAATACAAGTCTATCTTATATACAGTTACCTAAAAGAAGGTACTTCTCAAATCACATCATCAATATATCATAACAAAATCCCACTATCCAGTCCAAAAACATTGCTGTAATATTGCTCAGCTAGTTAATCTACTCACTGTTAACATTTACAATATCATTCCCATGGAACTAAATGTACCCTGTAATGTTGATTCATCTAACATGTTTTTTCAGAACAATTAGCAGCAAGAGGCATATTATGACTATACAAAACGACATTAACTATATTTCCAGTCTAGTCTTTTTTTTTTTTTTGGTGAGGCAATTGGGGTTAAGTGACTTGCCCAGAGTCACACAGCTAGTGAGTGTCATGCGTCTGAGACCGGATTTGAGCTCAGGTTCTCCTGAATCCAGGGCTAGTGCTCTATCTACTGCGCCACCTACGTGCCCCCAGTCTAATCATTCTTAAAAAAAAAGAGATTTAGTCTGACATAACTTTTTAAATTTACTGATTTCATTTAAAAAACATACAAATAGTTCTCACTTTACACAAACTCAACTTCATGTAAAGAATTCTTAAAGAAATCTGCATTGCAAGATAACCACCTATGTTAACTGTATTTTACAATACTATGCTCCCCTGCTTCTGCTCCTGACCCTCAGCTCAGTGCTTTGTGGCCTCCAACCATACCACCACCACAAAAAAAATAAAAATTAAATTAAAAACCCTCCAAGTGAAAGCAGAAGAACAGACTCCAGGGACACTGCCATTGGACTGGAGACTTGTTTTGAGACCTCCAACACCACTGAAAGAGGAAACCTTTGCTCAGATCCGCCTACCCACCCCTGTGCCAACCTCTGTGTGTCTCCCCACGTGTCTGCATCCAGTATGTTCTTCCTTTTGGTTCTGGCCAACCCTCCCCCCATAGCTGGCCCTGGCTCGAGTATTCCTTCTGCTCAAGCTTCTCTGTGCCCCATGTGTCCCTGAACAGTATGCCAAGCCCCTCGATCCTTCCTAATTGCCTTCTTTCCTCCCTTCCCCATGTCTTCAGGAAAATTTACATGATGTAAAATTAAAAATCACTTTATGTAGAAGTCTGCCAACAGTACACAAAGGGAGGATTATCTGTACTTCTCCCAAAACCTATGGTATAGTAGATAGGGTAAAGAGTCAGAAAAACCTCAGTTCAAATCCCATCTTAGACACTTACTAGCTTTGTGATCCTGGGCAAGTTACAACCTTTCAGAACTTCAGTTCCTCAACAGCAAAGTGAGGGGCTTGAGTAGAAAGTTACAAAGGTACCTTCCAGCACTAAATCTACGACCCATTTACAAAATGCATTTACTAAAGAAAAGATTAGATCATCAATTACTAAAAGGAAAAAGGAATCTATTCTTTAACTCTGGTACTATGGTGCTATTAATACCAATAGCATGGCATTAACATTGTCTACCCTAACTTGTTTTTAAGAAGTCCATGTCGTTTTTCTAAGTTTTCATGTTGTTGTTCAGTCACGTCCAACTCTTCATGACCCCATTTGGGATTTTCTTGGCAAAGATGCTGGAATGGTTTGCCATTTCCTTCTCCAGCTCATTTAACAGATGAAGAAATGGAGGCAAACAGGGTTAAGTGACTTGCCCAGACTCACACAGCTAGTAAGTGTTTGAGGCCAGATTTGAACTCAAGGAGGTGAGTCTTCCTGACTCTAGGCCCAGCATTCTAGCCATTGCACCTCTAGCTGCCATACATTTTCATTAGCCATCCCTTTAATTATCCATTCCAGAATTTTGCCAAGAACCAAAGTCAAAGTGGCCTATGTCTTACAAAATCCATCTTGCCCTTTTTTTTTTGAAAATTGGCACATCTAACAATTATTTAATACTATGTCACCTCTCTTATAGCCAATCAACAAGTGTTTATTAAGCATGTATCCAATATGCAAGGCACAGTGCTAAGCAATGGGGATATAAATAAAAGCAAACAGGATTTCAAGGACCTTATATTTCATTGAGGAAACACAACACATAAATGAGGTTCAAAGTGGGTTTAAGAGTAGGGAGGAAGATGGGAAGCATGACGGAGGAGTCCAGATTGCAACCTGAGAGAGAAGACTAGCCTAGGCATCTTCCTTAAATGGAGGTCCTAGGAGGAGTTCTCTAATCAGGGACTGAGGGTACTTTTTTTTTGGGGGGGGGCTAGGCAATGAGGTTAAGTGACTTGCCCAGGGTCACCCAGCTAGTAAGTGCTATGTGTCTGAGGCCGGATTTGAACTCAGGTCCTCTTGAATCCAGAGCCGGTGCTCTTTCCACTGCGCCACCCAGCTGCCCTCTAAGGGTACTTTCCAGGTGTGGATTCCAGGGTTGAAGTGACCTTCTAGGATGAGGAGTTTCTGGGGCTTGGTGGAAGAGTTTAGATCGCACTGTACAATTCCTCAGGAGTCAATGTCCTCATTTTATAGACTCAAAAAAACCCCCCAAAACTTGAGGCTCAGAGAGACTGAATTCTCCGAGCTGAAACTTCTAGGTGTTTTTCTGCATAATGGTTTTTGAGAGCAACAATACGACTTTTTTCCCCAGCAAAATCCTTTGGCCAAGAAATGTAATACAACTGCTGAATTAATGAAAGAGACTTTTCCAGATTTCTCTGATGGGAAAAATTAAGTCAATGATGTAGATATTAAAATAAACCCACCTTCACGAAAGGAAATATGACCAATTCATTAGGATTTATAAAGTTAACATGAAAACGTTGCAGAAAAAGTAGCAAGATTTTCCGTGACTTAACCAGAAGTGCTAATATGTTCGCTTACATTGTAAAATAACAAAACTATTTTAGATTTCAGTCAAGTTTTGCCTGCTTTAAGTGGTATCGATAAGGTCTTTAAAAAGAAAAGGTTTTTTTTAATGCAGATGTTTCAATTTTCATTTTATTTACATCACTGACCACATCCCTTGACAGGAGACAGAATTTTTAAAATTGGAAGAGACTTGTGAGATCAAGTTCAACTTGTTCATTTTACAAGTGAGGAAACTGAAGCAAAAGGGATGAAATGATTTGCCCGAGGTTATATAACTAACTGGCAGAATATATTTGAACTCTAGGGCCAGTGTCTTCTTTATTGCTCCAAATAATTTTGATACAGTACCTTAAAATTTACATGTATTTGATTAGTATTAGGCATAACCAACTCCCCCCCAAAAAATTAATCCTATATATTCCCTTTAATCTTTATTCCTTACTTTATGAATAACTCACAGTATATACCATCACAGTTGTTTAATTAGCTTCTATCAGTGTCAGATCTATATACAAGGGCTTAAGCTATATGAACTCCGAGGCTCTTTTTAATTTGAAGATTCTATAATTCTATGAAGGAGAGAAGCTATGAGTGCAAGTCATATCTCTCTATGCAGAAAAAAATGTCTTATAACTAAACTAATAGACTGAAATATGGCACAAGCCTACTATATATAAACACTATAGGCTAGCTATCTACAGAGACAATTACTTACACAAGCAAATGAAAGGGTGTAAAAATTGACTCAATGATAAAACACATACCTAGAAAAGAGAATTATAATTTATTATTCCTTATAAAGAATGGTTGAATTAGAAAGGACTGAATGACAATGCTAGTCCAATTTTTTTTTCCCACAGAGCCTAAAACCAGACAGCTATACTTGAACCAGAAGGTGCTATATCAATGGATAAGTGAATCCATTTCCTTCTCATTCCAACTACAATGATATATAAGCCATCCCACTTCCCTATTAAAAGCATCAATGTGTATCAAGGTTCAGTTGTATTCTTCATTGCTTTACAGGACACATTCAAGTTTGGAAAATAAATAGTCCCTGAAATAGGCGTTTGTGCAAAATATGACTCCTTGGCATCATAGGACACATCTGCAAAGATTGTCATGGCTGACAGTCATTCTTTGAAAGGCTGTGAAGAATAGGAGAGGTACTATACACCAGACTGGAGAAATGTAAATTATGCCCTGGTTTTCAAAAATGGGAAAAGAACAGATTCTTGATCAATAGACCAGTAAGCTTTTGGATATCTGGCAAAATTCTAGAACATGTTGTTAAAGGAATAGCGAGTGAGCATCTAGTAAAGGCAATGGTAACGGGGGGGAGAAGGGGCGGAAGGAGAGGCACAATGGAAAGAACACTGGATTTGGTATCAGAACCCTAGGGTTCAATACTCATTCTGCCACTTACTATATTACCTGTTTTACTCTGGGCAAATGAAATCCCCAGACTAAGCTTTAATTTACTTATCTGTAAAATGCACAAGTCAGGTAATCTCTGCAGGGGGCAGCCACAGAATGATTTCATCATGAAGAGAAAATACCAAATTAGCCTCATTTCCTTTTCTAATTATACTACTAGTATGTTTGATTAGGGAATGCTGTAGATCTAGTTTGCCTAGATTTTAGGAGAGCAGCTGACAAAGAATGCCAAGCCACTCTTGAGTAAAAGACATACAGCGATATGAACTACATAAATAGTACAACAGGGTGGATTTTGAAATAATCACTTGGCTACATTTAAAGAGCAGTCAATTAGAAAGCCATAACCAGCAGAATGACCCTGGCATCTGCATCTGTTCCTAGGCTGTTTAACAGTTTTATCAGTGACTTGGATAAGGACATAGATATGTTCATTCATTCAACAACATATGAAAAACACCTATTCTGTGCCAGGTCTTGTGCTAAGAGTATGCGATACAGAGAAAGAATTAAGAGTTTTCTATGACATGCCCATGAAATCTACAGAAAACAAAAATTGGAAGGGGAGCTAACACACTGGATTACAGTAAGGAGCCCCAAATATACTGCTAAAATGTCGGGCCAATGCTAATACGATTGACACAAATCATAAAGGATAAACACAAAGTCATATGTGTCTGGGGCTAAAAGTCAATGCCATGAGAATAATATCAGACAAATTCGGCTAGTGAGTAATTCATCTAAAAAAGATCTCGGGATTTTAGTGGACTGAATGCTCCATGACTTAACAACATGATAAAGCAATTAAAGAAGTTAATGCAATTTGGGGATGTATTTAAAAAAAAAAAGAATAGTGTCCTTGAATAGGAGGTAACAGTTTTGCTGCTGCCCTGATAAGATCACAAGTGGAATGTTCAGTTCAATTCTAGGTACCGTATTTTAGGAAGGACATCGATATACCAAAGAATGTCCAAAGGAGGATGATCAGGAGGGTGACTGGCTGAAGGAAGTGGAGGTGTTTGGCCTGTAAAAGAAAAGACTTAGAAGAAACAAGTTAGCCGTCCTCAAGGATTTGAAGATGGAAAAAGGACTTGTTCTCAGACCGAGAAGATAGAACTTGAAACAGGGGGTATAAAAGGCAATGAGGTAAATTATTAGAACTGTTCAAAAGTGGAACCAGCTGGCTGACAAGGTAATTAATTTTCTTTACTTGAGGTCTTCAAAAAAGGCAGAAGACCACCTGCCAGTTCTATCAAAGAAGGGATTTTTTTCAGGTATAGGTTGGACTGGATGGTTTCTGAGGTTCCTTCCTATTCTGTGTCCTTCGGTAATCCTTTAATTCCAAACCCTTCATTTTACAGAAGAGGAAAACAAGGCCTAGTAAGTGCTTTGCTCAAGATTACACAGGTAGTGAGAAGCAGAGCAAGAATTTGAGCCCAGGTCTTGATTCCAAACTCGGTTTTCCTTTCCATTCCATCATTCTGCCTCTGCTGTGATTTGCTGTCTAATATATATTTTTAAGACAGACAACGAAGCCTGTTAAATACTTCTAATACTATGTCACACAATTGTACAGCTATACTGATTTTAATCCATTCTGGAAAGAATCTCCTACCTTTGGTACATTATGGCTTAACAAACACATAGGTTCAAAAGAGTATCTTTAAAAAGTGAACACGTGAAAAATGACGAGACCACCAAATGAGACAGTATAGAGCAAAAAGCAAAGGTGAACTGGGCCAGAGTTTTGGGAACACTAATGGGAAGTGGGAGTGACATGAATGAAGAACTAGCAAAGAAGTCTGAGGCAAAGCAACAGGCCAGATAGGAAAACAAGTAGAGATCACTGTCATTAAAACCTAGAGAGGCAAAAATACCCAGAAGGAGGTGATCCACAGTGTCAAATGCCACAATAAGATTAGGGAGGAACAACATGGATTGGCAATTTTTAAAAATCAGTGGTAACTCTGGAAAGGACAGTTCCTGATGAATGATGAGGCTCGAAGCCAGACTACAGAGGGTTTAGAAGAGAAAGGACAGAGGAGTGAGAGAGTAGAAGCACTGAGTGCAGACTACTTTTTTAAAAACTTGGACAGTGAAAGGAAGGTGTGAGGTGGAATGGTAGATTAAGGAGCGTAGGGGGCTTGAGAAGTCTGGCCAAGAAAATAAGACCATTTATAAGAGCAGAGGAGTTAGCAGAATTACAAACTTTGGAGAATCAAATATTTAGAACTGGAAAGCAACCAGGATAGTTATGGGCCTTGAGTCCATGCCACATGCATACATTGGTTTACTCAAAAAAGCATTTATTATATGCTTCCATTCGTGGCAGACACTGTCCTAGGTGCTGGGGATGCAACAACAAAAAAGGTAAACAGTTCCTGGCCTCAAGAATCTTATGTTCTACTGGAGAGAAACAACATAAACTCAGATAAGTAATTACAAAATACTCAAATCAATCCATGATCTCATAGATCTTTCATCTATGTCCTGCAAACATTTAATGATGTCCACCTGATGTATAAGAGGCTTTCTTTGCTTTCTCTTGACATTGCAAAGGTCTGTAACCCATCTTCTCTATCTGTCATAAAATTCTCTGACCACATCTCCAGTTGCACTCCTGACTCTCCAGACTTCCTCCACCATGCTACAGAAACCACTTCATCCTTGAAGTTCACTGCACCCCTGAACTTCACACAATGGAAGTACCCTTTGCCCCAGCACCGCTCTTCTGATGGGCTGGTTCCATCAGAAAAATGAAACTTCTGAAATGAACTTCAATTTTAAGAAGGATACCCAGGCTAGCCACACCCTTGCTCCTCTGTAGACTATACTCCTGACTCACCAGACTTTCTCTACTCAGGCCCCCCTCACTGCTTTTCAGCTAACTTTTATCAGTTGTCTTCCCCTTTTAGAATGCAAGCCCCTTAAGGGTAGACATCTTTCCTTCAGCTTCTGCATGAATTCCAGTGCTTTGTACTTAATAAATGCTTGTTGACTTGACAAATATCACTCTCATTCTTCAGATTTCCCCATGTTACAAATTGCTTCCACCTTCCATGCACTTTTCCACTTTCCTCTCTGTGAGGCTCATTTTTAGCTCTCTGGGGCAGTATTCCAGGACTTGCTGCCTTAGGGCACTACAGTAAAATATTTGTACTGAAAAGATAGGTCTTTGCTAGGATGGGAAGCTTGGGGTGAGTGCTTTGCAATTTCCCAAGGCAATTCAGCCTGCTGAATTACATGCACAGGGGTTTAATTTTGGTTTGCTTGGGGGTCAGGAAGAGGAGGGAGAGGCTGCTGAGAGCATCAGCATCTCAGGGACCAGGACAGGCCTTGGTCTTCTTTTAGGAGATGGCATTTGTGGCAAGCCCTGAAGGAAGCCAGGGATTCTTTTAGTCAGAGATGAAGAGGAGTGTATTCTAGGTACAGACAAGTGAAGAAACGTCAAGCACAGGGCAGAGCAGGTAGAAAAAAGGATGCATAATATAAAGAAACTACTGGGGAAATAATGGTCCCCTTCAAGTATCTGAAGAAGGGTCATCTGGAAAAATCAGACTTGTTCTGTTTGGCCCCAGAGAGAGCTGCCAACCCGCTATGCTCCTTCTCCGGCCTGAATCCAAGCTCTGACCCCTGAGAACCTAGCTTTTGACTGGTGGTCATTCAAATACAGGTTTGGTGTCCCAAACCACTTCCTGATTCTCTGGTCATCTCTATGCCACGCTTAAGGACACCCTCTTCTCTTCAGTCCCTCCCTCAGTTTTTCAATGCCAATTCTCATTATAGTAATCAATCCGACATCACCATTCCTAAGAAAGACAGTCCACTGGTTACCCTGTGGCTCTGCTCACCTTCCCTGTGACTTTCCAGACCAAATCATCCCATCTCTAGCCCCCAATTTCCTCTATGTGCAGGCTCCTTTTATTGGAATATAAGCTCCTTGACGGCAGAATCTTACTTGCTTGCATTTATATTCCCAGCACTTAGCACAGTGCCTGACACACAGTAAATGCTCCTTAAATTCTTTTTCATTCAATTTTTATTCATTCAATGATAGAAACTGCAAAGAAGCAAGAGAATCTTGAAGTAAGGAGAAACATCCTAACAATCGATGCTACCCAACAATGGAATGGGCCACCTCAGGAGACAGCGGATTCTCCATCATATACCCTTCAAGCAGAATCTGGATGTCCATTTACTGGTCATGGTATAGTGATACTTTTACGACTGATTAGACTAGATGGCCACTAAGATCGCTTCCAACTCTGAAATAAAAGACTTTAGAGGTCATCTGGTCCAACCTTATTCTACAGATGAGGCAACTGAGGACCTAGAATGACTTGCCCACAGTCGTTTGGATAGTAACGAACAAAATCAGAATTTGAACCCAGATCATAAGAGTCCAAATCCAACACTCTTCCTACCGTACACGTGCTTCTCAGATGGAACTGGCTGAACCTAGTCCAAGAAGAACCATTAAAGGAGAAGAGATAAAGGGCCTGTTACAAGAATTAGTCCCAGCCAGGAGAAGCACCTCTTTCTCAAAGACAAGATGGGTAAATAAAGAGATGTTTTAAATAAAGGGGAAGAAAGATGAGAGAGCTTATATAGGATGGCCTCAATCTCAGTAAAAAGCAAGGCAAACTGCTGAAAAATATTAAGAACAGAAGTGAGACAGGGCTGAAGCCTCATGAGCTGAAAAGATTTTGAACACTGTAGAGAACAACAGTGAGTCATAGAAAGAACATTTTAGAATGAGACTGGACCAACCCCCTCATTTTATAAATAAGAAATCCTGGGAAGATTCAGGGGTCCATATCTGATTTGGAATGTCTAACATCCTACAGTGATCTAGGCTAGTGAACAAGTACCTTGAGAGAATGAACCCTTTAGAAAGGCCACAGTGCTATAAGTGGCATAGTGAGTATAAGTACCAGCTCTCCTACTGATCAGGAAAAATTCTCAAGCAAATACAATTGTTTCTAAGGAAAATAAAAGTCACTATCTGGAGAAGAAAAAAAAATTAATGAAACACATGGAGTATCTATTTATTTAACTACAGCTAGCATCTTTGTACTAGCCCTGATTATCTTCCACTGAACTGCTTGTTGTCGCTTCCAAATTCTCCTATTTCTATTAGCATTTAACATCTCAGCTTACCAGTGACATTTTGTCCTGCCCTCCGTTCAACCACATGTAATTTAGGTAAAGAGAATTCTTCATTGTGGTATTTAAAAACTGTAGCACATGTAATCTTCTACTGTGAACTGAGGTATAACCCATCAAAATCTAGATGACTCTGCAAAACGTTTTTCTCTCTATACAGTCAAATACCTTCACCTACTGCCAACACTTCTTCACCACAACTTCTCAACTTAAAACTCCACTATACCTCATGTCTTAGATTAAGTACCTAGTCCTCAGAAAATCCAGTGTTTTTCTCAACCAATCAAGAAGCATTTTTAAACACCTAACACAGTACTAGATACACAATTTTTTAAAAAAATTATGCATTCCTGTCCTCAGGGACATTTTATTTGCCATCCAGCTGCCAGCCAGGTCCTCTTGCCACATGGCTGACTGCTGCCCCGCTTTTCCCCAGCTATCTTCTACTTGGATATCCTCAAAGCTCTTTACTGGGGCCTCCCTTTTGTTCACTCCTCTACTATCTCACTCGGTGATCTCATCATCTCCCATGGGTTCACTTATCATCTCTATACAGATAAACTCCAGATCTACATATATCCTGACCTCCAGTCCCGCATCATCAACTATCTTTGAGATAACTAGAAAACTGATGTTCCACAGGCACCTCAAACTCAAACTGTACCACGCTAAATTCATTCTTTTTCTCCCCTCCCTGTCAGTATGGATTGTACCACTATCCTAGTCACCCAAGCTTGAAGCTTCAGTACCATCTCAAGTCCTCACTCTCACTCACCCTACACAGATAACTTACTATAACATCTTGTCAAACATATACATATCCTTCTCCCCACTCATATAGCCACCAGGCTAGTTCAAACTCTCCTTATCTCTCACTTGGACTATTGTAAAAGCCTTCTAATTTGTCTCCCTACCTCATGTGTCTCCCCATGCAATCCAACCTCCACTTGGCTGTCAAAGTGATCTTTCTAAAAGCACAGGTCTGATCATGTCAGGCTATACCACCCCCTTCCTGACCCCTGACTCAATAAGCTCTAGTGGTTCCCTATCACCTCCAGGATCAAATAAAAAATCCTCCATTTGGTGTTCAAATATAAAATCCTTCATAACCTGCTGCTCTACCTTTCCAGGCTCCTTATACCTTATATCCTCCAACCCTATTCCCACCCATACACAGTGTACTTTGTGACCCAGTCACACTGGCCTCCTTGCAATTATATGAACAAGACACTTTATCTCTTGGACTTCTGATATTTTCATTGGCTGTCCCCCCACGCCTACAATGTTCTCCCTCTTCATCTCCATCTCTCCTGGATTTGCATTTCAGGTTCATGATCTCTCTGTCAGGAAATGAATGGTGTGTTTCATCTTCATTGTTTTAGATTCATGATTCATCACTGTGTTGATCAGTTTTTAAATTTTTCAAAGCTGTTTTTCTCTATAATATTGTAGTCATATGTATTGTTCTCCTAGTCCTGCTCACTTAGCTCCATATAAGTGCATAAAAGACTTCCCCATTTCCTCTGAAATTCTCCCTTTCCTAACTTCTTATAGCACAATATTATTCCATTATATTCACAGACCAAAATTTGTTTAGCAATTACCTATTAGAAGGATACCCCCTTAGTTTCCAAACTTTAACTACTATGAAATAGTTGCTAAAATATTTTTATACATATAGATTTTTAAAATTTGTCTTTGATTTCTTTGGGGGTGTGGGCCTAGTAGTGGGTCAAACTTTAGTAACTTTGGGAAAGAGTTCCAAATTGCTCTAAAGAATGACCAGATCAATTCACAGCTCCACCAACAGTATACCACTATATCTATTTTCCCACAGCCTCTCCAACATTTGCCAATTTCTTCTTTTATCATCTTTGCCAATCTGACAGGTATAAGGTGGAAACTCAAAGTCGTCTTAATTTGTATTTCTCTAATTTATCAAGTGATTTGGAGAATTTTTTCACACGGTTGTTGCTAACATATTTATTCCTTTGAAAACTACCTGTTCATATCCTTTGACCATTCATCCATTAGCCTTATAAATTTTCATCAGTTCCATATATAGATATAGATATAGATACACACACACTTTGTATTTTTATATACATATATAAACATACGTGTGTGTGTGTGTATGTGTATGTGTGTGTGTGTGTGTATCTTGGATACAACACTTTTATAGAGAAATTTATGGCAAAGATATTTTCCCCTCAAATATCTGTTCCCTTGCCAATTTTTACTACATTAGATTTGTCTGTGAAGGAACTTTATAATTTTATGTCACCCTAATTGCCCATTTTGCCTTCTGTGATTCTATCACTTGCTAAGTAATGAATTCTTCCCCTTCCACAGATCTGAAAGGTCATTTCTTCCTTGTTCCTCTATTGGATGATTTTTTTTTATATATCTAAGTCACATGTACATTTAGAGTTTATCTTGGTGTGTACAGCGAGATACTGGTCTAAACCTAATTTTTCCCAGACTGCTGTCTAGTTTTCTGGCAGTTTTTGCCAAATACTGAGTCCTTCCCCCAAGAAATAGGGTCTTCGGGTTTATCAAACACTAAGTTACTGTGTTTGTTTGTATTATTATGTACCTACTCTGTTCTACTGACTGACCTCTTTCTTTTTAAACACTACCAAATCATTTTAATGCCTACTGCTTTGTAATATAGTTTGAGATCTGGCACCGATACGACCTTTTCCTTTCTACTTTTTGTCATTATTGAAATTTTTGACCTTTTATTCTTTCCATATACATTTTATTATTCTTTCTAGCACTACAAAATATTCTTTTGGGCGTTCTGTTGGAATAGCATTGAATAAGCAAATTAATTTAGGTAGTACTGTCATTTTTAGTATATTAGGCTTGACCTACCCATGAGCATCAATGTATTTCCAATTATTTAGGTCTATATTTGTGCAAATTATTTAAATAATTATATTGATATAATCAGATTAAATTGACAGACTGATTATATTGGCATAATCATATAGTTTTATCATTTGTATTATTAACATGGTTTATTATTTTATATTCAACTTTACGTTAAATTTAAATCTTTGCAGGTCATATCTGATAAGCAAAATCTAGTTTTGTATATGATATGAAAACTTCTGGGCCCTCACAAAGCAAGGAACTTCTAAGGATTTCCCCTGGCCAAAGACTAGAGAAGTTTTAACTGCCATGATCACAAGAGATACCCATCCCTAGTTCATCATTTAATCAGACTCTCAACTACGCATTCTATTTCACACTGATCTTGTTGACCTCTATGCTGTTATTTGTCACTCCTAAAGAGATTGGGAGAATCACAATCTCAGTGTTGGAATGGAGCCCAGAAGACAGCAATCTAGTCCAACTCTTAGGTCAGAAAGTCTTAAAGGGTATCTCCAATGCAGTGGGATAATGCTGGAGACTATCAGCAGTCATACTCAACTTAGAAGCTGTGCTGCTAAAATAGGCTTGAGATGACACCGAGGATGACTTTTTTGGGTCTGGAACTGTGATTTCAGAAGCATGGGGAATTTCCAGTATGGAAACTCCTTCTAACAATGCAGATGGCTGACTCCTTCATAACTTAAGTCTCAGAGGATCCCACAGGGCACTAAAAAGTTAAGTGGCTTATCCATGGTCATGAAGCTAATGTGGCAGAAGAAGGACTTGAAGCCAGAACTTTCTAAATCCAAGGGCATTCACTATGCCAGGTATCTTCTGTAAGCAGAAAGTGACGTGGGCTGTGTCAAAAAAAGAACAAAAGTAACATAGGGAGGTTGGTGTCTCCAGAAAAAACCTCTGGCCTAAAACTTTCCATTATAGTCCTGCGTGAGTTTTCGAAGGTGCTGTTCACCCCTTCTTTGAGCATTCCTATATTTGGCTTTCTTAAATCTCACTAACAGACTCCTTCAAAAGATATTATAGAATGGGGAGGGCCAAAAACGGCCTGAGGGCCAAACCCAGTCTAACCACTGGTAGGGGTTGGGGCAGGGGGGAGCTTAAGACTGGTTTTTACATTTGTAAATACACTAAAACTTTATTTGAAAATGTCAAAACCTTTTTTTTCCCCCACTCCCTGAAGGTAAGTCTGCCAACCCTGCTCTAGAAAAATCACAAGCAAGCTCCTTACACACTAATCCATAATTATTTTCTGAAATTCATCCAAAGTAACTTTAGACACAGATGATCAACAAATTTTCTGTCAAATATTCTTAGTATGGAATGATTTCCTAAGCCTACCTATGGCATAATAAGGTATTAAAGCACCTTACTGTCTTTCATCCTTCTCTATTTAAACAATATTAAATTTTCAAGTTTGGTTGTTCTCTTGTTACCACTTAAAAGATTAGAATAGCCAGAGAAAATTTTAAATCCCAAGACGTCACCAATTCATGTTCAAATTCTGATTTCTGGCTAATGTGTTTACTTGAATTTAACATCTGTCAAACTGGATGAATTTTATGTAATTTTACATTTCATGGGACAAAATAAGGCAATGACAATGGAGATAAAAATGACAGCAATGGTTCCGTCTAGTCTTAAATCTGTTATCTGCTCTCTTAAACAGAACTGAGTCATGTCTTCTAAATTACAGGAGTTGAACCAAAACATCTTGTCAACCTGTACTTATACGCACTTGATGCATATGAAAAATATCAACTTTATTGATCCATCTACTAAAAAATAAATTAAGCAGCTCCTTCCATTCACAGTCTTTCTCCAACAATATCAAAATGTCCCTCGGCCTTGATAAGTGTCAAATTCTAAATGTATGACAAGGAAGAAGAGAGACTAAAGACTTCAAGCTTGAATCTGTAGGCTACGTTGCACCAACAGATGAAAGCACTATCTACAAATATCTTGGTCTCTTCCAAGCAGGACACTCAGGATAAAAAAAAAACCAACAAACTCACAAGGCTGTAAATGAATGTGTGAAGAGAATTACTGACATTTTGAAAACAAATAGGAAGAATGCATTTATATAATGCTTTGGGATTGTAAAAATGGACCATAAATAGATTTGAAAAGCAGCCAAATAAAAGCATACATAATATTAACAAAAACATAATAGGATCCATCACCATAAAGCAATTATTAAAAAAAAAATTCAGGCTCCTACATCAAAAAAAGAGAAAGAGGACTTAGAGACATTCTTAAAACATGACAAACAGGTCAAAAAAACTGCAGAAATACTCTTGGAACAAGATGGATCTCTGTAGTCAAGATGCCAAACTCAAAGATCACAACTGCCAAACCTTCCCCAAAATTTATCCTACAATATGACCTCAGAAAACATCAAACAGAATTTTGAGTGGGAAAGCCAAAAAAAAGTCACAGTCAGTCATTTTTCCAACCTAGGGAAACTTAGGAAGACAGGAGAAGTCTGCAGACACCAAGGTTGGGGCTGGCCAAGGCAGAAGTGGCACTAGTTAGTGGTACTGATGGCAGGCAGCAGCAGCATCCAGGAACAGTAAAGAGACTGAACATCTGGTTAGAAATAGTTCCCAGGGGACTCCTGTTCTAGCACTGAGTTTGAGATCTGACAATATTTGGCAGCTTTGTCACCCATTATCCAGTTCTGAGGCACAGTCCCAGAGCAGAGAACAACAAGCACAGTCACAAAGGAACAGGAGCCCTACCTGGGTAAGGACAAGAACACAGCCCAAGAAAGTAGTAACCAGACCTCTCCCCAGGTTACATTGCTTTGGAAGCACCAAAAACCTACAGACCTCTAGATCATACTGTGAAAGTAGGACATAACAGACAGAAACTCAGGCCAGTCATCTCCTCCCTTGCCTCTCCCAAGAGGTGAACAGAGACTTATTATAACATGAAGTTCAAAGTCAAGAAATAAGCTCGAAAAGTGAGCCAATGACAAAAAAAAGAATGACCATAAAAAGCTACTAAGGTGAAAGGGAAGCTCAAGACACAAACTCAGAAGAAGACAATGACATGGAAAAACTACAAGCACAACCTCAAAGAAAAAATGCAGATTGGACACAAGCCCAACAAGAATTCCTAAAAGAGCTAAAGCAGGCTTTTTTAAAAGGCCAAAAACATTACTTTAAAAATCAATAAGAGCAGTAGAGAAAAAAACTGTGGGAAAACAATGAGATTGCAAGAAAATTATGAAAACAGAATTAACAGCTTGATAAGAGGGGTGTGTGTGTGTGTGTGTGTGCGCGCGAGTGCACACATACACAAACACACTGGGACAAAAAGGCATCATTTCACCCAGCAACAGTAAAGTCTGATAACGGTACACACCACTGGACTTGCAGAATGTAATGGAAGGTAGATTCTCTCTGGATGGAGCCTATAAAACAGCTCATATTCAAAAGGGACAACATCTGCATGAACTCAACTAACAATAAATAAGCTTTACAGAAACATAAAAGAGGCTAATTCATGAGGAGTTGCTTGTGGAAACAGAGGGTTTATGATGGCAATTTGTGACCAGATCTCCACAACCAAAAACTATAGACAGGTTTTCCTTAAGGAGCCAAGACTTAGTGGTCAATGCAGATTATAATACAAGGAAACAGTAGAAACTGTGACATATAACAGGCGGCTATAAAAAATTTAGCACTCATCTAATCTTTCATAGACGATAAATTCTTATACTACAAATACAGAATTTAACCAATACACCATATTAGAATGAAACCACTATCATAGATTTAGAGTTGAAAACAACCTTACAGGTCGTTATGTCCCAACCCTTCACTTCATAGATAAGGAAACTCAGGTACAGAGAGGCTAAGAAATATGTCCATAGCAAATGGCCATTAAGTATCTGAAACAGTATTTCTATTTGGGTATTCCTGACTCCCATTCCAGTATTCCATCCAATATTCCATCCAGCTGCCACAGCTGTCTGCATAAAACAATGATCCAAAAACATAAGAGCATTTTAAATATCACAGCATACCAAATACTCACTCTCCAAAGCTACATGGAACAAAAAGCCTGTGAAAATACATGACCCTGGCAGAGGAAATAAAAATCGCACGGTAACAGAACAAGGTATATGTCACTCCTGTCAGCCGATAGGCTGCTCACAGTGAGCCCTACAAAGGATGACCTTACATCCTAATTCTTTGGTTCAGCTACAGGGGCCAGTCATTTAATACACCTCTGAAAGAAGTCACAGGCCATTCCACAGAAAATAATAACAGGGCAGTGACTTTCCCCAGAATTTTTCCAAGCTGGACCCCAATAAAGATGACCTCAACAACAGCAACTGGGGAACTCTTGGGTTTGTGTCCCACCTCAGACACACACTAGCTGTGTGACCCAGGTGAGTCACTACATATCTCAGTGTCCTGGGCATCTCCCTAAAACATAACTTGCAGAGAAGATGCAGATCTGCATTGGGAAAGAAAACTGCTCCATGGGAGTTCCCAACTCCAATGAAATCATAGGTCCCATCAACATAATATCAATATTAATAATAATCTCTAACAACACCAGCCAAGTCTCCTCCTTACAAGGCATTCACACTTATATCACTGAAAATGATCTATAAACACTTACAAGAAAACAATATATTGGCTGAGGAACAAAATGGGTGAACCCTAGCAAAACATGAGAATGAGATCACCTAAGTAACCATAATCATATTTCGTATTTAGATGTTTTCTTAAAGTTTGCAAATTCCTTTACATACTTGACTTCATCTGCCCTCTCATTTAACTTTATTATGAGTACTAAACAACTGAGTTACAAACTGAGTTAAACTGGGACCCAAATTAGATTCATGTACCTGATAAGTTTCCAATAAATTTCCAATATTTGATATTTACCTTTAAAAGTGACACTCTATATTCAGTTTCAAAATCTATACTACTGATTTCATGACATAGTTCAATGACTAAGTGAAAATGTATCTCTGTCTACAAATTACCCACCTCCCACCCTTCATTGTTAATCCCCCTCCTGCAAATTCCTTTATATGTGTTTTTGTACGGAGGAGGTTGATCAAGGAGTTCATATTTCACAGGGTCACTGACATAAAGCAGGAAAAGGCCTAAGAGGACATTTAATCCAATTCCTTCACTTTTTTATTTTTTTTAATTTTATAATTTATTTTGATTCATCAACAATCACTTCCATATGCTTTTGAGTTGAAAATTTTTCTCCCCCTTCCTCCCCCCCACCCTCCCCAAGACGGCGCACAATCTGATATAGGCTTTACAGTTACATACCCATTAAACATATTTTCACATTAGTGAAGCTATAGTAAAAATTAAACCCAATAGGAGGAACCATCAGAAAGATGAAACAAAACTCAACAGAAGGTAAAAATAAGTGATAGTGATTCGACTTCCATAGTTCTTTCTTTGGATGTGGTCAGCATTTTCCATCCCGAGGCCTCTGGAGATGTCTTAGATCCTTGTAATGCTGAGAAGGGTTCAGTTTAATATTAGTCACTGCATAACGTCGCTGTTATTGTGTACAAAGTCCTCCTGGTTCTGCTCACTTCACTCAGCATCAGGCCATACAAGTCTTTCCAGGTTTTTCTGAAGTCAGCCTGTTCATCATTTCTTAGAGCACAGTAGTATTCCATTACATTCATGTACCACAACTTGCTCAGCCATTCCCCAATTGATGGGCATCCTCTCAATTTCCAATTCTTGGCCACCACAAAAAGAGCTGCTATGAATACTTTTGTACATGTGGGTCCCTTGTTTGATCTCTTTGGGATATAGCCCTAGAAGTGCTATTGCTGGATCAAAGGGTATGCACATTTTTGTAGCCCTTTGGGCATAGTTCCAAATTGTTCTCCAAAATGGTTGGATCATTTCACAACTCCACCAACAATGTATTAGTGTTCCAATTTTCCCACATCCTCTCCAACATTTATTATTTTCCTGTTTTGTCATGTTGGCCAATCTGATAGGTGTGATGTGGTACCTCAGAGTTGTTTTGATTTGCATTTCTCTAATCAATAATGATTTAGAGCATTTTTTCATATGACTATAGATGGCTTTAATTTCTTCATCTGAGAACTGTCTGTTCATATCCTTTGACCATTTATCAATTGGGGAATGGCTTGTGTTCTTATAAATTTGTCTTAATTCTCTATATATTTTAGAAATGAGGCCTTTATCAGAGAGACTGGTTGTAAAAATTCTTTCCCAATTTTCTACCTTCCTTCTAATCTTAGTTGCATTGGCTTTGTGCAAAAACTTTTCAATTTAATGTAATCAAAATTATCCATTTTGCTTTTCATAATGTTCTCTATCTCCTGTTTGGTCATGAATTCTTCTGTTCTCCATAGATCTGATAGGTAAACTATTCCTTGTTCTCCCAGTTTACTTATGGTATCAGCCTTTATATCTAAGTCTGAACCCATTTTCACTTTATTTTGGCATATGGTGTGAGATTTGGGTCTATGCCTAGTTTCTGCCATACTCTTTTCCAGTTTTCCCAGCAGTTTTTTTCAAAGAGTGGGTTCTTATCCCAGAAGCTGGGGTCTCTGGGTTTATCAAATAATGGATTACTATAGTCATTGACTACTGTGTCTTGCATATTTAACCTATTCCACTGCTCCACCTCCCTATTTCTTAGCCAGTACCAAGAAGTTTTGATGATTGCTGCTTTATAATACAATTTAAGATCTGGAATTGCTAGGCCACCTTCCCCTGCATTTCTTTTCATTAGTTCCTTTGATATTCTGGACCTTTTGTTTATCCAAATGAATCTTGTTATTATTTTTTCTAACTCTATAAAATAATTTCTTGGTAGTTTGATTGGTATGGCACTGAATAAGTAAATTAGCTTAGGTAGGATTGTCATTTTTATTACATTAGCTCGGCCTACCCATGAGCAACTGATGCTTTTCCAATTATTTAGATCTGATTTTATTTGTGAAAAGTGTTTTGTAATTGTGTTCATAGAGTTCCTGGGTTTGTTTTGGGAGGTAGACCAATTCCTTCACTTTAAAGAGAAGGAAACTAAGGTATGTGTGCATTTATAACTTGTCCAACAGGGTTAGCAGAGGCAGGATTGGAACTCCACAGGCAGCACTTTTTTTAATTAATTTTTTTCAATTCATAAAAATCCATTTTCTCTCTCTCTGACTCCCACAAATTCCCACACGGAGCCAGTGCTCTTTTCACTCCTCCCTAGTTCAGCCTGATGAGCTTGCAAGGGCAATAAGCCTTTGTCTGAAACATCTGCGGAGCACCTCCTTCTGGAGTTTGGACAAGCTCCCTGGAATCTTGTGAAAACGACAAAAGACAACTTCAGAGAAGTCTCAGTGACTAGAGTTACCCCACAATGAACCGGTTAGTGTGAAGCCACCCCTTGGCGAATCCTAGCGAGTAAGTTACAATGGCTGGGGCTACTCCCAAGGTGATTTGATTGCTCAAATGCTTCAGAAAATGGAATCTTTAGGAATCAACCTTCGGCTGGCTTATAAAAGTGTGTACAGAAACCTACTTGGGTCCTTTCACTTTTTCCCAGCTCAGGAAACAGACCCCAAAAAAACAAAACAAAGAGCTTTCAAATGCCCACAAGCCTCAAGGGACAATAATAGCTGCCTCTGGGTGCACAGAAGAGCTCACCTATGCAGCCAAAGATGGTAGTTCCACCCCAAGAGATGGCAGCAGCCAGGATAATAGTAGGATACTGCCCTGGGACAGAGAAAGGCATGAGCTGATCACCCACACGGACGATGTCTTCTTGGACCCCTAGTCTTGGAAAGGGGTTGAGAAGAGTTAAGGTGGAGTTCCTAGGCAGCATGAAAAGCATAATCCAGCACTTAAGTTACAAAAGGAAAACTTCTTGGGTAGTGCTAGCCTTAGGAGTTACTTCAAGAGTAACCCCAAGTGCAAGAGTCAAGAGATTGGATTTCTGGGCAGATAACAGGAGAGTTCCTAGGCAGCATGCTTCTTGGAGAGGGAAGGTTTGCCTAAGTGGCCCTTGTAGCTAGAGAAGTAACAAGGGACTAAAGTCATTACATAGCAGGATGCCAATACCCTACTTTCCTCTATTAATACTATGCCTTGTTTCAGAGCATCACTGTGCTGACGTATCTGGCCCTCATATTACAGATAAGGAAACTGAGGTGATTGGCCCAAGGTAACAGGGCTAGGAATTGGAACACAGGTAAATTTTCAGGCTCCAAATCTAGTGCTCTTCCCTCTGTGCCATACTTGGCTCTTCTAGCATACAAATTTGGACACTGTAGGTCTGCCATGGCTTTGCCTTACTGGGATGTATGGGAAAGAAGAGTCCATACTTCTGGGCAACCTTAGTGGTCTGGAAGGGACCATATGTAAGATCTTTTGAAAAACAGAAGTTTCACTGAAATTCTGGTGTCACCTCAGGTTCTGGTCCCTTCCAAGGGGAGCTCAAGAGCTACTGTCACTGCTTTATGTGTTTCCAAATCTATGTATGAGTTTCTGTGAAGTTTCTGTGAGCCTGTGACATTTTCTCTGAGAATAAATTATAATACTTCTCTACCCAATTTGCATTTATTGCCTTGAGTAATAGCTGTACGGGATCAAGGGATCCTGTTACCACCTGTGTGAAATAAACATGAGCTATATTCACAGATCTTCCCAGAATAAAAACTTGGGGTAGAAAAGAGGACATAAGACGACAAAAAAATACATGGCCTTTTGGAGTTAACCCCTAAGATTGGACATAGTCTGGATAAGAAAGTAGTTTGAAGACCACAGGCCATGTGAGATAGTTGTATTAACAGATCTTTGTACGTGTTGTTTTTCCCCTAGTAGAATGCAAGCACCTTGAGGGCAGAGATCATTTCATTTTTGTCATGGTGTTCCCTGTGTTTAACACAGTTCGTGGAACATAGTAGGCATTTAATAAATCCTTATGGAAATGAACTATTCAGTGAGGAAAATAAGCAAAGACAATATAATCAAGCTTCCACAAGTGTCACATAAGAAAGAAGCATACCCAAGAATCAAAAGCACATTCTCTCTCTGGTATAGAGATCTCAATACACCTAAAAAGTATTTATATTCTCACCCTTAAGAACTAGATTCCCATATGAATATAGCCTTTTCAAAAGGCTATCCAAATCATATCCAACTGTCATAGCTGGCATCTGTATAATGACCCAATCACTTTAGCAGCTATGTGGAGGACAGATTGGAGAAGGGAGACACCTGGGGAAAGGAAACCAATTAGGAGGCTAGGCAAGACCTGATGAGACTCTGAATTAGTGTGGTGCCCTAACAGAGAGAAAAAGATGGATGCCAGACTGTTGTACAGGTAAAGGTGATGAAACTGGGCAACTGACTGCATATGCACATGAGGCAGAGTGAGAAGTCAAGGATGGCTCCAAGGCTGTGAACTTGTGTAACTGGAATAAGAGCAGTACCCTCAAGAGATGCAAGAAAGTTCTGACAAGGGGTAAGCTTGGGGGAAGGGAGGGAGGAATGAGTTCTGTGTTGGACAACTGACTGTTCTGGAAATATATTTGTAATTTTCTGCCCCTAAATACATCTTTACTTAAGATTTCTCCCTACTTAGAATACCCTCTACCCCATTTACCATTCTTCTAAATGTTGCAAGACCAAGCTGAAATTTCCAACTTCTATGGAGATGCTCCCAGAACACTCCAGGAGCAACTCCTACTAAGTTGTCAGTACCCCTCTGACAGTTACCACTTAGCACAGGAAGCTGTGAAATGCCTTCTTTTCCCCAAAATAACCTATTGCTGTAAGGCACAGATGTCACTTCTTTGCATCTTTCATACACAGCACAATAAACATTTGTTGAGTGACTGGCTAAACTGTAGGATCAATTCTTAGAAACTCTGGTTCTGATGACAAACAAGACCACTCATTCAATTAGGAAATAAGCACAGGGCTTAGCACACAGTAGGCACTTAACAAATGTTAATTGACTGATAAAAAAAGATAAGCTCTCTAAGCAGAAGAGAAATGTGTAGGCTTTAAATGAAAAGGACAAGAGAGGGAGCCAGATCCAGAAAGTGAGTGAACTGCGTTCAGACCCCTCAGCCTCCGTTCAGACCTCAGCCGTGGCCAGTAACCAAGACTCCTTGGAGTTTCTTTTCTTCCTTGTAGTGTTATAGCTAAGGTCATAATGATTATATAAAACGTAAGCATCTACATTAATTCAAAAAGGTACCAGAGAACCTCTCTTCTCTCACTCAGATGGGACGTGAGAGGAATAAGCTTGACTTTTCCATGATTATTCACATAATAGTACTGCTGTGTTAACATAAAAGCCAATGTGTGGAACAGCTTGACACATTTTAAACAATTTCAAAATCAGTCTTAGAAGGATCATTTACTAATAAGCTAAACACAAATTATTTCTGTTAATTGAAACTGATCCCCAGCGTTCTGGACTTCTAGCCTATAGTTTCTATTTCTGTATGTATTTGAAAGTAACAAAACTGACCTAAAATATTCTACAGTTCAGATTAACTTCATATTCTCTAGTTACTATATTCAATATAATCATTTCTACTGCTCGTGATGAATTATAAACTCTGAATTTGTTGCCTGGAGAGGTCTAATATTTGATCCTAACATACAAAGCATAAAAATTTCATATGAAGTTAAGTAAATTTCAACATAAGCTCCCATTTGAATTTTGTTATCTTTAAAGGGGAAAATATGTTTTTAACCTGTTAAGCTAAAATCTTTGCAGTTAAACAGTACCTAATGCCCACACTCTAATGTTTGAATGAAGAAAATTACATGAAGAAGCAATAAATAAACTTAACTGAAATAATTCAATTAGTAAGTGCAGGAAAATCTGCTTGAAATATAATGATCTAAAATTTAAAGAAATATATTAGACATAGTTCTTTTTTTGGAGATATGACTAATTTATTCCACACATTCCTGAGACAGCCATCAATCAACAAGCATTTATTAAATGCTTACTATGCTGAAAATAAAATGTTTTCTACCTTCAAGACTAACTTTTTAATGATAGGCATTATCTTACCTCAAGAGAGTCTGCTGAATAAAACTGTGTTTTCTATTTTCTTCAAATTGCTTTGATCTATATTTCCACTTCATTAATTCCAAGGCAATATTAAAGTAACACATATTTCCATGAATCTGTTAAGATACAAAAAAGAAGTTGGTTTAAAAACAATTTTTGTTTTTAGGAGAATACAATCTATCAAAATACAGATATCCTATGCAAATCAATGTCAAGTAAGTATTTTTATTTTAGAAACTGGATCTTCCTCCTCAAGCAGCTCACTCCAACCAAAGGCTTTGCATTGTGAACATTTTCAACTTTTTAAATTAAACAATTTTAGTGCACGAAAGTCGTCAATTTTTTAAAAAGTTTCACATTAGTTATTACTACCCATTAAAATTTTTAAAGGAATTTTACACTTCCAGTATTCATTATGTTTTAGGTTCAAATGTTATAATGTATGTAAAGTACTTTGTAGCTTTTCAAAAACTGTAAATGTCAGCTATTACTACTGTAATGATCTCAGTTTATCAAAAATTAGGGGGAATATTAAGGAAGAGAATCTTTATACTTCGAAAATTCTGATTCACACACTAGCTTCTAATCCCCACAAATGTACATTTGACCATCTTTTTTGAATTCTTTTAATCATTTATCCACATTTAATCATTTTATCTGTTTACCAAGTAAACAGCTTCAATTTCCATCAAACTTTTACCCTCCCAGAGTATCAGGCATTTTTCAGATCAGAGCTGAAATACATCTTTCAAGTTTCATTATTTATGAAGTATTATTAGTACCCTACTTGTATGAATATTTTTAAAACCAACTCACAAACATGTAACTGAAAACTTTATTAAATTCACTTAAGGTACTAACAGATATTTGAAAAATACATTTGAGTACAGATGACGAGATGTTATTTCATTCAAACAGCAAAATATTGTACTGTCTATTTAAAGGGGAAAAATCCAAAAGGCTTATGAATATTATAATCTACATCCCACTCCAAGGTCAAAATATCTCTGTCTCCTAATCCATTTGGAAGTAGCATTTGTGCCACGCTGAGGTTTAGTAGTCTTGGCAATAAGGACTAAATTTGTGTAAACTGGAGCAACCTGAACCAGTCTGGCCTATCGGATGACACTCTTCCTTAAAGACAACAGTCTGCTGAGCAGACAGGCCACCACAGGACCATGTTAAATCTTTCATGGTCCACCTAAAACCAGACTGACCAAGCACAGCAGTTAGCAAAGGCCTGTCGGATTTAGGAACTTCTGACCTCCTACTAACCACCCTATTCAATCACTTCTTACACAGGTTTTCACATACATCTGTATTTTTTGTCCCTAAGTTCTTAGAAAAGCACACAGAAAAATTAAGATTTAAATAAATATAATGTTCTAGAAGTTAGGATTTAATGTTTTATTTTTACTTTTTATTGCCTAGCCTTAAAAATGCTTTTTATTAAACTAAGACAAAACATAAAGGTGCTGATTGTTGCTTAACTTTCAGTAAAGGCAGCACAGATGTACCTTTTCCTTGAGTCTTAAACGATTCTCCAGCCTTTTCCACAGGTTGTTTGGATGGGGGAGTTGGGCAGGGGGAGCAGTAGGAAGACGTGAAACCAAAGGAAAGAGCCTTATCCCATAGAGAACAAAGAATCCATCCATCCTCCCCTGCCCTTTTTCTAGATATCATATACCCAGAGACTTATCTTAATCCCAACAAGTCCTCTGACAGATTCACACACATAAATCATCAAATGGGGAACTAAACAGAATACAAATATTAAAACAATTTTAAAATGTTTATTAAAGTACAGTTTCTTTGGGTATTAGAAAATGATTGTGCTGTTGACTAATCCGATGCTAATAAAGAGTTTTAACAAATATATTTTGATAAGCACTCAAAACCTGCTCTCCTTACTACTATTCCAACTTCCAACAACCTTTTTTCCCCTCATCTGCTTTATTACAGACTTTACTAGTATAAAGATTCCAATTCTAAGTGACCTCAGCTTATTTCTACTCTTCAAAAAACTATTCAAAAAGGCTTCCTGACCTCTAAGAGATTCACTCACAAATCTTGAGAAGAATGAAACAGAAAATCTGGCTAGCAAAGGGCAGGTGTCCTCAGGCAAGAAGGAACCTACTGCTTCTCTTGGCACCCAGATGCTGTGGACAACATAACACCTGCACTGAGTGAGACTGCCTGGTGCTGCTGGTTGTAGCAGGCCTACACTTTCATGAAAAGTACAATCTCTTGTCCTAACACAATCACATTTTAGAAAGGGAAAGTCCCTGAGTACAAAATGTATAGGACATGCACAAGAAGGCAAAAAGAGGAGCGCTTTTTTATAAAACATATTTGTTGCACCAGTAATGCCTCTATGGCACCGAGGGATTTCTTTTATGATAAATCAAGCTGTATGTGATACTATAAAGACCCAAATCTTCTAGTGGACAGCAATTAACAGAGAGAAATAATTACAAATGCAGCAGGTACGACTTTCAAATCTTCCCTAAAAAGTAAAAAAAAAAATGCCTTAGCTGGCCCTTACATCAAAAATCACCTGTTTTTCACCAACAGTTTAATTTTTTTGAAACTGGCCAACTATAATAGTTTGGGTTTTTGAAGGTTGTAAGAATAGAGTATTGAGGCAGCTAGGTGGCGCAGTGGACAGAGCACCGGCCCTGAAGTCAGGAGGACCTGAGTTCAAATGCGACCTCAGACTTACAAACATTTGACACTTAGTAGCTGTGTGACCCTGGGCAAGTCACTTAACCCCAATTGCCTAAAAAGAAAAAAAAGAAAAGAAAGAATAGAGTATAAGCTGAGGCAAGCTTCAATGTAAAAGCTGAAATTAATGTGTGCCTGTCTTCCAAGAACCAGGCTAACCAAAGAGTGGCTCCTAGATCATGGGATCACAGCAACTCTTGCACGTCGGACGGTCTAAGGAACAGGGATTGCAAATCTAGGTAAAAGAAGGAACCACAACTCAAAATCGTGCAATTCTGCAGTATAGTTGAATATATAAAAGAAATGGATGATGACTTTTAAGAATCTTTATTATGGCTTGGACAATTTTATGAGCAAATCTTTCTGAAAACTAAAGCTGTTCAAATAAGAATAAGATAGTGTATAATAATAAACAAGAAAAGATGGTACACTCTGATGAAAGGGACAGGGTTTCTGCCTCTCCTTGTGTCCCCAGTACTTAGCAAAGTGCTAACCAATGCTAGTTAACTGACTGATTTAACCTCTCAGCCTCAGTCTCCTCATCTATAAAATGGGGATAATAATAGCACCTACCTGGATAAGGATTAAATGATACAAAAGAGCTACGTCAATGTTAACTTATTATACCACCAACTCTATGCACTAAAAAAGCATATCCAGGCTGTTTATTCTTACTCTAATTCTGGGACGAATGATTCCCACCCACAATAATCTAGAATTGAGGCTAGGATGGTGCCAGCAAACTGCTCACAAGGAGGAACAAGAAACACAAGGTCATACCTACCACCAATGAATGGAGAGTTCCCTTGGGACCACCTACTCCTACAGCTTCTTTTCAAAATACGGAGGGAAACAAAAGGTGACTGAATTGTCCAACATCTCCTAGCTAACGAATGGCACAGCCGAGACTGGAATCCAGGTCTCCCAATGACTGGGGTCAGCCAAGGTTTCATCCTACACAATACATGAAGTGGAAGCTCTGACAGCCTTAGGAAAAAGGGGCCACAGCTGCTGCTTAAGGTGGCTAAGAACACTACTTATAGATAATGAAATGGTTTACTTCTAAAAAATCTGTGAGGAAACTAATTAATAGCTTCAGCAAAGCAATATGATACAAAAAAATAAATTCACAAAAATCATTAGCATTTCTATACAGTGCTAACAAAAACCAAGCCAAACAACAGAAAGAACAATTCTATTCTAATAACTATAAAGTGCATAAAATGTATGGGCACTGACCTATCAAGACAGATTCCAGATTTGTGTAATAAATACAAATAAAACTACATCACAGTAATAAAGGAAGACAAATAATTGAAGGGAAAGTCAATGTTGAAGGGGCCACTGAAAGACAAGAACACTAATATTCTGTGAGCCTGTAATCAGTGAATCTGTCCAACCATTCTGGAAAACAATCTGAATTATGTTAGTAAAATAACTAAAATGTCCACATACTCTGACCCAGAAATTCCACTGGTAGGCATATACACCAAGGAAATCAAAGACAGAAAAAAAAGTCCCGAATACATCAAAATATTCATAGCAGCACTTTTTTGTAGAAGGAAAAAAATGGAAACAAAATAGAGGCCCATTATTAGGAAATGGCTAAGCAAGTTGGGGCATAAAATGTAACAGAATATTATTGTGTTATAAGAAATGATGAATATGATAAACATAAGAAAACCATAGGAAAATTTATATGAACTGATATAAAATAAGAACCAGGAAAACAATATGCACATGACGACAACGTGAATGGAAAGATCAATAAATTAAAACTATATGATGCAAAATAATAATGGCCAAGCTTGACGTGAAAGAAGAAATGAGAATGTCTTTTCCTCCAATCCCCTTCTTTGAGGGGATGAGAAAACATAAGTGTTGGAACACTGCATATAATACCAGACTTTTCCAGACTTTAGTTTTACTGAACTGCTTTTTCCCCTTTCATTCTGTTATAAAAGATCACTGGTTGGAGGGGGAATAGATAGGCAAATGTAAGTATAATATTAAAATATAAAATATTCAAAATATAAAAATATGATATTAATAAAAATTTACTCTAAAATAAATGGCAAGATATTCATCATTCAAGGTTGGGCCTCACCAACATAATAAAAATGATTATACAAACTAAATTAATTTAAAGATTTAGTGCCACATCCATCAAGCTAATAAGAGGTTACTTTATAAAATTAGATTAAATAATACAATTCATTTAAAACAATATAGGAGATAAAAAAGCAGGAATGAAGGGTCATGGAATTATCAGATTTCAAACACTATGAAAAGTGATAATTATTAAAATCATCTACTATACATTAAAAAATAAGCAGTCCAGTATTGGATAACCAAAAGAACACAAACTATTGTTGAAAAGGTTCCCTCTTCAAAAGGAACTATTGGAAAAAAAAAAGAATTTTTCACAGAAGTTAAGACCAGCATCTTACACCAAATTTTTACTAAGTTCTAAATGGATCCATAATCTAAATATAAAAAGCCATATCATGAAAGAAAATTAAAAGATACCAGAAGGAGGTACCTTTTGGGGGGGGAGGGGCAATGGGGGTTAAGTGATTTGCCCAGGGTCACACAGCTACTAAGTGTCTGAGGTCAACCAAATATGAACTTAGGTCTTCCTCACTCCAGAGCTGGTGTTCTATCTACTATACCACCTATCTGTCCTGAGAGGTACCTTTAAAAATTATGACTAGAGGAAATATTCTTAACCTAAGGATGGAGATCAGAAACAAAAACAGGATCATTTTGATTATTAAAAAAACTCCAACAGGGCAGGGAAGAGAGTGCACATGTGTGACTCGTACAGAGAAGGCCCAATAAAGAAACTCCCTCTACCAGTGCAAATCAACACTTGTTTTGAAATTTCTAGTCATAGATTGTTGCCTAAGGTATTGAAAAGTTAAGTGATTTGTCTACAGCCCCACAACATAGTGTTTCAAAGAAAAGATCTAAACCCATGTCTTCCTATCTCTAAGATAGAAATCTTAGATAGAAACCATGCTACCTCCAGAAAAGCATTTAGATGAACAAAATCCATGTAGCCAGAATAAATGAAACCAATGAATTATTACAGGCCTGCTGTACAATGGTCTCGTCCCCACTCAAGGTGGGGATTTGGTGATACTGTCAATGAGGCAGACGGCACCCCCAAATAAGACCAAACCCCAAAATCCAACACTGTTAACAGATAACAGTAGCAAGGATAACAGAGACATTTAACAAGGTTATATAAAGTACCGGTGAGCCCAATTCTCCAGGTCTCCCAGTTCCCCCACAGGGAAGCACATAAATCAGCAGCAAGAGCAGCCCTAATAAAAGTGAAAAATCAATCAGACCCAGACAATTATGCCTCTTTTCAGGACTGGCTCATAGGATTCATCAGGTCAAGGCAGGCCTTAGTACATTTATCCGATCAGTGAAGTAGGCAGAGCCCTATTGCCAAATCTGGAATCTGAATGGGCTTTGAGTATCTAGCCTCATTCTGGGGATATATGTTATAAAACCATGACTATGGGCTGCTTACTGAAATTCTAACTGGACCATGCAGCCTAGTCAAAGCCTCAGGGCTCAAGGCCTACAGAACCCACTACTGGAGGGGGGAGGAGGCATGGTCAAATAAGGGGTGAGGAATCTTTGCTTCAAATCTAAGTCTGATATTCAAGCTACAGAAGAAATTAATACAAACATAATAACAATAATGATAATGATAGACTTTATATAAATACTTTAAGATTCACAAAGTGCTTTACAGCCATTATCTCGAGGAAACTGAAATAGACAAAGGTATCCCCAACAAGCGGTTCTCTCAATCCACTTATCTAATTCCTGGCCCCAACCTCACATTTATAACAAACTTAAACTGTTTCTGCTATTCTGACAAGATCTTGCTCCTACTTTTCTGCGTTCTTCCTCCTTAGTTACTAAATATTGCATCCATCTTCTAAGTCTGTTTTCACAAAATAAAGTAACTGTGTACCATGTACATTAATCTCTTCACTGCCATCCCCCTCTTTGTCATTAGTGTTACTGGTTTGTGTTATTACATTCCTGTTCTTAAGCATCTTTGTAGAATCTGAGGCCACAGGAGGTCTAATAAGCCTTTCTCCAAACTCTGTCAAATTCACTCTCCCAAACTATTTAAAAATATTATTTCACAACTCTGAGGTGTATGTGCTATTATGATCCTCATTTTAAAGATGTGGAAACTGAGGCAGAAAGAGGTAAAGTGACTTGCCCAGGATCACATAGCTAATCAGTATCTGAGACTGAATATGAACTCAGCTCTTCCCGACTCCAGGCCCAGTATTCTCCTCACTGCACCTCTGTGTACTCAGGGATCTCTTCCCATGGCTATCTCAGGGGGAAGGATCATTCTTTTCCAAGAGTCCTATCACTTCTATTTTATCCTCACTGGTCAGAACCAGTTCCAAAACAGCAGTTCCCTTAAGTCTCCTTCCTCTACCTTATGAAGGTAAAATTATCAGCAAAGTAAAGGGGAGGATTTTTAAGCTGCTATCCTTAGCAGAGAGAAGCATACAGAAGAAATCCAAACAGTTGACATGGCCCCTCTCTCCTACATCCTGTTTCCCTGCCAGCTTCGTGATCTCTTATCAGAACTCATCATCATCCTACCCCTTTTTCTGAGATCGATGTTCTAGGATATCCTCCTACTAGAGTATCACATCTCTGTCTACCTCCTTTGACCCTCACAGAAATGCTGCCCACCATACTTCCTCCTTTTAGGTCATGGCTTCTCACACAAGATTATATCTTCTTCATATAGAATGCTACTCTGTCACTCTTTTTATCGAATGTGTTCTTTATAAATGAGATCTATGCTTCTACTGTCGCATTCCTGCAAGAAGTCATACCCACCAAGTCTTACGGATAATTTATATGGTTATAGTTACCTGCACAGATAACATCTCTAGTTCATTTTCTTCCAAATCTTTTGAGAATTTGTATCTACCATATAAGGTTATTAGTATTTTTTACTTTTATTATCCTTGTTCCTAGATTTTTTTTTTTTTTGGTAAATTACTAGACAGCTCTACCGCTCTTCTTGGGCTCCTAGACAAGGACTTCAATAGACGTTAGTGATCCCCCAAAGAATCTAAGCTCTCTAAGAAATGGGGTTATTTTTCTGCTTAAGTCTGTCTCTCCAGCACCTTGTATATAAAAGGTGTTTAATAAATGCTTCTGAATTGAACTGAGGGTCAGCTAAGCCATATGCCTCATTTTATAGCTAAGGAAACTACAGAAAAGTTAAAATAATTTACCCAAGGTCACACGGTTAAGAGCAGGGCTATATTCTCTTCCTATACTATATATTCTGTTAATCTGAATAAGGTTTATGATTTCTTCTTCCCCATCTATTTTCAGTTTAAAGTCCTCTTGATCAGAGGCACAAATCTTTGGGCAAACACAGGACATTAGACGCACTGCCAACCTGGCTAGCAGCCCTAATCTATTCTCAGGCATCAACTTTTCAACCATCTGTTTACTACCTATTATTTCCTTTCCCTTCTACACCTCCTATATTTAATCACCTATAGTGAGGAAACTACCACTTTTCCCCTAAAATCTGGTTTCCTAACTAGAATTTCATCTAAACATTCTACTGCTAAGCATATATTCCACGGAAGTCACTGACAAAAAAAGTATACACCAAAATATTTATATATTTTGTATATTTATATGTATAGACCATATACACCAAAATATTTATGGTACTTTTTGTGGCGGCAAATAACTAGAAACAAAGCAGATGCTGCCAATCGATTAGGTAATGGTAAACAAATTATAGTAAATTAGTATAATGGAATACTATTTCAATGTAAGAAATTATGAATATGAAGAATACAGAGAAAAATGTAAAGATTTACATGAATTAGCCAAAATGAAGTAGAGCCAAGAAAACACTATGAACAGTGACAACAACAAAATAACCGGGAAGAACAGTCATTGAACACTCAAAAACGAAAAATTACAAAGAACAAGCTTGACCCTGAAGAGAAAAGATGAGAAGACATCTCCCCCCATTTCTCTGTAGGAGTGAATTCACAATTGCAGAACAATGCATATACCATCAGGTTTCTTCAACATAATGATTGGTTTTGCTGATTTTTTTCTTCCTACTTAAAAGAAATTCTTGGCTATATAAAATTGTTCTCTGAGAAAAGGAAGTGGAAAGATACATGGGGAAGGAAATCATGCAGTGCAATAACAAAAGAATTCAATAAAAATTTACTTTAAAAAAAGGAAAGAAATGTTCCAGAATTACAATTAACAAGCTTGTTTCCAAAGAAGAGATATGAGAAGACATCTCCCCTAACTTTTTTGCAGTGATAGGGTAGGGCAAAGGGGGTTCCATGATGTGTAGCATTGTATACTGAGACTCAAATTGTTTAAGCGACTTGCCAAAGGTCATACTGCTAGTAAATGTGTGATACAGGAGATGAACTAGGTCTTCTTGAATCCAAATCGATCATTATATCTACTACGTCATGTCTCCAAATATAAGTGTCTCTTCTGTGGCAGAACTGAACCTGTGATCTAGGGATCCTCAAAGACTTGGATTCTATAGTCCTCCACACTATCTTTGAGTAATCAAGAGTACATAATTCTTCAATACATCTCAGGATCCTTACTCATCCTCAAACATCACGAAGTTTGGGGCAGCTAGGTGGCGCAGTGGACAGAGCACCAGCCCTGGATTCAGGAGGACTTGAGTTCAAATCCGGCCTCAGACACATAACACTTACTAGCTGTGTGACCCTGGGCAAGTCACTTAACCCCATTGCCTAGCCAAAACAAAACAAAAAACAAAAAACAAAAAAAAATCATCAAGTTGCCAAATCTGGTACCTTCTGCTTCCATAACATCATATAGCTACCATTACCTTTTGCCTAAATTATTTTTAAGAACCTCCTAATTGGTGCCCCTGATTCAAATGTTTCCCATCTCTAATTCACCTTCCAAAAATCTACCAAAATGATATTAGAATCATTGATTTAGAACTAGAAAGTATCTCAGAGTTCATGAAATCTAACCCCTTCATTTTACAGATAAAAAGCTGAAGTCCAAGTAGGTTAAGTACTTGTTCATGCTCTTGCAATGAGTGTCAGAAATGACATTTGAACTCAGATCCTCTAACTTCTGAGCCAATGATCTTTCCAGTATACCCCACAACCTCCAATTTAAGCCTAGGTCTGGCCACATCCATCACTACATCGTTTCAGAAGCACCAGTAGATCCCTCAGAATGCCAGGTATGGGGAACCTGTGGCCCTCTAGGTTCTCAAGTGCAGCCTTTGACTGAATTCAAACTTCACAGAACAAATCCCCTTAATAAAAGGATTTGTTCTATAAAACTTGGACATAGTCAAAAGGCTGTCCAAAGGACCTAGAAGGCTTGCAGGTTCCCTACCCCTGAGCTAGAGGATTATACTTGGCCTTTAAAGTCATTCAGAGCCTGGCTGCAGCTGACCTCATCAGGCAGATTACCCAGATCACGGCTTCTTCATATATTCTTCAGCCACGGTGGTTGACTTGCTACTCTTCACACATGACATTCTCCCATCTCCTAACTCTGTGACACTATATCAGTTATACCTCCATGCTTTGTCCTCAGCTCTGCCCCTTAGAATACAAGGTCTACCTCCAACAGGAAGCCAGCCCTGCACTCACTAGTTGCCTATCACCATCAGTTGAACGAATGCAAGATCTTTGAGGGTAGGAGATGTTTTGGTTTTGAATTAGTATCTACCTAGCCCAGAAAATGACATGCATTTGACAAAGACTTGTTCACAGGCAATAGCTCTAATTGGAGATATAAATCCTGTGCAACAATAATACTGCCATTAAAAAATACATATTTATTGTAATGATGATCAACTGTCAAAGACTTAACTACTCTGATCCATATAATGATCAAAGATAGTTTCTGAAGGACTCTTGATAAAAAAAAAAAAAATTATCCACCTCCAGAAAGAGAACTGATGAATTCTGAGTGTATATTGAATTATCATTTTCTGAATTTATTTTTCTTGCTTTTTCGTGACATGGATAATATATTTTGCTAATATGTTTTGCAAGATTTCACATGTATAACTGATACACTGCTTGCCTTCTTAGTAGGTGAGGAAGGGGCTGGAAAGAGGGGAGAGAATTGGAAACTCAAAAATCCCACCTCCTCCATTTTACAGATGAAGAAACTGAAATTCAAAAAGGTTAAATGATTGGTGCAATGTCCCAAGACTACTTAACAGAAGAACCAGGACACATACACATTTAACTCAGGGCAACTAGCTAGTGCTTCTCTTAGGATGGGTTTCATTTGCTTCAGAATCGTTTTTGTTTTAACCTTTTCTGTCTGCAGTCAATTTGAGTCATTTTCTATAATGTCCCATGGGGTGTTCTTTCCTGTTGAATGAGATTAGAAGAGTAGGAGAGAATAAAGCTGGTTTTGTCATGAGGCATGTAATAATGTATTACACACACATAATACCTTTCATCTGTGGACCTCAAAGCACTTCACAAACAATAATTAAAAGTAGGTAAGTATTATTATCCTTATTTTATGGATAAGGAAATTGTGACACAGACTGCATAATTTCTCCAGGACCATATGGCAAGAAAATGGCCATTTAGGATCTAATCTTAAATTTTCACTAATTTTGTGTTCAAACTAGTAGACCAGAAGCCCAATGATCACCCATATAAGTCATTTTATATTTACACAAAACCATAATGTACTTCAACATGTGGTGAGATAGAAAACATATTAAGAAGGTATATACAAATGATGAAATCCAGAAATCAGAGGGGGGAAGTATGATAGAAGGTATCTGGGTGAAGGTCAACGGAGGAAGAAATGGACCTCATTTTTTTTTCACTAAAGCATACTCAAGACTACCTGGACAGAAAGGTCAAAAAGATGAGGAGTTTGGGACACATATCACAAGCTTGGCACTAAAGCATGATTTGGAGAGACAGGGGACTTCCATTATCCAGACATTTACTGGAATTTCTCCCTTGCTGCCAAAAGCAGAGCACCTAATTATTTCTTGAATTGCCTTAGTGATAACTTCATCTTTCAAAAGTTAGAAGAGCCAATAAAGGCAAATTCTATTCTGGATCTGATTCTCACTAACAGGAAGAAAATGATTGCTGGGTTGGAAATGATAGAAACGCTGGGGGAAAGTGGCCTCTCTCTTCTAGAATTTGAGATAGAAGAGAGGAAATCCGGGCATAGTCTGAAATGTACCCCAGGTTCTGGGAAAACAGATTACAAAAGTTTTAGAAGAAAGATAGGTAGGCTCTCATGGACCAAAAATACTAGGGGGAAGTCAGCCCAAGAAGGATTGGACATGCTCAGGAATAAAATTCTGAAGACACAAAGGGAAATAACTCCAGCGAGAAACAGAAACAAGATTTGTCTGAAGAGAATGACATAAATACTCCAGTAATTCACCAACTCAGACTTTAAAAAGAAATGTAAAAAAGGACACGTAACCGAGGATGAAGATATAAGATAGGCCTATAAAAAAGTCCTATAAAAAGTGTTACAAATGGTAAAGCTCAGAATAACCTGATGCAATTGTGTTCCCTCTGCCCTCTATAGAACAATTCTAGCCCAAGAGAAACATCATCCCTTCAACCACTTTGTGTGCAGGAGGCAAACCAAGAGAAAATAGTCTCATAAAACCCCCAAAAGAGTATCCATGAAAATGGGGTGTCAACAATGCCAAATGTAGCAGACAGGATAAGAAGAATTAGGGTTGGAAAAAAATCAGATTTGGGAATTAAGAGATCATTGAAAACTTTTTTTGGGAGGAGCCAAGATGGCAAAATACAGGCTGGGACCCAGCTGACCTCTCCCACCATTACCTTCCAAACAACTTTGAAATAATTCCTCAAATCAAATTTTGGAGCAGCAGAGCCAACAAAAGCGGTCCTGCCCCCCTGCATCCACAAATCCTAGTGCCCCTCCTGGCCCTGTAACTGTGACCAGGTCCCTTTTATCCTGTGGCTGCAAGTGCAGTTCCAGGATGAGTTACAGGGTGGAGAGAAGTGTTAGCATTTACAGAAGAGGCAAACATTGTAAAGAGATTTTTTAAAGGGATTTGGCTGAGAAAGAAAGGGGAGACATCTAAAACAATAGCTTTAAGGGTATGATAGGGTCTAATGAGGTATTTTAAGGATAGGGAAGAGTTGGGCATATCAGATGGCAGTAGAGAAGGAATTGGTTAATATGGAAGGGTTAAGGACTTGAGTGGGGGATGCTTAACAATGCTATCTACTGGGAAAAATGAGAGGAGCTGGGATCAAGTGCACATATAGAGGGGTTGGCCTTTGTAAAAAAGGTCACCTCATTGTTTTGTTTTTCTTAATTTTATTTATTTTATTCTGAAATTTAATGAACTCTAGAAAAGAGAACATTCCATATACAAAATTGAGCAGAAAAAGAGACTGTAAAATCATCAATCTTTATTACATATGGCTTGCTTTTTTAAAAAAAGCACATGCTAAGTTCAACATATTATTTTCTTACGTACAAGTTGTCAAGCTTGTCTGTATTTCCTTCTAACTTCCTTCTGTTCTCTTTTGTGTATCTTTTACTTTTTCAATTAACTACAACTTATTTTCTCTCCCTCTTTCTGCCCCCACTGAGAAAAAAGAAAAACAATACCTTTGTAAAAATATGCATAATCAAGCAAAACAAATTTCCATAGCATGCCACCTCACTGTCAGAAATTGCAGGAAAAGAAGAGGGAGTAAGAGATGATGTCAAGTGGTTTTGAGATATAAAAGAGAAGGGCAGAAGAGCTGTCTGTGAGTGGCTTCAATTTTCTCAGTAAAGCAAGAGGCAAGGTACTCAGCTAAGAGGGAAAGAGAGATGTGGGATGCTTGAAGAAGGCAGGGAAGGTTTGTAGTAAGACAGGGAATCACTTAAGTAGGAACAGAAGAATTTAAATGTGCCAAGTATCAAGTTGGGTAACTTCCTACAATTCCAATCAGTAAATCTAAGAGCAGAAAGAAAGGACACAGATGGTGGAGTAACCCAGGGCTAATAGTTTGGCAAGAGATAAATTGGCAAGAGGATAAGGGGGCAAGAGATTTGAAAACAAAGGGCAGTGGAGAGTTGAAATGTCTAGCTAAAAGGTCAAGAATGGAGAAACCAAAATGAAGTCATAGCAAGAATAATGGTCTGAGAAAGTACTAGGGGGCGGAGAGATTAGATGATTGATGGTAAAGGCAAGGAATGAGTTTTACAAGTTGCCAAAGGGTCAAATGGAATGAAAGGTGGAGGAACTGGAATACCTATAGATAATGGTGAGGTCCAGAATGTGACTGGATTATCCCTATGTGTGGCTGAGATGGAATAAAGGGAATATGTCATGGGATTTTATGGAGGTTGGGAATTTAGGAAGTTAGGGAGATGGAGGAAGCATCAACACGAATGCTAAAGTCTCTTAATATAAAGGCAGGATTTGAGGAAGACAACAAGATGAAGAAGGTAATGAGTATCTCCAAACGAGGGTGACCTGAGGGGCTAGTATATTACAGCCAGCATGAGCTGGCTAGGTTGGAAAAGACCATCACATTTTAAAATTAAGGATTATTGATAATTCTGAAGAGAAGAGTTCATGTTATATGAGAATTGGCTGAAGGAATTTGGGATATTTAGCCTAGATAAGAGAAGACTCAGAGAAGAAAACACAGCAATATTTAAGTATCTAAAAGGCTCTCACATGAAAGAGGAATTAGAATTGTTCTTTTTAGCCTGAGACAGTAGAACCAGAAACAACAGGTGGAAGTTGCAAAGAGGACAAACTCAGGTGTAATGTCAGAAAAAAATTTCCTAATAAATTAGTGCCGTCTAGCATAGTGGATAAAACACTGGACTCATCTTCCTTCAAATCTGGCCTCAGACATTTACTAGCTGTATGACCCTGGGCAAGTCACTTAATCCTGTTTACCATGGTTTCCTCATCTTAAAATGAGCTAAGAAGGAAACCATTCCAGCAAACCACTCCAGTATCTTTGCCAAGAAAACCTCAAAAGGGATCACGAAACTGCTGCACTGAACAACTAACTGAAAAAGAGAAGAAAATCAAACTGTTCATATGGAAAATGAAAATGGAGAATTCAAAACAATTAAAGAAAAAATTCATCTATGGGGAAAAAAGGTAAAAAATCTCAAGGGAAAAATTTTAAAAGTGGGAAGGAAGGTGGCATATGAGTACCACAAATGATTATGAAAATTAGGAAAATAAAGAACAAGAATTGAAATTCAATCAATAACTAATTATTAAGCACCTCCTATATATACAAAGCACTATATGCCCTGTTGGGAATAAGAAGACTGTAATAACCCCTGCCCTCATATTGCTAATATATTTCAGTAAACTGTAATAAAAATATTGTCCATATTTTAAATAGTGTGAATGTTTAGAGTCCTACAATTAGTTCTTTAGTTGTCAAATATTTTTAAATGCCATTCTCTAATAAATCATAACTATAACAAAATAAATTTAAATGCTGCATTTATAAAAAGTCAAATTAAAGCCCCTTATAGCTATATAAGTCCAAGGCTCACTGACTTTTTAAATAATTAAAGCTCATTATATATTTATAAAATGAAAGAATAGACAAAAATCAATTCCATTTAGGAAATGGCTGGAGGAAAATAGATGGTTAAAACTCAAAGTTTTCATAACAAGGTATGAGTTAAATGCTGATTTTTTAAAATAAATTAATAATAACCCACTTCTAGGAAAGAGGGTCAACAGGCCAACTACTCAAAGAAAAAAAAATGCCCTTAAGATCGCAGAGATTATTCAAAGTAAATACCAAAATGGATGACTTTATCCCTAGGAAAAAATATAACATAAAAAGGAAAAATACTGTAATGTGGAACAGTGTACTCAACCTAAAAGTAGCACATAGTAATAATTACACAAAAGCAGATGAAGATATGTCAAATATGAATTTGATCAATCACTTCTGGTTAACATAAAGTCATAATTTCATAAGGTCTTTTAAAATAAATCTTTGCCAACTAAATTTGTTCCAAAAATGAAAAACTTCCATTGGTCCTTTTTTTGGGGGGAAAGGAAAAATAGAGGGACCTGTGACTTGATCTGAGTAGGGATTCACAGTGGAGAAACCTTGCAGATATGCCATTCTGCATAACTGTTGTGTTACCTATTAGCAGGTGGTCATGTTTTCACCTATTCCTATGCCTGTCGTCCTGGAGGGCAGGAACAATTTTGCTTCTATCTTTGTATCCTCAGAACTTAGCATAGTCGCTAGAACACAGGAAGGCTGAATATCAACTTCTTTGTAAATCCTAGTTTTTAAAGTTGCCAAGGGCTCTGTGAGTTCATGGATTTGCCTATGACCACCAAGTTATATACCAGAACCAGGATTTAAATTCAGATTCCCTGGCTCCCCAGCCGGCCTTCAGTTCACTTTGCCCCAACAGTGCCTCCCTTTACCCAGGGTACTATTCACAAACATGCAAATCTTCCCACTGTATTTTAATATAAACATGGAACAAAAATGTAACAATAGCAATATCTGCACATATTATCTCCATTTATCATTTTTAATATAGGCATAAAATGTTCTTTTTCTTATAGTAATATTCTCATATTTAAGAAACAATAACAAGATTTGGACACTAAGAGGGAAAGACAGATCATCTAAAATAAAAAACCTGCTTAATTATTTTGAAAAATGTGTCCTAAAAAGGACCCCCAAACTTTATAATTAATGGAGTTCAGTATCCCTCAAGACTGTTAAAAGACAATCAATAAGATCTACCAAAAGCCTAAAATATGATAATCTTTCACTTCTATAAACTATTCTTTAAAAACAGTGAACCAAAGATCAAGAGTCATTCCCCATTACATAAATGACCAAAGGAGATTAATAGAATAGGTCTAAAAAGATTTGTAAATTGTAAACAGATATGTGAACAATTGCCCCAAATCACTAATAAAAGAAATGAAAATCAAAATAACTCCTGGTTTCACATTACACCCCACAAAGATGATAAAACATAGAGCAGCTAATACTGGAAGGGTTGTGGAAAGACAAGTCTATCAATACACTAGTGGTGGAGCTGTGGATTGGTCTGACCCTTGTGGAAAATAATTAGGAATTATGCTAAGAAAGTGATTAAAGTTCCATAACTTTTGATCTAGCAATTTCATTGCTGGGCATATACCTCCAAAAAAGTCAAAGATAAAAAGAAAGGTCCCTATTACACAAAATATTTAATGAAGCATTTTTGCAGTAGGAAAGAAATGTAAACAAAGCAGATGCCCTTTGATTGGGGAATGGCCAACCAAAATGTGATTAATATAATGGACTTAAGAGAAAAATGGGAAGACATAATGAAGTGAAGTAAAGAGGAGTAAGCAGAACTAGGAGAAGACTATAGACAATGACCATGTAAACAGAAAAAACAACCAAACTCCACTGAGTGCTGTGTAATTTGATAATGACTAAGCCTGACTCTAAAAAATTGGGTGAACAAGCACCTCTCTCCCTCCTCTTTTGAAGCAGATGACTATGAGTGAACTTTGTGCATGTACTGTCAGACATAGGACTGTGAGCTGGTTAGTTTCACCAGACTGCTTTTTTGCCCTCTCTTTTTCAATTCTTTATTATAAGGCTCAATTTTCTAGAGAGGGAAGAGGAAAAGAATGTATTTGGATATATAGAAAATTATATAAAAACAAAAATTAAATTTAAAAGATTTGATAAACTAAAAAAGATGAGCCAATTCAAATCAAATACTACTGCATACAGTATGGAACAGTGTGTAGGACAGTCTAATAGGTAATAGAGATATAAAAATGTATGTATAAAGATAAAATGTATTACATGCATTACATACACATGTGTATAATATGTGCTGGCCTTGGAATCAAAGAAATCTGAGTTCAAATCCAGCTTCAGACACTTACTAGTTGTATGATCCTGGGCAAGTCACGTAACCCGGTTTGCCTCAGTTTCTTCATCTGTAAAATGGACTGAAGGAAATGTCAAACCATTCTACTATCTTTGCCAAGAAAACCTCAAAAGGGGGTCAAGAAAATTCAGACATGACTGGAAATGGCTAAACACACACACACACACACACACACACACACACACACACACACCCCTATCTACCTATCTAAAAGAAAAATACCAGGATAAAATAACACATCCTAAGTCCCAAATGAACAAAAAGTGTTAGGAATTAAGAAGCCTGGTCATCACAGGCTTAAGGCAAGAGGAGAAAGCTTCTTGGAAGAAAAGGGAGTTGAGCTAAGGTCTAAAGAATGATATTTAAAGTAACAGAAAACAGGGGAGAACATACCAAGCAAAGAGAAAACTTGATTTCTAGTACAGGAGTAGACCCATTTGGCCAGAGCTTAGGGGGAAATGTATGAAACCAGAAAGGTAATAGGAGAAAAACTTCTAAATATGCCAAAGGAAATTATTGACAACAAGCTAGAAACAGAGTAGGGACTCAGGAAATAAATTAAATCTGCATCATCTGCTTTATTGCAATTCTAATCCTTGGAACACACCATTACAGTAATTGCACCTGAACTCATATTCCAGACAATGCAGTAAAGAGTATGCTATGAAAATAATCCAAGGTTAAGAAGACACACTCCCCTACTGCCATAGGGATCTTGAAGCAACACAGTCTAGTAGAAAGACTCCCAAGGCCTGGGTTCAGAGCCTAATTCCAATACTTAGTAGGTATGTAGTCCTGCCCAAGGCTCTGTGAGCTTTTGTTTCTTCATCAGCAAAACGGGGATAATTCTACTTTTACTATCTAACAAGGCAGTTGTGAGGAATGTGTTTTGTAAACCATAAATTATATAAATGTGATCTATTAATATCAGTTGCAAGTCTCATTAAAACTTAAGAGATTATTAATAACACTTTCAAGTCTTAAAGGATCCATAATTCTGTCAATGAAAGTACTCCCTTCATCAATGTACATATAACCCATTATACCAAAGTTAACCTGGTGATGAGCTACTCAAAGTTTGGCTAAGGCTGGTCCTCCAATAAAAAGGCATTCATTCACCCAATCACTGGGCCCTGGTCAGTTTTATAGAATAGGCCAGAGATCATGTTCAAAGCCCAGGCGTACTGCCGCCCCATAAGGAGACAATGAGATAGGACTTAAATGAAACATGATTAATAACAACAATAAAAATTGATAAGTCAAATTGCCTAGAAATGGAATTAGAAAAAAACAAACACATTTTTAGATGGACAAATTCTGTGGCAAAAGATTCAAAAATAATATTTAGTGATTTTAGCCCTGAAAACAAACTCTAGTTAGAACCTAAATTAGTATTAACTATTTTAATATACTCCAAATTGTTCAAATTATTTCTGAAGGGCAAGAAAAGCAAGTTTCTTTATACTCTAGGCAGGAAACAACACTCTTTAATATTTGAAAAAGTTTATAACTAACACTACAAGAAAGATAATTTTATTGATTTAGAGACCTTTTTTCCATTACCACTAAATACACCCTCCCTAAAGCCTTCCACACAACTCCAAATCCACAACTCCACACAAATACAACTCACACCATACTTCAATAAACTAATTTTTACACATACATACACATTAAAGTCTATATTTAACTCCAAGTAAAATATTACAGATAAACCCACACTGACATTTAAACTTCCGATGGAGAAAAATAAACCTATTTATCAGACAAATTCCTATGAAAATGAAACGAACTTCTTCAAAATTCACTTGGTTGACAAAGAGCTCAGGCAAAGAATGGTAATCCAAGAATGGAAAAAAAACAAACAAACAAAAAACCTTTAAAGAGAAAAAGAAAAGTAAAAACTTGGAGGAAGGAAAGTTTTAATTTCTACATGATTCCCTGCTTCCCTTTTACAGGCCTCTGTTCACGAAAATCTCTACATCTCTAGTCCCCTAAGTGGGGGGCAGGGCTAAAGAAAATTGTGGCAAATGTCTCTTTCAGCCTAGCCAGGGTGTCTCCAGCCTTCAAGTACAGGGGCAGGCTCTGGAAGGAAGAATGTGTAACTTGATCTCTTTCCATCCCCTCCTCCTTCATGGCAACATTTTGAAAGTAATTTAACCTCTCAAAATGGCATCTCAGCACTGCTTGGAGGGGAATATCTCTCCACAGCTACAGCGTAAAGCAAAAAAACAAGAAATCAAATCCTTGAAAAGTGATTTTTATTCAACTCAGTGATACTCTGGTATCAGAAATAGAATAAACAGAAACACAGAATTTGTAAGTATATATTCAATGCATTATTTGGATAAAATGTCTGTAGCTCAGAACTAAACTGTATCTGAGGAGCTGAGAAGTTAAGTCTTCCTGATACAAAGATTTGATCGTTTTTCCTCCAACTGTAAAGTTAGAATTTAGGTTCAAAAAAAGCAGGAAAGTATTTACAAAAAATAGTACAGACCCTGCAAATAAATCTAGCAAATGTGGATTTCACATCTTTCTGCCTAAGTAAATCATTGAAGTTATCTCCAAATAACTGTCAATAACTTTGAATGTGCCTAGGTAAGGAAAGCAGATAAATGAAACTAAAAATACTAAATAGCAATGACATGAGATGTGAAAATTATCCAGTAGTTGAATAAAAAAAGATTAAAAAGTATACAGCAATACTACTGTAATAATCATTATTAACAAATGGTTATCTTCTAGTTTTATATTCTGATAACAATACAATCTTACACTCAACATAACTTGTAAGGATTTTTAAAGTACTTTCTTTGTCATTATTTCATTTGATCTTTGGGGAGGTAAGCAAGAAAGCTATAAGTAATAATAGCTCACACTTATATATAATGCTTAAAAATTTGCACAACATTTACATATACTAGCTAGCATTAATATCATCTCCATTCTTAAGATGAGAAAACAAACAGATGTTACTTGACTTAGATGTTACTTAACATCACAGTTAGTGGTGGAACAAAGGCTAAAAACTCAAGTCTCCTGGCTACCAGTTTCATGCTGCACACTTTCAATATTCTAAAGGTTTACAGTAACTTCATACAACTAAACTATCGAACGTAAGAAACAAACTCCATGCATTAAGAACTAATAAAATGGGACAGCTAGGTGGCGCAGTGGATAAAGCACCAGTCCTGGAGTCAGGAGGACCTCAGTTGAAATCCAGCCCAGACACTTGACACTTACTAGCTGTGTGACCCTGGGCAAGTCACTTAATTCCAACTGCCTCACCAAACAAACAAAACAACAACAAAAAAAAAACACTAATAAAATACCACAAGTAACCTAAATGACCCTTTAACTATATTTTGGCACTCTAAATCAAGAGCAATAATGGAACTGTTACTCTAAACAGAAAATCTGTGCTGTCATTATGCAAACTGATAAGCATATACAAAAGTAATGACTGTCTGAATCCTTAAAATGAAATTCACCAGCTGCAGAATACAATGCTCCTAATGATTTGAAGTATCAAACTACTTCAAATTAGCTATTTAAGAATGCTATTAAATTTCCTTCATTCATTTAAAACTTTTTTTATAAGCTTTCTGCCCTGAGTAGAGGAAATACACACAAACCTTATAAGATGACAACTCAACACTAAAACTGATAAACAGTCTATCAACACTGCTGCTGTTGACTAGACCCAGTGCTATAAATCAGAACTCTTTCACCCTCCTGGCTAGTACTTTATGTGTACAGAAGCCTTTAAATCATGAATCTAAACCACCAAAAGAACCAATGATAAAATCCACAGCCTCAGATGTCTACGCTTTAATGCAGAAGGAATGAGTAACAAAGCAAGATAAACTAGAGATCATAATGCAAGAAGGCAAATTTGCCCTCATGAGTATCACTGTGACTCAGTGTCGTAAGACTCACGACTAGAATCAGGGCCTGGAAAGGTATACCTTATTCAAAAGCAACAGGATAGGTTAAAAAAAGGCAGGGGAGGGAAGGTTGTATATTTTTAGGAAAAAGAAGAGCATATTCATGAAATCCAAGAACCAGAGGAAAGATCAACAGAAGTGAAGTGATACTGTTATCAGAGTAGGTGACAGGACATCTGGAAAAAAAGAGGAAACAAATGAGAAGAGCTATGAGAAATCTCTCTCTCTCTCTCTCTCTCTCTCTCTCTCTCTCTCTCTCTCTCTCTCTCTCTCTCTCTCTCTCTCTCTCTCTCTCCCCCCCTCCCTCCCTCCTTCCCTCCTTAATGATAACTCCATCCTTCAAAAAATGCAAGAACCAATAATGGGAACTTCTATCCCATATCTTATTCTCAACAAGGAAGTACTTGTTTGCTGGAGTGGAAAAGGTGGAACCTTGGGGGAATCATGGAATTTGTGCTAGAGAACAGAAAAGCTGGGTATAAGTCAACATTTACCTTCCAATTTGGGGATCACAGATTTCAAAGGTTTCAGTGAAAAGATAAGTAGGCTTGTTGTTATACCCAACTCTTCATGAATTCCATTTGGGGTTTTCTAGACAAAGATATAGGAGTGGTTTGCCATTTCCTTCTCCAGATCATTTTACAGATGAAGAAACTGAGGAAAATAGGGTTAAGTGACCTGCCTAGGGTCATATCACTAGTAAATGTCTGAGGCCAGATTTGAATTAAAGAAGATGAATCTTCCTGACTCTAGACCTGGTACTCTATCCACTGTGCCACCTAGCTAAGTAGGCTACTCAGAATCAAAATTTGAGAACAGTACTAGAATTAAGAGTTTAGGAAAGGTTTACTGTAGAAGATGGGATTTTAGCTAGGACTTAAGGAAAGCCAGGGAAGCCAGGAAGCAAACATGAGGAGGAAGGACATTCCAGAAAGGTAGGAGGGAGCTAGGTTATGAAGAGCTTTGAAAACCACTCATCTACTGAAATTGTCCCCACATAACATATCTCTCAACTCTGGCCACTTCCAAATGATGCTGTCTGTACTCTACACCCCTCAATTTCATTTTCCTCTTTCTCTTCCCAGACTCTGGCTCTGCCCCGGTTATCACGCAGAACTCTGATGGGTGAGATTTTGTCATCTCTTACCCAGAACCAGGCTTCCATATCACTTCCTGGACATTTCCAAATCATGTCACCATGCACCCTTCCTAAGCCCCTCTTTCTGGCTTCCTTTTATGTGATGTGTTCCCCCATTACATGTAACCTCCTCCAATGCAGAGACCATCTTGCTTTCTTTTATCTGTATCTCCAATGATTAGCACAGTCACCTCTTCACAAATATTTTTTCATTCATTCATTCTTCTCTGAGCTTTTGTACTGGCTGTTCTCCAAACCTAGAGTGCACTCCCTCCCGTACTTTCCTTCTTTCCAAGTTCCCATTGTCACTTTCTATGTGAAGCCTTTTTTGATCCCTCCAGAAGCCACCAAAAATGTGCCTTGAATTTATCTTATGTATATTTATGTATTTCTTTCCTAGCCCATAGAATGTAAGCTCCCGGAGGGCAGGCAATGTTTCACTTCTGTCTTTGTACCCCTAGCATTAAAATAGCATAGAGAATATAACAGGAGCTTAAGAATAATTCAGCTACCTGAAACACTGTAAAGACAACTTTGAAAGCCTTAAGAACGCTGATAAACGCAATGACCAAACATAATTCTTCTCAGAGACCTCCAATGAAAGTAAATTTGTAACTCCTTGAACCAAATGAATCCGGTTTCAGATAGTTCTACTTATGAGGAAGTTCTTCCTTATTGCAAGCCAGTCAGTCAACAATCATTTATTGAGGGCTTACTATGCACCAAACCAAAATCTGCCTGCTCCATTTCCACCTCTTGCTTGGATGTCCATCTTTAGCGCCCCCCAAAAAAATGTTTTATAGGACAATCCTTTAAATTGATCAATAAGGTATGAAGTGCCTGTGTTAGTATTATGTTAGGTGCTAGGGATACAAAGAGATTAAATAACTCCTGCCCTCAAGAAGCTTACATTCTACAGGAAGAGACAGTGATGTACAAGCATATTCAAATAAAAAGTTATTTTTGAGGGAAAGCATTAGCTGTTGGAGATAATTAGGAAAAGCTTCATATAGAAGGTGGCACTCAAAACTGACTGCTGTATCTCTGTTCCTTTCCAAGACCTCAGTTGTTTCTCAAAAGGCCTTGACATCACCTAGGCATCATGCTTCTATCGATACAGCCGAAGATCATACTAGCTTTATTGGCCACTGTGTGGCATTACTGACTAGCAAGCAGTTCTTTTAATGATGTTAGGTTTCTCCCTGAAATGAAGACCAATAATTTTAGTATCACTATGCTTCTGATGATGTTGTATGACTTCAAATCACAGAATGCCACAGTCTCAAAAGAAACAAAGCTGAAGATCATCAGGCATTCATACGCATGGAGAGACACACAGTGGGCAAAAGCCTCCTAAAACATATTATAAGATATACCAGAGATGGCCAGAACATGAAGAACAAGAAAAAAAGAGGGGCTTGCCACAGTCATAGTAGCTTTGGGTAGTAGCCCAATGTTAAGATAATTAGAAAGAGTCCTAACACGCTGAGTGGAATCCTTGAGATAGATTTTCAGGCCTAAAGTCACATAACAAATGGGTTCTAAGAAGTATCCTCATCAATGAGATCACAGACGGACTGGATTTTAGTCCACCAAAATCTAAGAACTTTTTCTAAAAACACTCTTCATATATAACACTTTGTACTATGCAAGGATTCTGAATAGGACTTTATACTTATCCCTGACTTACGATCTTTTTAGATTCTGAATTTAACGACATTTAGCCATCCTTCAAAATCTCAAGTGAGGCTTTTTGAAATGAAAACATCTTAGAAAGAACCCAGTGCAATTCCTCCATTTTACAGAAATGATGAGGATTTTGCCCATGGTCACCCAGTCTGACTCAAGCGCTCCCTAAGCTCCCAGCTCACAGTCCAATGCACTTTCAATTACTCCCACACAACTTTGCTCTAAAAAAAAATAATAATTTTTAAAAAGACTTCCCATTTTTCTTCCAGTCAATGGTCCTTTTCACTTAGGAACATAAAAATTTTCACTCCTGCTATCTGTAATTTGCACTACAAATTCTGAAGAATTCATTTAAACACTTGGCTGCTTTTCATATTAGCAACTTAACTTAAGATACTATGGATGTTAACTCTAAAACTAAAGTCGGTCTTCCTTTGATTCAGTTATTTTTTAAATTTAGATTCAAATCCAAGCTTTTAGAGACAACCTACACTGTAATTGTGATCTAACTTCAGGTTGTTTAGTCATTTTCAGTCATATCTGACTCTTCACGAACCCATTTGGGGCTTTCTTGGCAAAGATACTGGAGTGGTTTGTCATTTCCTTCTCCAGATCATTTTACAGATCAGGAAACTGAGGGAAACCAGGTTAAGTGATTTGCCCAGGATCATACAGTTTAGGTTGCATTTGAACTCAGGTCTTCCTGACCCCAGGTCTGTGCCATCCACTGCACCACCTAGCTGCCGTAACTTCATTACATGAGCCCTAAAACACCAATCTCCTTGTTTAAGCTTTATACATGACTTCTAGAACACAGGAGAAGTAGCCCATACTTCCTGTCACCCAGAGATAAGAAGAAACATGTCCTACTAGACATTCAAATGGAGGATGTCATTCGATTCATCTCAACCAATATTTATAAAAAATCTTACTGTGTGTCAAACAGTAAGGGGGAGATATTTTTTTCTTTTTTTTTTTTAAGGCAATCGGAGTTAAGTGACTTGCCCAGGGTCACACAGCTAGTAAGTGTCAAGTGTTTGGTCTGAGAGATATTTTCAAAAAGACAAGATTGTTATCATTATGGCCTGTATAACAGAACAGAAATGTAGGTACAACATATACAACCAAGAACGATAATACAAAATAGAACATGGTAAAAAAAAAAAAGAGACTGAGTTATTACTCTTGTTCTTTGTCACTATTATTATCATCATTCTCCTCCTCCCCCTCCAAGAAACAATGGGGGTGGGGCAGTAGAGTGAAAGGAGAACTGGCTCTAGAGCCAGAGGACCAGGACTCAGCTTTGACCTCTGTACTTTTCCACCTGTGTGACCTTGCCCAGGGTCTCTTTAAAGTCATTGATTCTCAGTTTCTTCAGTTATGAAAGAGGGAGAAGAGTCAACCTAGGGAATCTTGAGGGTCTCTAAGAACTCTAAATTCAGTAACCCTATAAATTCACAAGAAGTAAAAAATAATTGAAGAAAATCAAAATATAGAACCAAATTGATGCAAAATATTCATGTTTAATGATCATACTCAAAATCTACTGGGAAACAGAATGACTGAATAGTTTTCAGAAACAGTTTAACAAACAGAATCTGGACAGTTGTGGAAAAAATAATGTGTTTGAATCCATCTTACATCATAATCAGAATAAAATAGATCACTGATCTAAACAGAATAAAATCATAAAAATGGAAAAAAATGACATACCTGTCTCAACCATGGAGAGAAGAATCATCATCAAACAAAAAAGAACACCTCAGAGACAAATTCTGGTGTAACTGACTATATAAAAATGGAAGGATTTTACACAGTAAAAAAAAGAGTAACCAACAATGTTAGAATTTCAATAAGAAATAAGGTTTAAATGTGGGAAAGTAGAATTTTATGATACTATATTCAACTTAGAAAAAAGGCTAAGAAAGTAATTATACTCTAAGAAGCCTCTCCTTTGCCCCCACACCCCTCCTAAGCAAGCAAGCTCCTCCAGGTATGGACGTGTGTGTGTGTGTGTGTGTGTGTGTGTGTGTGTGTGTGTGTGTGTGTGTGTGTGTGTGTGTGTGTGTGTGTTGGGGGAGGGCTCAGGGGTCCATCTGGGGTTTTTTTCATTCTTTGCCTTTCTTTGTATCCCTAGCACTCAGCAAAGTACTGAAACACAGTAAACTCTTGAATTCTTGCTTATTGACACAAGTAGCTTTTAGTCATAGCTTCCTTTAGGAACTTTTTTACTCAAATATTAAAAGATCTTTTTACCTCTAGATCTATGTACCTATGACTAAATAGAGAATGAATGTATTTATCTGGTTGGAGGGGAGGAGATAGGCAAAGAAAAAAACACATCTATGACTCTAATTTATAGAGTGCTTTATCCAACACACTTAATGTAGGCTATCATTTGATTTTCATGATAATCTTATAAAGTAGGTGCTTCTACTATCTCCATTTTATAGATGAGGAAATTAAGGCTCAGAGAGGTTAAATGACTTGCCCAGGCTCACTCACACATCTAGTAAAAGGTCTGTGGTGGGAAATCATCTCCAGGGATTTCTGGCTCCATATCCAGTGCTTCTTGACCTAGCACCCTAAGGTTTCCAAAGAGCAGGCCCTGGCACATCAAGAGGTCTAAGTTTCTTTAACAAAGCAATGAACTACATAAAACTCACATTTGTAACTACAAGCACAAGTACAATGCTCTCAACTCGTCAATTCCTCATGACAAAAAATAATACTCAAAAAAGTTTGAAAACCACTGCAGTGGTATGGGGGGGTGCTATATGCACCCTTAAGGTGTGCACAAGAGTCTCTACTGGGGCAAAAGAAAATATGAGTAGAAGAGCAGTTGATGAGTACCCTTGCACCCTGTGCTTCCTCCTGTTGGTTGCTCTCTTCTTCCCCAAGCTTGTGGGGCCCTCTTCTGCTGGCAAGCAGGGAGGCAATCACCCCCCATTCCAGGCCAGTTAGGCTGCTATGCTTCCTCCACCCTGCCACAGAAAGAGAGGGCAGACCTCCTTGAATCCCTCATGAAAAACGTTTTTTGTACCATTAATAAAAACAAAAATGCCTAAAAGAGTACTTATTTTAATCCTTTTATGTACAGTTTTATAATGTAGATATTAATATGGAAGAACATATGTGTAATTTACAAATAAATATAAATGTATCTGGTGTTTGTGCATTTTTTTACCCAATAGGAGTGCACAAAGAAGTTTAGAGACCACTGGTATGGAGGAACTTGCCCCAGAGAACAGATCCCAGGAGCAATTAATCTCATCATTCAAGTCTGCAGAGAGGCAGACATTGGTTTGATACAAAGAAAAAACTTGCTAACAACCAGAGTTGTCCAAAAATAGAATGAACTGGGGGAAAGAGAGGCTTCCTTTCACTGAAGGTCTTTAAGTGGAAGATGACTGACCAATCACTTGTCAGTAAAGCTGTAGAAAGGATTTTTGTTCAAAACTAAAAGCATGTAGTCAAAATTGCAAAGAGGCAAAGCTAAGTTTGATACAAGTAAAAGCTTTGTAGCGAGCAATGAAAGCTAACCCACAGTGGGAGACAATGTTCAAGAAAAGGCTGGATGATCATGTGTCCTATGTGGGGCTGGGAGATGCTGATCCAGAAATCAGTTAGACTGGTCAGCTTCTAAGGTCCATTACAATTCTTGACAGTCTATGATTTCCCTAGGTAACACAAGTGGTATTTCCCCATTGTACAGAAAAGGAAACAAGCTTCACACAGCTATAAACATCAGGGATAGAACTCGAAACAAAGGTCTTGTCAAAATCTAAGACTTTGTGATTCTATGTATTATTGCATATGTTAATGAATAAAGGCAATAACATTTTTGTATGCTAGGTACTGTGCTGCTAATCTTGGAGGATGCAGATAAAAGAGACAGTTACTGCCCTTAAGATAATTACATTCTAGAGTCAAAATGGCAGCGTGAGAGCCAACATTTTTATTTTAGCCTTAGCTCATCCATAACCTTCTCCAAAATAATACAGAAAATGAGCCAGACCAAATTCTGGTGGGGAAAACCAAGAAAAAGTCACAGTGAGTCTTTTTTCTAGCCCAGGGAAGCTCAGAAAGATAGAGAGGTCTGCAGGGAGGCTGGTCAGGAGTAGTGGTGGCAGCAATAGGAAGCACTCCAGCGCCTAAGGACAGGAAAAGGACTGAACATCAGGCCAGTAAACACCTAGGCAGAAAAAGATCCCAGGGGACCACTGTCTTAGCGCTGGGAGAAAGAACAGGTGCATCTGGCAGCTGTGGCATCCAGTATCAGTACCAGGGGAGGGAACAGGGGCAAGAAACAAGTTCCAAAATCTAGCTGTACAGCAATGAGCCTAAAAGCAGAGTAGGCACTCAGTTCTAACCTTCAGCCCCACACATAAGCCAGCAGAGGAATCAGCCAGGGCAGGAGACCAAAATCAAGGAAGGGGCAGCAATTCAGTTGCTCTGAACCTGCAGAACTTCCCATGGGCCAACAGTTACTGAGTCCAGCAGCAGTGTATGGGAAACTCAAGCACACACAAGCCAACAGACCCAAACCTGGGTCAGGAACTTGCAAAGCTCAGACCAAGAGGGGAGCAAACAGACCTCTCCATGGTTCACACCACTTTGGAAGTGCAGAAAACTTACAAGAAAGCTGCAGGAGGACATAAAAAAGACAGACGTTCAGGCCAGACATTCTATCCCTCTCCTCCCAGAAGTGGGCAGAGCCCAACATTAACAAAGCTCAAAATTAAAAAGTAGGCTGTAAAAATGAGCAAACAAAAAAAAAGAACTCATAAAAGTTACTATGGTAACAGGGAACCTTAAGACACAAATATAGGGGAAGACAATGACTTGAATACATCTATGAGCAAAACATTGAAGGAAAAATGTAAATGGGACACAAGCCCAACAAGAATTCCTAGAAGTGCTAAAGAAACCAATTTTTAAAAAGAGCAAAAAAAAGAATTTTAAAAATCAAGCAAAAGTAGTATATGAAGAATTGGAAAAAGAAATGAGAGCTTTGCAGGAAAATTATGAAGAGAATTAATAGCTTGATAAAAGAGGTATAAAACAATAATGAAATCAAAAGACTGAAAAAATAGAAGAAAATATGAAATATCTCATAGGAAAAACAACTGACCTGGAAAACAGATGCAGGAGAGATAATTTAAGAATCACTGGACTATCTTGAAAGCCATGAAAAAAAGGGATGAAACTTCTTTTCAAGAAATTATAAAGGAAAATTGCCCAGATATCTTAGAATCAGAGAGCAAAGTGAAAGCTGAAAGAATCCACCGGTTACCTACTGAAAGGCACTTATATTCTCATAAGAAACAACACAAATTAGAGGGCAGCAGCAAAAAAGGAAGTTTTTGGTTAGGGAAATCGTGGTGAGTGGAATTATAAGGAATTGTCACACCCTTTCCAGAACCAACAGAAGTGTTCATTTGATTACTGTTACCCAAGGTATGCAAAGGAAGAAGATGGCAGGGGTAAAGGATGGAAGGGGCTGGTCCCTGACCCACTAAATACCTCTCACCAATCAGGGCAGCATGATCCCAGAGCATAGTTCCAAACTTACGTGGCTTAGTTCCTGCAGGGCACGGTTTCTAATGGCCTGATTAAGAGGGAAAAGCAGCTGCAATGGTGGAAGCAACAGGGCAGCATAATGGGAAGACGGCCCAGGTAAAGTACATAGTGTTACACTAATACAAAAATACTCATAGCATTCAAGCTCTACTTCAGAGAACACAACTCTGATGAGCTGGCCGCATCATTCAAATGCCCAACTTATATCTGCCTAAAATACTATTTTACAGAGAACTAACACAAGGCAAGTGCTCACACAGAGGTCAGAAGAAGTGATACAAGGACACTCGCAACATCTCTCTGAAGCACTCTGGAATCAATTGTGAGACATAGGAAATGCTAGCAGAGGACCACGCACCATGGGGTGCCTGCATCAAAGAAGGCAGTGTGAGCTTTGAGCAAAGGAAAATAGCAGCAGCTCAAAAGAAATGAGATGAGCAAATTTAGAGACATCTCCATTCCAAATGTTCATATAGACTATTCATGCCTGACTTGTGGTAGAACCTTCCGAGCTCTAATTGGCCTGACCAGCCATAGGTGGACACACTGTACTTTGACCCCAACATGATGATGTCATTTTGGTCCTCTTCCAATAGGAAGGACAACCAAACAACACTAATATACTATTACATATTCATATTTATTTAATATTAATAATGTTTAATATTACTAATATGTTAATGGAGCTGTGAATTGGTTCAACCATTCTGGAAAGCAATTTGAAATTATGATAACAAAGTAATCAAAATATATATAACCTTTGACCCAGAGGTCCCACTACTCAGCATATATCACAAGAGATCAAAGATGGAAAATGCTAACATATTCCAAAATATTTATAGTAACAAAACCTGGAAAACAAAGTTGAAACAATACTTCATAGAAACAAAGTATTTTTATCTTTTACTAAGATATAAATAGCAATTAGGGAATGGCTAAATAAACTTTGGCACATGAAAGTAATGGAATAGTTTTGTGCTATTAGAAATTATGACTAGGAAGAAAACAGGAAGTCATGGGGAAACTCAGATGAACTGATGCAAAATTTTAAAAAAACAGAACCAGAAAAACATATATAATGACTACAACGATGTAGCCATGCAACAATGTAAATGAAAAGAACAGCAATGTAAATAGAATAGAAAAGGTAAAGACTTCAATAATGATAGTAGGGTCTTTTCCAACACTAAAGTACTGAGATTCTGTATTTCAACAGCTGAAAATGAACAGAGAGGGAATATCCCAGAGCTGGAAAACATCAGGACCAAAGGCACGAAGTGTGGAAAGAACGGATCAACTGCTTCTTGGTCCTCAATATTCACATTACTTGCTTGGATGGGAGAGTTATTAATTGCAAAATCAAAATATAATAGATTTAGAGCTAGACGTGACTTTTGAGGCCAGTTTGTCCAGTCCCCTTATTTCACAGAAAACTGAGGCCCACAAAAATGTTTACCCAAGGTCACAAAGGTCATAGTTCTAAGGTTTAAGCCCAGGTTCTCAGGGCTCCAGATCCAGCATTCTTTCCTCTGCCCCACACCTATAGAGTGTTTGTCATTAGTACAAGGGAAATAGAAGAGAACACTGTCAGAGATATAATAAGTAATGAGAACTATGGATGTTGGGGAGAGAGTAGTAGGAGGCGACAGGAAGAGAACAGCAATCCGTAAGTTCTAACAGAAAATACATAAAACTTGAATCAAGCTAACTTGCTTAATGAAATGGAATTCCAAGTTTAAAATTTTTCCTTTTATAATTCCCACCTTAACCTCTACTATTAAGACATCATAAAACTCATTTTAAAAATACAAAGTTATTTTTAAACAGATAAAACTTTAAAACACACCCACAAAAGCAGCCCTACGGATATTAACAAGTAAACTATATCCAACTCTCCAACAAGGATGGGCCAAAACTGAAAAATCAATGCAAATGAAGAAAAATGAATACCTTTATGAACTACAATCTTCTAAGTTACTGACGATGCTATGTCCCAACTTCAAGTGACTAGGATAAAAGACTGTTGGAAAGATAGATTCCTAGAGATTAGCAGCAAATGCTTTTTTCAGGTTTCTTAACATCAAGTTTTCAAACACTGTGAATAAAAACCTAAAATAAATACATTTTAACAAAATTTGTGGTCAGAGTTCAGAAAGGCAAAAAAGCATCACTGCACTTTGCAACACCGATGAATACCTGAAAAATGTACGGCAAGATCAAGGTGCAGCACAGTAAAGTTTGAGGTGGTGTGTCACATTCCGAGCTAGTCACAATCACCAAGAAGAAAAATTCCATAATAAATACACAATAGAATAACAATTCAATGTAAAAGATATAAATAGCAAGTCCAAATTTAGCACAAACGGTCCAGTAATTCTTTGTGAAGATTTTTTTAATCAGAACCCCCAAACTCTGCTAGGAAGGAGAAGAACAGTCTATTTAAAGATGACTAAAATATATACACTTAAAAAGGTACTATAATTGGTCATTAGACACAAAATAAAAGGCTTTACTTCTTCCCAAAAAGTTTTAAATCTTAACGTTCTTCAATGTTCACAAAAATATATACTTCGTACACTTAGGCAATGTTCTCTTTTTCAAAGTTTCAATTGCTATTTCTGTAGCTGAACCTTTGTATAAAGAATGCACAGCTGCTCAGCAGATGTATAATTTCTCTGTTTAGATTCCATTATTTCCAACTTCATTTTGCTGGATGTTTTTGGATGTTCTATTTCCATCTGGTTTTTGACCTCCCTCAGTTCTGTTCCTTCCTCCCCCAATCTTATTCTGTTTTAGTTCATTCATTAAGCACCTCCCCACTCCCCCCAAAAAAACCTCCTCCAAATTAGAAACATCTTAACATTCATAACTTGTAAGCTTTTTGGAAACCTAGGAGTAGGAATTTAGGAAAGGAGAGGAAGATGCAGAAGGAACAACAGTTACATGACTATGCCAAGACAGAAAGCTATTTCAATTTAGCTCCTTGTTTTTTTAAGTTTCTCTTTCACTGAATACACACAAATGCAATTATAAGAAATTAATATGAGATGAAATATAATTTCAATATTACTTTTTTCTTTCCACAAATTCTTTCATATTAATAGAAAAGTTAAAATTGTATAATAGTTTACATAAGTAGCAAATAAAGAAAACATTAAAATTTAATTAAATTTTCAACTACTATAACTACATTGAATAATTTTTTTTAATAAATTAATAGAAATAGTTCAGGAGTAGCCCACAGAACACATTCATATAATATTAAATGATCATAGTTATCATAAATGTAGAGCTGGAAGGACCTCAGAGGTCACCTAATCCAGTTCCCTTACTTTAAAAATGAGGAAACGAGGCCCAGAAAACTTAAGGGACTTGCCCAAGGTAACACACATGTAGTAAACATCACAGCTGAGATTTCAACCCATTCCAGAGCCAATGTTCCTCCCATTAGACTCTGCTAACAATATATGTACTTGCTTTCAGACAGATTCTAGAGCACAACAGTAACATTACTAAGCTGCTCTTTCCATGAACACAGTATCAAAGAACAGCAGAAAAACATCTGGATCAGTTGCAACTATTGCTAGATGAGGAGCAACAATGCTTTCCCTGCTATTGAAAGCAGTCTCCTCTCTTCCCCCCTCCCATGTTCAATCAGTTGCTAAGTCCTATTGATTCTACCTTTCCTATCTTCTCTCCTCTATGATCTCTGCTCTACTCTGACACTACCACGATTTCGGTGCAGGCCCTTATCACCTTACACCTGGACTATTCTGAACTACTGCAATAGATTGACAGTTTGTATCCATTTTTCAAGTTCTATCTGCCACTCTGCTGTCAAAGTGATCTTCCTAAAAGTACAGGTCTGCTCAACCCCCTCCTCCTATTCAGTAAATCCCAGTGGCTCTCCATTACCTTCGGGATGAAACAGAAAATCCTCTGTTGGTCTTTTAAGGCCTTTCATAACCTGGCCCCTTTCTACCTTTCCATTTTGCTTATACCTTGCTTCCCACCATGAATTCTATAATCCAGCCACCCTGGAGGCCTTGCTGTTCCTCAAACAAAACATTCCATCTCAGGATTCCGGGCATTTTCTCTGTATGTCCCTCGTGCCTGGAATGCTCTCCTCCTCAACTCCTCCTCCTGCTTCCCTGGTTTCCAAGTCTCCACTAAAATCCCACCATCTACAAGAAACCTTTCCCAATCTGCCTTAATATTAGTCTGAAATTATCTCCAATTTACCTTGTTTTTGTGTTTTCTCTACCACTAGAATGGGTGCTGCTTCAAGAACAGGGGCTGTTTTTGTCTTCTTTGTATCCCTGCCATTTATCACAGTGCCTGACACATGTTAAGTGCTTCATAAATGCTTCTTGATTGTGGTTTATTATCATCTAATCAATGGTTTATTGAGCACTATACTCTGTACATGACACTGTACTTAGATGCTATGAAAAATAATCCCAAAAGATATGCACTCCACATATTCTCAAGAAGTTTACAGTTTAAGATAAACATGAACAAACACATACAGAAATGATTATTTTAAAAAAACATATCTAGAAGGTTTAGAATACGTTTTTTAAGAAAAGCACTTTGGGTTTGTTTTTTTTAATTTCCTATATTTAAAACTTCCACCAAAGGAATATGCAAGACAAATATTTGGTTAACTGAACTAAAGATATAATAAAAGGCCTATTTGCTGTTTCTCATTTCTGGGAAACACTATAGGAAGCAATAAAGAGAAGACTCTCACCCATGAGAAACTACACAAACATCATACTTTCATTTATTTCAGGTAAATTACAAAAAGACTAAAAACTGAAAAGTTCACTATGGGAATCTTACAATCTTGCAAAAAGTACAAGCTTTAGAAGGAAACACATGTAAGCTCTAAAAAAAAAAAGACCAATTAGAGCTTCCTGTGAATAATATTAATGAAGGAAAAAACTGCTAGACTTGAGAGGAAATCTGATCCCATCATCTATGTTACTGCAAAAGTAACTAACACAGGAGAAACCATGAAAATTAGAAAAAAAAAATCAGAATCAAAGCGAAAAGATTCTTACTCTAATTTGTTATTAATTCTACTACCACATTTAAGGTAAAACACTCAGTATTTCCATTAACTAGTTTATGATTAATCCTTTATTTTCAATCCAAAGCAGAATAAAACCTCAAGTCCTTGTTGCTCAGAGATACACCTGTATACACTACATGCTGAAGAGGTACTTCTACTGACATTTTAATCAGTTTCGAAATGAAGTCATTCCAGATAATCCAGAATACTGGAGAATAGGCTGTTTTGGTTAATATCTGGTTTGATTCAATTCAAGAAACATGTAGGAAGTGCCCTCTATTTGCCCAGTACAGTGTTAGGTGTTAGGTATACAAAGACAAAAATGAAAACTGTTCTGGCCAAAACACGTATGTTTCATTTGTTTGTTTGTGGCAGGATCCATGCTTTGATTGGTAGTATATAGAGCTCCCAAAGAAAATTCCCTCTTGCCAAGGCAGATGGCAGCTGTCAAGCAACACAGGAGCTGCCTGGGGCAATGAAGAGTTAAGTGATTTACCAAGGGTCTCTCAGTCAGTACAGGTCTGATGCAGAATTTGAATCCAGGCTTTCAAAGCTAGATTTCTCTGAGCACCAGCCTCAATGCCTAGGCACACCCAGATGTAAACATCCAAGCACACCAAGTAATAAAGTCAGGGTCTAGGCAGAGTTAATTATAGGACCGCCACTTGCCTGGGTAGTCCTGCCCTTCAGCAATGCTTCCTTTGCTTCTCAATTCTTACCCTATTTCTTCTTTACCTTTTCCTTAATTAAGTAAATTACCACTTACCATACATACATTACAAAATCTGAAAAAATTAGAATTTTTTAAAGGCATTCAATCTAAAATTATATTAATATAATTTAATCTTTGATGATTCAGAAACTACCTCAAGATCTTGATGTGACTCAAAGTCCCTATGAACATTTAATAAATCATTGTACTAAGATAAAATGTGGATGGTAGGGGAAATGTCTGTACTCACCAAAAAAGCCTAGATTTATTTTTTAAATAAAAACTAATATTTAAAACTTAAATTGAATGCTATTTCTCTATATTGGCCATGCTTAGTCCCCCCAGAAGAGAATCAAAATACACCCTCCCTTCCTTCTCACAAAGGTGAGGATTTCTGCCTTGAGACACAGGGGGACTTAGTTAATATGCTACTTGGTGTTGCTTTTTTTAGTCATAACTTTTTTTTCTTCTTTCTTTTTTATTCTTGTTATAAGGGATAGCTTTCTGTGTGGGAGAAATGAAGATGAAAGTAACTTTTTCAATAAAAAATGATCAATCTAACAACCTATTACATATTGTTTACTCATCTATGCAAATTGATAGCTGCCAGTAAGTGAAGAAAGAACAAAGGTCTAGTTAAATTACAAACACAATTACACTAAAGAGATGATGTCACACAGTTAACAACTAGTTTTATTACTAAATGTATATATGCACAGAGCTGACACTAACTCCATAAGGTCAAAAGTGAAGCTTATCTTTTAAAATTTCTCATTGAATTAAAAAAAAGGTTTCACTAAAAAATCTTCACCAATCAAAAGCATGGCTTGATAAATGTTACTTCACGTTACTTTGAGGATTATGATCATATTCATTCACTCATTTTATTTTTTGAATGGAGCTTTTGTTTTTATGTCATTTTATTTCCAAATCTCTCTCTCTTTCTCTGGGTCTCTCTTTGTGTCTCACACACTCACACACACACTCCCACGCTTCCACCTCCCACACAGGGCACTATCCCTCGTATCTGTTTTTAAATGTATAAAATGCATAATGTTAAAAATTATATCAATTACATTGAAAAGCAGTTATCAAGATAAAAACAAAGTCATAAACCCTAAATTATAAAACTCTCCCTAAGATAATTAATTTTTATTTTAAAAGTTATTTAACTATTTTAAAAGAGAATAGTGTGAAATCCTTTAAGTGAAAATAGAAAATATCCCTTTGTACCTCCCAAGGCATTCTCGTAAATAAAACAATCCAAACTTCTCATTTTACAGAAGAGAAAATTGAGACCCAAAAACAAGTGACTTAGAACTTAAGTCTCATAGCTGGTTTATGGAAAAACCAAGACTAGAAAGAATATTCCAGACCCACTCACTCCCAATTCAATGATCTTTCCCTTACAGAACATTAAAGCTTTCAAGGGATTCATGCCACACTGCCTTCTAACCTTCTACTTAACCTTCTTTCACAGACAGAGCACAGCCCTTCTTTTCCTTTATCAGCATCTGCTAAATGCTAAATCAGCCACAATTTCAATCCAAACTCTTCTTCCCCCCCCTTTTGCCTGTACCATAAGCTCAAATTTCTCCATAATGTAAGTAAATATTCCTCATAGGACTTGTGATTTTTAGATAGATATGTGTTTAATCATTAAATTCTGCCTATTTCCAATAATAGCACACCCACAGCATAGGATTACAATGTGATACAGTGCTAAGTACTACTACCCAGCAGTGAGGAATTGCAACCTCAAAGCCACATGTGGCCTTCTAGGTCCTTGGGTGTGGCCTTTTGACTAAATCCAAGTTTTACAGAACAAATCCTTGTATTAAGGGGATTTGTTCTGTGCAGTTTGGATTCAGTCAAAGGGCCATCATACTTGAGGACCTAGAGGACCTACCACATGTGACCTTGAGGCAGAAGGTTCCCCACCCCTGTACAATGCTGAACCCAGTAAAAGTCAGTTGAAGGAATTGGGAATGATTAGTCCTGAAAAGACTTAAGAGAATGAGGATCATGGAGTTTAAGGTTGGAAGGAACCTTAGGGAGATCATCTAACCTAATTCTATCACTTTATATATAATGAAACTGAGCCCCACAGATATTAAGCGACCTGAGAGGCATCATGATCTAGTGGAAAAGCACTAGATCAGGGGTTCTTAGCCTGAGGTGTGCGGACTTTTTTTTTTAATATGTGATAAACTATATTTCACTATACATTTTATTTATTTAAAAAACATTATTCTGAGAAGCAGTCCTGAGGTTTTAGACTGCCAGAGGTCCATCACTCTCTCTCTCTCTCACACACACACACAATACCTACCCCCCCCTCTCTCTCTCATTCTCTCTCTCCCCCTACTTTACCTGTACTAGATAAACAGAAGTCCTGATGTGGATGCTGTCCATATGATTTGGGGAAATTCATTTGACTTCTCTGACCCTTAGTTTCTTCATTTGTAAAAATGGACATAACAACATTCACACTACCTGTTTTATAGAATTCCTATGAAAAAAATTTGGTCAAACTGACCATTTTTAATGAGTTACTATCATTGCCCAAGGCCAAATGGGGAGCAAAGAGAAGATGTGTAGATTTGAACTTTCAAGGAGGTTTTCTCACTCCAGATTCAGTAGTCTTTCCTGCAACTAGGCTATATCAGTTTCTTCAAAACTGGAAGTTAGGAAAGAGAAATTAGACATACTCTGATTCTAGGAGCCAGAAGGAGGAGAAATGGATGGCAGTTATGAGACAGCAAATCTTAGCACAATGCAATGAAGAACTTCCTATCTGAACTCCCTAAAAATAAAATAAAGGGCCTCAATAGATAGATAGTGAGCTCCCCATCACTGGAGGTCTTCAAGTAAAAGCTAAATGATCACTTGGTGGAGATATGGGGGGAAGGGAGAGAACTCTGCTACAAGCAGCCGGTGAACAAGATGATCCTAAATTAAAGTTCTTTTGAAGGTCTCAAAGGGAAATGCCCTAAGATCAGAAAAAAGAAGTGCTTGAAGTCAAATAGTTATCCTTTCATTTAAATGCTGAATTTTAAAAAAGAATTTAATTTTACCTGTTATACTTGTTCCCTCCTAGTTCTAGAATCTATACACCAATGAATACCAAGTTTTCATTCTGTCCCTACGTGTCAGTACTCTGTCAAGTATTAGAGGAAACACAAAGGAGCACAAGAAGAAAATTTTAACATTCATCCCCACTTCTCTCACTCACTTTTCAACCTCTTGCAATTTGGACTCCAACCTGCTCTCTCCAAAAAACTTGTTCTCCCAATGGTTACCAATAAACTCTTATTTGCTCAATCCAATAATCTTTTTACAGTCTTCATCCTTTCTGAATGAATTTGATACTGCTGACCTCCACTGTCCTCTCCGGGGTTTCATGACACTGTTCTCTCCAGCAGTCTTTTCTCAGTCTGCTCTGCCAGCTCCTCTTCCATGTCCTGCCCTCTGAGTACACACTCCGAGGGTTTGTCCTGGACTTTCTTCTCTTCCATATCTCTCAAGGATCCCATCAGCTTCTAAGCAGATGACTCCAGTCGAAGTCTCTGTCCTCAGAACCAATTTTATATTACCAAGTACCTACTAGATATATCCCATTAGCTGTCCCACAGCCATCTCAAACTCCACATGTCCAAAGGAGAACTCATCTTTCTCCCCAAATGCATACCTTGTCCTCCTTACCTATTCTGCTGAGTGTCAGATCATCCTTCTGGTCACTTTGTTTCACAATCAAGAACTTGTCCTCAACTCGTCCCTCTCCTTCAACTTCCTATCAAATTAGTTAAGTCAATTTCTCAACACAAAATATCTTATATCTGTCCCCTTTTCTCCACTCACATGGCTACCAGCCTAGTTCAGGCCCTGATCCCCTCTCTCTGTGGCACTGCTGCAACGACATTCTGTTAGGTCCTCCTTCGCTGCCTTCTTGTTGCAACCCATCCTCCACACAACTATCAAATTGGTACCTCTAAAGCACAGATCTGACCATGTCACTCCCGTGCTTAAAAAGTTCTAGGGACTTCCTCTAGGACCAAATACAAAACTCTCTGGCACTTAAAGCCCTTCACAATCTGGTACCAACCTACTTTTCCAGGTGTATTACACAGAACCCTTCTTCATACACTCTATGCAGGAGCTGACCTGGTCTAGCTGCTGTCACTCACATACGACATTCCAAATCCTGTCTTCATGCCTTTGGGACAGGCTGTGCCCTATTCATGCACTCCCAACTTAGCTCCACCTCATCAAACAACCGCTTCCCTCAAACCCCAGCTCAAGGCCATCTCCTGCATGGCCTCGCTCCTGATTTTCCCCTGCCACCATCACCACTACAAAATCAACCAACATTTAGTAAGGATGTATACTGCAAAGCAGTATACTAGGCACTGAGGATACAAAGACAGTACCTTCCCCCAAGGAGCTTATATTCTATCGGGGGGGGGGGTGTAAATAGAGAGGTATCTACAAAATATATGCCAAATAAATAAGGGCAATTGGAGAGACTACTAAGGGCTTAGTTTAGAAAGTGGTGCTGGCGTTGAATCTGGAAGGAAACAAGGGATGCTAAGAGACGGATGTGAGGAAACAACGTTTCCTAGGCCTAGGGGACAGCTGGTGCAGAAGCACAGACATGAGACAGGGAAGGAACACACTAGACTGGCTGGACCAGAGAAGGTAGGAAAGGAGGTAATATATAACAGAGGAGAAAGGTAAGGGAACATCAGATTGTACAGGATTTAAAAGCCAGATAAATAAGCTTACATTGGTCCAAAAGGAGACAGGAAGCCAGAGGAGTGATCTGGTGAGACCGATGCCTTAAGAAAAATCATGTTAGCAGCTGTGTGGAGTACAGACCGGAATGAGAAGGTTGAAGCAAGAAGACCAATGAGGTGGCTACTGCAATAGACCAGGCAAAAGGTGCCAATGGCCTGCAGCAGAGTACTGGTCATGTGCTGGATATGAGATGTGGAAGGCAGAGACGTCAAGATTTAACAAGTGAGTACACATGTGGGGTGAGCGAGAGTGAAGAGAGTAAAGACACCAAAGGGGGGAGGTGAAGTGACCAGAAGGGCAGAGGTGCCTTCAAAAGAAGTTCTGCGGTGCAGTGGATAGAGCACTGGCCCTGGAGTTAGAAGGACCTGAGTTCAAATCTGGCCTCAGACACTTAATACTCACTTAGCTGTGTGACCCTGGGCAAGTTACCTAACCCCAACTGCCTCACCAAAAAGAAACAAACAAAAAAAAGTTCAGGAAGAGGAATGTGTTTCAGGGAAAGAAGTTCTTTTTTGGATATGTTCAATAGGAGATGAATAAATGAAAAAAGTATTTATTAAGTGCCCATTATATGCAAATCACCATAAACTGGCTATGGGACATTCATTTAAAATGTCTAATAGGTAGTTCAAGATGCATAACTGTGGCTCAAGCAAGACAACATGATTGAATAGATAAGTCTTGGAGTTACCTGCACAAAAATAACAAGTCCACGGAAACTGAAGAGATCACCAAGCAAAAAGTGAAAAGGGTTCAGAACATAGTTCTGGAGTACACCCAGTTAGGGGATTATGATATAGATGATGAACTGGCAAAGGATACAAATAATAATAACAATAACAGCTAACACTTATGTTGCAATTTGCCAATCTCATTGGAGAGATAGGGGCTATGACGATCCTCATTTTGTAGATGAGCAAAAGTAAGGCTCAAAAAGATTCAGTTACTTGTGCAGGGTCACACAGCCAGCAAGTCTTTGAAGCAGGATTCAACCTTAGGTCTTCCTGACACTAAGTCCAGCACACTATTCTCTACACCAGATACAAAAGGGAGGTACAGAGAGCAACATCACAAAAACTCAGAGGAGAGAGAATATCCAGGAAAAGGAGGTGATCAACCATGTCCCATGCTGAGGACTGTGAAAAGGCCATGTCATTTAGCAATTAAAATGGTGTCTGTTTCAGAGTGACGTTGGAAGCCAGATTCCAAGGTGTTAAGGAGAGAAAGAGAAGTGAAGGCATTGATAGTAGAGAGCTTTTTCTTAAAGCCTGGCAGTAAATGAAAGGAGAGATATAGGACAATGGACTTAAGGGGCCAGTAAAATCTAGCGAAGATTTTTTTCAGGATGGGGGAGACTTAAGCAAGCTTGCAAGCAGAGGGGGAAAGCCTACAGACCGGTAGAGATTAAACATTACAGAGAGGGGATGACTGTGGGGACTAATCTACTAGAAAGCCTGAATCAGACGGGATCTTGGACACTTGTAGACTGCTTGACCTTTACAAAAAGCTTCACCTCCTCATTATAAAATGGTATAAAGGATATGATGGGGGATAATATAAATAGTTTTAGAAATGTATTGATGTGGAGAAAAATGAAGCTCAATCTATTTTTTCAGCAAAATATGAAGTCAAATCCTAAACTGAAAGGATATGAGAAGGGGGTGGCAAGGAAGGGAGGCTTAAAGAGATGTTGGAACACCCTGTGGGAATTCAGATAAAAAATCAATCGTTGTGGTTTCAGTCACGTCCAACTCTTCATGACTTCAATCTGGGGTTTTCTCAGCAAAGATTACTGGAGTGGTTTGCCATTTACTTCTCCAGCTCATTTTACAGATAAGGAAACTGAGGCAAACAGGGTCACACAGCTAGTAAAGAGCAAAAACAATAACAACAAATCTCTAGTGCCTATTAATAAATCATTTATAAGAGCCAATTCTTGCCTTCAAAAATGTGTAATCCAGCAGGGGAGACAAAACAACTATTTGAACAGTGAAATGAAAATGCAAGGGCTAAATAGTAGTACACGATTAAAAACAAAAGACTGTGCACTACATGATTAACTGCCAATGAATGGTAGAGAATGTAAATGTCATAGATCTTTAAGAGGAGGAGAAGATTACTTCAAGCTGGATTGGTCATGGAAGGTTTAAAGAAACAAACAGGATTTGAACTGAGACTTGAAGGATCCCTGCAAAGGAAGGAAATTTCATAGCCAAACCTGGAGAGGCAGGAGAGGCCAGGAGCTGTGCGGTACCAAGGCATGTTGGTTGAAGCTGAGGATTCATTCAGGGAAATAATGGAAGATACGACTAGAAAGGCACACCTGTGTCTGACTGCAGAGGGCCTGGAAACTTACTTGGATTTTCCCCTGTAACTACAGTCTCAAGCTCTCTCCAGACTGCAGCTCTTTTTTTTTTTCTATAGTGGGACCAGACCTGTACTTTCACTGGTATGGGAAAATCCCAGTGGAAAAAAGTTCTTCTAGATCAGTAATGTTCTTCTGCACAGTCTCAGATGGTTACCTGGGCACTTAGAAGGTTCTATAAGTAGCCCAAGGTCACATGGTTAAATGCATCCGAGAAAAAGACTGAAATCCAGATTTTTCTTGACTCCAGTGTCAGTCCTCCATCTATACCATGCTCCCTCAATCTTCTGAACATGAAAAGAGTTCATATATTCAGATATAACTAACAGTTAAGCACTGAATTTTTTAAAATTCTTAAAAACTTTTCTTATTACTCTTATAAAGAAAACTATAAAGTATTATTTTTCTATTTAAATATAACTTTTGACAAAAAATTATCAGGACATCATTGAATTTTTTAAACATCTTTCAATAAATGTAAACTACAAACTTCAACAAGTAATATAATGCCCCTTTAACATTTCCTATATGAATCGATTCAGACTAAGACCTAAAAAGGAATCTTTGTTAAATATACATTTCATACTTTCAAAACTATTATTTCATGAAATTGGAAAGAAACTTAATTGAAGCTGAAGAAAACTGCCTATTGATAATTAACGTGATAGAATTTCACTTTTATTACTCCTCAAAAATTAGAATTGTCCCATAATGCCCTTATAATCTCCCATATGTAGATTTCTTGGCTTCTCTAATTGAAGAAAGAAAAGTCTATGTTAAAAAAAAAACCCTAAAAAACAAAAGGAAAGTGAATGAAGGTGGTCTTTAATATTCTCAGTCACTAACACTACTCTGAAATACAAATAGCTGAAAATCTTTTCCTTCATTACTTACAGTACCTGCCAAGACAGGAGATCAAATGTTCCAGGGGAAATGCAAAAACTCAATGACATCATTCAGTACTTAAAGCAATACACAATCTACAGCTTTAGCAGCTCCTGGCTCTATATTAAGTGTTAACATTAAAAAAAAAAAATCCTGAACTTAGGTTTAAAAAGCTTACATACTTGGGTTCAAGAACAATTAAAGACTGTGAAGTTAATATAACAGAAAATTCTGGTCTACTAGCACAAAGGAGATGTATAAACACAATGACTACTTCCTTAGCAATACTGCTCTAATGAGGTATAATTGTTAAAAACTAAATCTAGCTTTTCAAAAAAGATGTTTGAGGAAGGTGGTGGGAAAGAATAATGGAGAATCCACTATTTCAACGTAATCTAAATATTTCACTGAGATTTAATTGTTGTTATTTTCCTTACTACTGATTTCCTCCCAAAACCTCATAAAGAGAAACCATAACCTAAATTTGGAGCAGTTCTAGACATTTAATATTAAACAACTCACCAGGAAATGGTAAGATTAGAACTACACAGTCAGAACCTAGAACCAAAAGTTTGAGGGTAAAGAAGTCACCAAATGTTAGTAATTGGGCAAGCGTCTTTCAGTCCTCAATATATTTTGTACTCCCTTAAACTCCTAAGTTCCTCCTTTTTTGGGGGAATGGGGGGTGGGGGAGGTATTGTTGTGATCATAAATACCAAATAAAATGGGCATTTCCACATCCATAGTAGAACAGAAAAAGCAGACTGTACCTGAAACTGTGAAGCTTCATTACATACAGCTTGCTTTTCTCTTATAAATACCTAATAAATTCAATATGTACCTTTCAAGGCTGTCCTGCTTGTCTTTGATGCTTTTGGGTCTCCTGTCTGCTCTCTTCTACGCATTTTTCTAATGATATTCTTCAATGATATCCTTTTCTTACTTTCTTTTCTTTTTCTTTGTAGAGGCTGCCCTATCCCATCCCCCCAACTGAAAGAAAGAAAGAAGGAAAGAAAGAAAGAGACAGTAAAAGACAGTAAGAGACAGGAAGGAAGGAAGGAAGAAGGAAGGAAGGAAGGAAGGAAGGAAGGAAGGAAGGAAGGAAGGAAGGAAGGAAGGAAGGAAGGAAGGAGGAAGGAGAGAGAGAGAGAGAGAGAGAGAGAGAGAGAGAGAGAGAGAGAGAAAGAAAGAAAGAAAGAAAGAAAGAAAGAAAGAAAGAAAGAAAGAAAGAAAGAAAGAAAGAAAGAAAGAAAGAAAAGCAGGAAGAGAAAGAAAGAAAAGAAGAAAGGAAGGAAGGAAGAAAATCCCTTGTAACTAATATACAGAGTTAAGGAAAACAACTCCGACACTGGCTCTGTCTGGAAATATATTTCATATTCTGCAGCTTGAGTCCACCAAGACCTCTTTGTTATGAGGCAAGTTAACATACTTCATCTTCAGTTGTCCAGAAGAACTACAGCTGGTTGCTGCACAGATCAAAATCCTGAAGTCTTTCAAAGTTATTTTTCTTCATAATGTTGTTGTTATTATGTAAATTGTTTTTTCCTGATTCTCCTCACCTCACTCTGTATCAATTCATATAAATCTTCCCAGGTTTCTCAGAAATTGTCCCATGAATAATTTCTTATGGTGCCATAATATAATCCCATTACATTCATAACTTGTCCAGCTATTCCCCAACTAATGGACAGACATCCCCTTAGTTTCCAGTTCTTTGCCATACCAAAAAGAGCTGCTAGAAATATTTCTGGGTCCTTTTCTTCTTTCTTTGCTTCTTTGTGATACCGGCCCTAGTAGTGGTTTCACTGGGTCAAAGGGTATACACAGTTTAATCAGCCAAGTCTTCTCCCTCTACTATCAAAAGAAGGTTGTAACTCAGATCTGAAATGGCTTAACTTAAGCTACTGGGTATTACTGAAAGAAAATGAGTATCCCATTCCGTGAATCTTATTACAGCAACAATAACTCCTCTGAAGTCTGCACCAACTGGAAATGGAGTTCAGACTGTGTTCAGGGTTCAGTGCAACTAGGCTGCCAGCAATGGCCTCCTCTCTGAAATGGTATACCTTTCCTAGAATAAGTCAACAGCCAGCTTTCTTAAATGAAAATCTTTCAATGCAAAGGATATTATCAACTGACTGGGTCATCATTACAAATAAAGTAGCGAAACCTGCAACAAGCCATATCTACTCCAAAAACAACAAAGTTCATCAGAAGCCTCATCAGTGTGTAAAACTGTGAGCTGCACTCAAATCAACCACAGCAGAACCCATCAGATTCCTGTGTAATACTCAAAAATGTTCTCCCTATATATGTCCATTGATTTTATACCTTGAAAGTTTCTTATATATCTGTATTTCAATATACTAACCCTGGGATAACAAAGCACAAAATTAAGTCTTAATTTTTCATAGTGAGTTTCAAAAGCTATACTTTTTTTTTGTTAAAGGGGGTTAAGTGACTTGCCCAGGGTCACACAAGCCAGTAAGTGTCATGTGTCTGAGGCTGGATTTGAACTAGGGTCCTCCTGAATCCAGGGCCAATGCTCTATCCACTGTACCACCTAGCTGCCCCCTCAAAAGCTATACTTTTGAAAGAACCCTGAAAAGCCATAAAATCACAAATCCATGCAAGTCTTGAAAACGACAAAAGAAAAGTTGGAAACAACTGTTATCAGCCTGCATCCCCATGCCCCCAAATCTCCCACACAACCAGAAATGTTTTCACTTCACTTAACTATATACATCCTGAAATTCCACCAATTAAAGATTAATTTGGGTTAACAAACATCCTTTTTCAAATTTGCAAATGCCTCAGGGAGGCAGGGTTAAGTGGCTATACAATCATTCACATGTTAGTGTGACAATTCAATCCAATTGCTTTCCTCTAATCAAGAGACATCAACTAGCTAGGAAGGAACAGAAACTTTAACTATGGTAACTGGACTTTGGGAAAGCTGAAAGATAGCCTTGGCTTCTGGGGCAGGCACAGCAAAAATTAAGGCCCAAAAAGTGAGGTGCCAAGGAGAAATGTTTACCTGTTTCAAAGACTTGACAGGCAGATTAGTGCTAGGGGGAAGAGTTGGAAACTCCTCTTCCCTATGTACTACATGGTCCCCCTCAAACCAACCAATTAAGTATCTTTTCCACTATGAGTCTAGGAACCTAAGGATCACAACACTGGTTAAGAGATCCAGAGACTGCTTTTATATATCATTTCAATGTAAAAAAAAATAATTCTGTTGGACAATTTTGATTTTAAAAATTTCAAAAAGTTATCTTTCAATCTTAATTCACAAGAGTTCAATACATCAACAACAAATGCTTATTATGAGCTTACTATGTTCAAGGCTCTGGAATTAACCACACAAAACAATACAAAAAAATTGTTCCTACCCTCAAGAAGCTTACATTTTACTTAATTACAACTTCAAAGCAAATAACCTGTCCATCAAAAAAAATGAAATATCCTAGAAGTTATTTTCCCAACACAAATAATTAGAAAGTGAAATTAAAAACTCTCCTGTAAATTTTATGTACTGGAAATTAAAACTGATCTCAAAAATGTTCCCTAAGAGTGAAAATATTTCCAGCAACATTTCTTAACTCCTTTGAAAATACAGTAGCGGTATAAAAGACTGTTACAAGTCATTCTACTAAGGTAAAAAACGTTCTGAAGCACTGAATATCATCCAATGATTAAAGACACCATCCAAAGCCAGAACCTAAGTTGGAGCATATATTTTTTTTTCATTTCACTGCTCAGATAACACTTTTCTTTTAAGTAGAAAGAACCCTTTGGTTCTTCACACTCTCTTTACAACTTCGGTGGTTGCTGAGACGTAATCTGATTGATCATGACATTCTTACACATCAAATATGAACATGCTTTTCAGTTTTCAGTGCAAATTTCTAGAAAATTTCCGTTTTCTGAAGTTCCCCGTGGAAGATGCACCAGCCAACTTCTGCCAGCTGTAGAACAGGTGAACACAAAGGGACTGACTGCCTGCAAGTCAACATACAACCCCGGCACTTGGGTTCAAGAATCACGATCTTTTAAATCTCTGCCCAGATGAATTCTTTTGACTTTGACCTCATAGTATGCATACTAAGAGGCCGACAACCTAAACAAAAAGTTAATCTTGAAGACGAACTCGAGGCACTGAAGGATTCAACAAGCAAACCTTGGAGACTCCTTCCCTCCCCCCAAACTCAGCCAGCCTCTGCCATAGAAGGAATTGAAAATAACTGGGGCCCACACAAAGTGGCTCCAATTGCAGAGGCCAGACAGAGGAACTAGGTGATGGGGGGGGGGGGAACAGTCATGTCTGAAGTGAGGGGAAGGGGGATTCTGAGAAGGAAACCTGGAAGGAGACAGAATGAAGAGGCTTTGGGGAGCAGAGAAACACAGGAGGACAATGGAGGTCTGGCTTCACGGACCAGCTAAAATTAAGCTGGGGTGGGGGGGAGTAAGGAAGCCAATGGTCAGGAGGTTTGGGCCAAGTGTCTAAGGAGGTCAGTTTGGGAGATGTACAGCGCAGGGGGAGGGATCTGACAAGGAGGGATTAAAGGGAGGCGGGGGGGGGGTTAAGGGAGCAGGCTAAAGGCAAAGGAAAGGAGGGTACATGATGGGGAGGAGGAGGGGGACACTGGAAGCCAGCAAGGTGAAGGGAGGGGGGAGGGAGAGCTGGATGAAGGGGTCAGTGTGTGGGGCGGAAGCAGGGGGGCCGGCAGGGGGATAAGGGGACTGCGGGTGATTAGGGCAGAGGCTGAGAACGAAGGAGGGGGCTTGTCGAGGGTCCTGGGGGAGGGACCAGTAGGGGGCTGAGGGGTACAGCGGGGAAGCGGGGCGGCAGGGGCTGACGGGGTCTGGGGAAGGGGGGCAGCTGACAGGTGGGGCGCTACAGCCCTAAAAGGAAGTCGGGGGGCTGCCTTAGGGGGTCGATGAGGGGGAAGAAGCATGGGGGAGGGGCGGGGAGCGGGTGCAGCTCGGCGGCTCAGGCCCCTCCGGCCCCGCGGCCTCGCGTGAGCGCGCGCCCCGGCCCGCACCCCAACTTCCCTCGGCGGCGGACTCACCGAGGGCGCGGGGGGCTCATCCTTCCTGCCGAGGGCCGGGCGGCCGGACTCCTGGGGCCCTCCCCGGCCACCGCCGCCGCCGCCGCCGCCGCCGCCCTCCCCCCCGGGCCTCCGCGACCTCTCGGGCCGGCAAGGCTCGGGCTCCGGCTGCGGGGCGCGCTCCGGCTGGGGCGGTGCGGGCGCGGGCGGGTGCTGGTGCGGCTGGCGCGGCGCAGCGCCTCTGAGGCGTCACTCCCGCTCCTCTCGTCGTCTCTCCCGGCTCCCTCCCTCTCTCTCTCCCTCTCCCCGCGCTGCGCGAGGAGGAGGCGGCGGCGGCGGCGGATTCCAATCAGTGCAGCCGCGGCCCAGACGAGGCTCGGGACGGCGGGGGAGGAGGAGGGGCTGGACCCGCGGGGGGGAGGGGAGGTGCTCGAGAAGGGGGCGGGGCGTCGAGGGGCGGGGCCACCTCCGGGCTCCGCACGCACGCACGCGCCCCCACGCTCCTGCGCAGACCCCGCCCCGCCCTTCGCATCCGGGGAGTCGGAAGGAGACGAGCGAGCGTCGGCGGAGGCGCCCGAGGGGTCCGAGGAAGCTCCTCTCCCCCCTCCCTGCCCCCCGGCCGGAGTCGGCCTGGGGGGAGCCTCGTGCTGGGAGCCTCCCAGCCTCGCCACGGCGTCTGGGGTCTGGCACACAGCAGGCGCTTAATCAATGCTGGTTGGCCGCGCCCACCCGTTTCTAGACCCTCTACTGCTATTTCACAGAAAGATACGGAAGTTAGGGTTGTTGCTGTCTGCACTGTGGGAGGGAATTCCCACACCGACAAGATCCTCCTCGATCTCTAAGAAGTGCACGGAATCTAAAGTTTGATCTGAAATCCCTCTTTCTGCTGGAAACCCTTGTGACTCCTTCCCCCTTGATTATCTCCAGTCATCCCATATCTCTCGTTTGTAAACAGCTCCTTCCCAAGAGCTCCCCAAGACCCCACGGGTCTGCCTCTAGGCCGGGACGCTACCCCATGTCCCTTGGCTCCCCTCCAGCCCCCCAAGACGTTGGCGACCCCTCTCCCCCAGCACAGATGCCTTGGCGTCCTGGACCTGGCCTCACCTCGTGTCCCCTTTCATCCATGCCCGGCTCCCTGCATTCCTGTGCACGGGGAAGCTACCTGCATATCTTCCACCCCGCCCCAGCCCCAGCTCAAAAACCTTCACAGACTATCGAGGGGTTTTATCTCCTAATCTAAAACACAAATAGTTCGTCTAAACCAGTGGGCCTCCCCCACCCCCCGCCCCGAACTTAGAGGAGATAATGCATCTTTTTCCTTCTCTGACCTAGTCTCTTCCCGCCCATCGGGAAGAAATGAAAAGGGAAAGAGATGGAGGGTTGGGGGAGGGGAAGGGGAAGGGGAAGGAGAGGGGCGTGTTTTAGGCCACTGGCAAATGGAGGGGAGTACCAGTCAGCCCAACCGCAGTCCAGTTGGTCAACTCCAAGTTCTCCCGGCTTCGGGCTGGAGCAAGGTTTAATGTTTTCTATGCCCTTCTCTGTACCTCCTTCCCAAGAAGTCAACCTGTGGACGGTTTCCAAAAATGCCACTTTGCAAAGGCTAGGAGGTGAGATTCGATACGATCTACCGGCTTCTTCCAGCCTCCACTTTAACGCAACACACATTTATTAAACACTCACCGCTACCAGGCCCCTGTAGTCAATGCAGGTCGTAATACATGATAGCATTGGTAGCTGTAGAGCTGAAAGAGATCGTGGAAATCAGGTCTAATGCCCTTCATTTACAAATGAAGTGTTGGGCGGTCCGGGTTTGCCAGACGGCACCCTGGTGTGACTACAGTACTTCAGGTACTGAGTATCCCTGTAGAACTGGGATTTGAACCCGGCCCCTCTAAATCCCGTATTCCTTCCATTAAACCACACTGATAAGCGCCCGAGAGAAAAGGTGTATCTAAGTGCCTCCAGAGGACTGGACGAGGTTGGGGAGATGTCCTAATGAACCGGAGGTGGTCAGCCATCATAGATTTCCACCGGACAGGTACCTTTTGGTCGTCAGATCCAGACCTCCTCATCTTAAAGCTGAGGAAACTGAGGCCCAGAGAAGTCATGTTGAGGAAGGCTTCCTGGAAAAGGAAGAAGAGGTAAGGAACAGAGCACCGAGACAAAAAGTGCTAGGAGGGCTCTGCCCTACACTTTACCCCGGGCTACTCCCCTCTACCCTCAATTTGTGGTCTCTCCACCTTTCCTAACTTGAACCTCACACAACGTCTGGGCTGGAGTGAGCATAAAGAGACAGTAACACTCCTTTTTGATTTGAGTTTAAATCCTGCCTCAGACACAAGTGATCCTGGGCAAGTTATTTAACCTCTCATTGCCTCAGTTTCCACATCTGTAAAACAGAAATAATAGCAGCTACACCTCAAGGTTGTTGTGAGGATAAAATTAGATAGCATGTATAGCATGCAAACGTTCAAACACTATAAATCCTGGAGGGGGGGTTGTTTTTGTTTTCTTGTTTTTTTAGTTATTCAAAAGGTTTGAAAAACTTCCCACTTTCTTTTATCCCTCTTATTTTGAGCGACTATAAGTTACACAGTAGGTGAAGGCCTGTGGGTGGAAAGTTTCCTTCCTCTAGAGTTCTCTATATCACAGGTCCATCCCTATCCCTTTAAGCATTGTGGTTAAGAGGATAGCCCTAAGGCCACTTAACCATTGTAAGGCTTATTTCCTTAATGAGAGTAAATCTGGAGGTCTGTGACCTTAATTGTAGAAACTTCCCCCAGGATAGGAAGCTGTCAACCCAATTTATCGGTGCTTAGTCCATACTAAAGACATTTGATTTGAATACACATCGCTGGGCTCTTATCTTGAGTATTTTTAGTCCTTAACAATTGGATGAAGTGTGAAATCAACTAAAACTGAAAGAATTAATCCCCTGATGCTGGATTGGCTAGTAGTTCCCAGGGTGGGAACACCCTGTGCCCTAACAGGAATTTCAAGAGGCTCAGAGAGGTTTGGGATTTGCTATGGTCACACAGCTAGTCTGGGGTAGGAGTGGAGCTCAGTTCTTCCGGTCTCCTGCTCCATCTTTCCAACCACGCTAATAAAAATAATTTGATTCATTTCTTCCAGAGCAGCAATCAGTAAGACAGCTAAACCTCTCCACCGCCTACCTACTCTCTCAATCCTTTCTTTAGTGCATCCCCTAATAAGAAAATTTTGGACACCTAGGTGACTCATTAGCAGTAAATTAGGACATTGTTTTTATGCTTTTCTAGATGTGATTAAAGTCAGGCATAGATAAATAGACTGAATTCCAAAGGAGTAAGGAAAGAAACTACCACATAGCTTGATGGTTAGACTTGTGGGCTGGGAATAATAGGTTGAGACTGTTTATTTTCTGTCCCTATCTCTACTCCTGACTCATTTCTGGGATCTGTCAAATAAGCTCACCTCTGTGATCTCAGTTCCTTCATTTGTAAACTGTAAAGAATTGCTACTTCTCTTTAAGAGGCATTGTACAATTACTCCATTAAGATCTATGTGGAAGGTGCCTTGTGCCGTCATCAAAAAAGTCATCTGCTCGTGGTGGGGGAGAGGAGAAGACTTGTGACTTGAAAGATTTTCTAAGAGAGTGCTCTATATTCTTAAGTTAAACCTTTTCTATATACAAAATCATTTTTTAAGACGAAGTATTCAGACTCCTCATTAGAAGGACAAATACTGAAGCTTCTGAAGCTGAAATACTTTGGCCACAGGATGAGAAGACAGGGCTCCGTGGAAAAGACTTTCATATTGGGAAAGACTGAAGGCAAAAGGAGAAGGGGATGACAGAGGATGAGATGGATAGGTAGTGTCATAGGAGTAACAAACATAATCTTGGACAGACTTCTAGACACAAAGGAGGATAGAAGGGCCTGGTATGCTATGGTCCATGGGTCACGAGAGGACAGGACTGAACAACAACAGGGACTTGGTATGTGGAAGATCTGTGTTTAAAGCCCATCTTTGGTATTTAGGAACTGTGACACCATGGGCAAGTCACTTAACCCCACCTAAGCCTCAGTTTCCTCATTTATAAAAACAGGGGACAAGATGGCCTTTTAGGTCCTCTTGACTCTAAAATTATGATCCTATGAACTAATTTTCAGAAAAAGGAAACTATATCACTTAATTTTTCACATTATTAAAATGTTGAATACCAAACCATTTTCTTGCTTAATATACTGGTCAATTAGACCTTAATCACTTCTCCCCTGACCAACAAAATAACCCTCTGCCTCTAGTCTCCCCAGTCCATCCTCCACACTATTAAAGGGATATTCTTAAAGCACAGGCCCCAGTTACATCACTCCTCTGTTTGAAAAGCTAGGATAAAATACAAACTCCCCTGTTTGACATTCCTTCTCAAACTGGCTCCCAGACTTGCCAGATTTCATATTTCTCCTCGTCCATTTCAGCCTACTTTCTGTTCCCAAAGTCCGTTTGCACAAGCTCTCTCTCATGCCTGGAATATATACCTCATACCTCCCTCCTCAAACCTGCCTCTGGGAATTTCTGACTTCCTTCAAGGCCTTGCTCAAGTGCCATCTTCTATAGAAGGCCTTTCCGGATTCTTCTCTCCATTATCCAATTAGCAATACTCCGTCTCTCCCCCTACCCACCCCCCACTTACTTTGCCTTTACTCCCCATTTTTTTTTTACTTGTCTACCTGCCAGTAGAATGTAAACTCCCTGATGGCAGGGACTGTTTCCATTTTGGTTTTTTTGGTTTTTTTTTTTTGTATCTCCAGTGCCTACTACAATGTTTGACACATAGTAGACCTCAATAAATGTTTGTTGAACTAAATTGAATTAATACATCAGAGCATTTTTTAAAGACCCCATCTTCTTCCTTTATTACTATTCTTTCTTGCCCTAGGTTGCTTTTCTAACATTCCTTTGTTCTGTGGTTTCTCACTCCCTTTGTTTTTCCCCCACCATTTATTCCCCGCCCCCTTTATTTCCTCAGTCTCCCATTTTTGCCCACAATTTTCATTTTTTGCCTTCTCCAGTTTTCTTTCTCAAGTTTCCATAACTCCTGTTAATCAAGGTTAAAGGTGAAACTCAGAATAAACTCTTCATTTCCAGTTTCTAGCCAGAGACTACTTGGAGAATGAGATTCTTTAAATCAATAAAGATTTGTCCCTTTGCTTAAGCATCAAGTTCCTGACATACTACTTTGTCTTAATTAAAGGGAAAAGGACGAACTATGCCTCGGGCCTTTAGAGGCTAATTGGGGTAGGAGGTATTGAGGAGTGATGAACTAGGTATCTTGAGCAGGCCCTGGATAGAGCTTGGCAAAGACCTCACATGAATGTGCTACCTGTAGACTGGTTTAGTTTTTGTGCATAAAGAACTAAAAACAAAAATAAACCAAAAAAACCCCCAAGAATGAATATATTCAGCTGTAAAACTCTAACTGGAGTGAGAGCAAATCAAATTTCTCAATAGGAATCATGTCAAAGTTCAGGTCAGCATTTTCTGGCTGATGTCTCATTCTGATGTGGAAAACTGGAGAAAACCTGAGATATCAAACTTGAAACTATCATATCTTTGACAGAATCTCTATAAAAGTGCCTGTTTTTAAGACCTAGGGGATTTTATTTAACACATCCTTTTGATCCTGAAAAATCTCAGTATTGGTGGCTAAGGACCACCTGCCACCCAGGTTACACACACACACACACACACACACACACACACACACACACACACACACACACACACCCCGGAATGTTTGTCAGTTAAGCAACCCCTGACAGCAAAACTCATTACAGTGTTTTCTTTGTGATTACTGGCATGTGTGTGCACGTTACCCTGTCTCTCTGGTTTGCCTGCCCACTCGGGCAAGCTTATCTGACTGGCGGGACTGGGAGGCAGCTTAACACTGGGGATCTGGCCCCTAAACCCAAAGGCTCACCGCAAGGCCTAAAGTTAGCTTTCTCTGATTTGGTGGCATCTCTTTAAGTGCATGTTCATGGTGCGTGTAGGAGATGAGATGGCTTTCATTTACGGTGCTGCTTGGAAGATGTAGTATTTTAAAGCCTGCTGGAATGCCCAAGAAATATCACTGGCGATTTTTTTAAAATGTCTTATATTATATAACCTCTATCAATAATTATTCTGATTGAAAGCTTTCTTTGATCCTAGTGGGGACAACCATGAATGGAATGGTTTTCTCAAGGCCACTTTTCATATGGCTGTGCAGATCTCCCAGGATTTCAAAGAAACTGGGCTCAAAGCCAGCTCTGCCTCTCACAAGTTATGTGACTTTGAATACGTTGAATAAACTCTCTAAGTCTCAGTTTCCTCACGTGTAAACTGAGGAAGCAGACCATAGAGGTGCTGATGCCATCAGGGACATGAGTTCAATAACACTCACTCCTGCCAAAGTCCTTGTTCCCTTTCCTGTTGTAAAGATTTTATGGGACAAGAGGCAAAGCTAAGTGTTTTCGGGTGTGGTATTGTTAGAATAAAGTAATGGGGTAAATGAAAAAATGTCCAGAGTGAAAGGATGTCAGTACTGAAGGGGTGTGAGATTGCTGTGGAGGTGAGTAGAAGAAAAAAATGCCCCTATCACATTGTTGACAGACAGGTCCATTGGAAAGAGTGCTGAATTTGGAGACAAGGGCTTGTGAGTAGCTCACTAATTGCGGGCCTTAGAGAAGTCACCTCACCTCTCTGGGCCTCAGTTTCCTCAACTGTAAAATGAGGTGGTTGCATGAAAGTCTAAACCCTTCCAGCTCTAGATCAGTGATACTATGACTTGAGTTGAGTTTGTAGCTCTTTAACATTGTCGGGTGTTTTTTCACATGAACTATTGCCTGCGCATGTTTCCCTCATCACTTGGACAGCCAATTTTTGAGCAGGGATTTAAGTGCAGGGATTTATTATATATATATGTATATACATACTCACATATATACTTTTTTTTGGTATATATATATACACACACACACACATAAATCCCTGCCTAAGTAATATAAATAATATGTAATGATATATTAAACATATAAAAGTACAAATATATAATAAAATCTCTGCACACAGGCTCAAAAAATCATAAAATTACATAATAATTTTATTATATATTTAAAAGGAATAACATTGTCATAATAAGTTTGCAGTTTCATATGCTTCTGTTCTACCATGTTATGGTAGATGGATGGTAGATATGGAAATGCTTGTTTTATTTCTTAAGTTTGGAAAAAAATAAAAATTTGAAAAAAATTATATATATGTATATATGTCTGTATGTGCATATGTACATATATCAATATAACCTATATCTATTATATAGATGACTGCATCAAGGTGGCACCATAGTGGATAGAGCACTAGGCCTGGAGTCAGAAAAACTCCTCTTCCATGAGTTTAAATCTGGCCACAGACACTTACTAGTTGTGTGACCCAGGGCAAGTCACTTAACCCTGTTTGCCTCAGTTTCCTCATCTGTAAAATGAGCTGGAGAAAGAAATGGCAAGCCGCCCCAGTATCTTTGCCAAGAAAACCCCAAATGGGGTCATGAAGAGTCAGATATGACTGAAACCACCCAACAACAACAAAAATTATATATTACCATATGCATGCATAAAACCTCTATTAAAATCCTCCTCAAGTGCTTCAACATGGCAAAGAGGTAACTCTGGGTTCTATATGGTCTAACAGGTTCCAGCCAACCTAGAAAGACTTCAGAAATAACCCTGGTAACCAGCCTTTAATATGAGAACCAGTCCAGCATTACTCAGAGCTGCCCTCTAGCAGGGCAGCTACCAGGTAATTAATTTCTTCAGCCATAGCAATTCACCAAAACCAAGTCCCAAACTTTTCTCATAGTATGCTTCTATCAGTTAAGAAGTTTTGAGCATGCAACCCCAATATGTACATATTTATTTACTTATAAATTATACACACATACTGCTAAATAGAACTTTAAGCAGGATAAGCCAAAGATTAAATAAAGAATTTTTTACAATGTTTTATTTAACAATGTTATGAGACACCATTTTGTTCTCACTAAACATTATAAATAATAATGCTGGTAATCTCTGCTTCACAGATTTGTGTGGACCAACTATGATAATGTTTTTAAGGCACTTTACAATTGTTAAGGTACAATATACATGCTAGTTATCATTATTAATTTAATATATTTCAATATTTTTAGGCTCTGTGTATGTCTGGCGGGATGGGACTGGCTTGTAAATAATAATTATTTGTTATTAATTAATTATTTAGTTAATTTGACCAATATAGCTAGTCAAGCAGGTGAATGTCTTTTTTTTTAAATACCTTTTTAATGAAAGATACACAATACAACAATCCCAGAACAGATCTTAACAGTTGCAAATATAATAGCTTTTCAACAGGGATGATGGTTCTCTATGGACAGATATTCACCCTAAATAATATGAAAACAGTGAGCACAAGTGAATCTTCTCTGCCTTCACTGAAGCAGAAAGTTTTCAATACAAATAAAATCCTCTTTCTTTACACGGTTCTGCTTAATGAATGGTTCCATATCTTAATTTCCTTTATGTGTTTAGATATTTTAGTTGTGTTTTTGTAGGCGTGTGAGAAAAAGCAAGCCAACCAGTTGGGCTGGACCACAGAGAGCATGAATTGATCCATCAATCAACAAGTACTTATAAAAGACTTAATAAGTATGAGGCACTGTGCTTGGCATACATGTACAAAGAATGAAAGGATCTCTACTCACAGGGAAGTCATATATAAGAATGCTGAAAAGATAGGTTGGAGTTGGGCCATGCTAAATTCAGGATATTATATTGGATCTTAGAGGTATAAGGAGCCTTCAGGGTTCATCGAGGGGCAAGGTGGAGCATGACATGGTCAGACCTGAACTTTAGGAAATGACTTTAGCACCTATGTGTATGAGGGGTTGGAATTGGGAAGGACTTGGAGCAGGGGGCCCAATTAGGAGGCCATTGTAATAGTCCGGGAGAAAGGGGAAGTGATCTGGCTGTATGAGAAAAAGAACAGATATGAGAGACATTGAAGAGATAAAAATGACAAGTTTTGGCAACTGCTTGGTTATGTGGGGTGAGGAAGAGTGAGTTGAGGGTGACAGTGAGGCTGTGGACCTGAGTGACTAGAAAGATGGTGTATTCTTGACAGAAACAGCAAAGCTCAGGGGTGGAGTTGTAAAGACATGGTAATGACATCTCGGATTTGGTCCTAACCCATCCAAGACCATTCATCTTGTGCAGCTCACTCTGACCCATTCAAAAATAAGAAAGTCAGGGCTTGGTTTGGTTGATTGGTTGATCTCATGTCTCTTGGGGTCATAAAAGGGCCACAGTCCTTTGGAGTCATGCCATGGCCCTCACTTTGGAGATCATTGTTTCAAGTCCTAGAAAAGGTGCCATCTGTGTTGGCAGAGGGAGTACCCATTCCAGTGACCAGGATCCGTAAGGCATTGAAATTAAGGCCCTTTCATCATGATACTTAATCCCTCCATCTAAGCTGTCTCAATTTTGAAGGATGCTGAGCTTGTCATTTGACATATTAGCCCTTCTTTCCAGCTCTGTGTCATTCTAACATCTGATCATCTTCTGTATCCCTCCCAATTCCTTTTTGCATCATAGCATCTCTTTAAACACTGAAATAAACACATTCCCTAGTATTCAGTTTATTGATGATTTATCAATTAATCAGGCAATAAAAAAGCAGTAGGTACCAAGCTTCAGAAAGGTAAGAAACACTTGGCCTCTGCCTCATTTCCCAGAAGAATTCCATGGTAACTAGCTGTTTACAGATAGGAGTTTTGAACTTTGATATTATTTGTGTTAGGGAACTGCCCAAATTCAGTACAAGGCACCATGACATCAGTGAGGATAACAGAGGAAGAAGCACCTTGGATTAACAGTGCTGAGCTATTAACTAGTAGATTTGCTTCTGTATTCTTAAGCATAGCACAACCAGAATGCCTAGTGATAGAGCTGTATTAAAGGAATCAGTCATTCAGTCTTTCAGAAAAGGATACTTGCTGATTCTGTATTACTGTGCTGGTTGATCTGGGGATCACAAAAATATATAAGCCTTTGTCCTAGCCTTTAAGGAGTTTATAGTCTAGTAGGTGAGAGAAGGTAGTGGGTAGTCACAAGTAATATGTCAACATAGCTAATTGTTTTTTATGTGGAGCTGGTTCCCTTCATCAACTAATTCATCAGCCAGCATTTTTTAAGCACCTACTAAGGGACAGGTATTGTGTAAAGTGCTGAGGATACAAGGATGAAAATGAAAATCCCTGTCTTCAGAGATTTTCATTTGTGTGATATTTTAAATTTTCTTCTCCTTGGAGATTGGCTCCAGAATCAGGACTTTTCCCACTGCACCACACCCCCTTACTAAGGTCTTCTCCAGCTCCAGATCAAGATATTATTATTACTACTGCTACTGCTATTGAGAGGATATATGGAGGATAGAGAGTTGGCATTGGAAACAGATCAGAGTTCCATTTCTGCTTTTGACACATACTGGTCATGTAACATCATTTACATCATTTAATCTCTCAGTGGCCCAGGCAAAACTCTTTAAGACTGTAAGTGGCAGAGAGGAGCAGGCATTGTACTGGCCAGAGTTTTCTCATTAAGAGTTCTTAATACCATTAAAATCACAGGTCCAGTCTCATCATTATTACTGATGAAATATAATTCTATCATGTGTATGTCTGCACTAGACCATGTAGGGGTTACTACAAACCAGGCCAATGGGTGTTTATCTGATATTTAAGTGATTCCTTAAAGCTTTCTGGTTTTTCTTCCTGAAGATATTGTCTAGACTCAGTTCTAGTTCCTGTTATTCCTTCTTAAGTACATTCACTGTACTATTTGTCTGTTAAATGTGATTCATAATTTTTAGAAAGAAATATTACTAACTGATTCATGGACTGGGAGAAAAATGAAATTAGCCATAACGTGTTTGTTAGAACAAATTTAGCCATGATACTAACTGTGGAATGGAAAGGTTTAATGTAGAGAAGACAAGATTTGGAGTCTGGGGATCTGGGTTTGAATTCTAGCTCTGATGTTTCCTGCCTATAGGAACCCTAAGTGTGCACATCATCACCTCTCTGAGGCTCAGTTTCCTCATTGGACAAATAAGAGGGTTGGACTACATTATCCCGAGGTCTCTTCCAACTCCAGATTCTATGATCCTTAAATATAGGATGTACAATCAATCAAACCTTTAATTTTATTTGATCTGTGTCATTAACATTTCCTTAACCACTAAGGACTTTCTGAAGTTATGCTCACAACCTTTACTTATTTTATTTTTAAGTGGTTTACCTTGTTTTCAACTCCCAAGCTCCTCAGTTCCACAAAATCCCATCTTTCAAATGTCATTTAAAAGATTCAATGTGATTTTAAGCCCATCTGTTAATTGTGATTCAGGATTCTTAGGAACAAATGTTAATTCCTCCGGGGAGACATGATAGCTAGCATCAAGTATTTGAAGGGTTGTCATATAGTTGAGGAGATAGACTTGTTCTATTTTACCTCAGAGGACTTAATCAGGCAGAATGGATGGAGGCAAGTTGTTCCAAAAATAGAATGGCTACTTTGAGAGGCAATAAGTTTCTCATCCTTGGAGATCTTTAAGCAAAGGCTGCATGACCACTGGTCAGGTACAGTATCGCAGGGATTCCTTTTATGGACATGATGGCCACTTATGGTTTCTTTTAACTCTTAAATTCAAGGATTCTGGGATTTTAATCTCATTGTTGTCTCAGAGAAGATGCTGAAATGTCTGTGAATCGTGGGCCACCAGCAGAATCAGAAGAAACAGCATTGAGGGTAACCCAGTTAGCAACAGAAAAATATAGTAGGTCATGAGAATGTAGATCAAGATCTAGAAGGGATCTCACAGGCTACCTAGTGCAACCTCCTCATCTTACGGATGATGAAACTGAGGCCCAAGGTAGCTAAGTGACTCAACCAGGGTCACACAGGCAGTGAGTATGAGAGGTAAGATTCTGACATCAGAAATGGGGCCAGTTCCAAAGATGATCTGTATGGCAAAACTGGTGTCACAAGGTATCTTTATGTCCCGCTTTCTTTGGTGATGTCATTGTTACTGTGAGCATAGAGAATAATGAGAGCATTTTTTCACAGGGCTATTGATAACCTGGATTTCTTCCTCTGAAAATTGCCTATTCATCTCCTTTGACAATTTTTCAATTGGGGAATGGCTCTTATTTTTATATATCAGTTCCCTATATATCTTGGAAATTGGACTTTCGTCAGAGAAATTTGTTGTAAAGATTTTTTTCCCTATTTACATGCTACTCTTCTAATTTTAGATGCATTGGTTTTATTTGTATAAAAACTTTAATTTTATGTAATCAAAATTGTCCATTTTACCTTCTGATCTTTATCTCTTGCTTAGTCATGAACACTTCCTCTATTTGACAAATAATTTCTTCCTCGTTCCTCTGATTTGTTTGAAATGTCATCCTTTATGTCCAAGTCATGTATCCCTTTGGAGCTTACCCTGGCATAAAGTATGAGAGATGTTAGTCCATGTACCTAGTTTCTGCCAGACCATTTTCTAGTTTTCCCCAACAGTTTTTGTTAAATAATGATCTCTTACCTCAGAAGCAGGGTTCTTTTTATTTATCAAACACTAGGTTACTGGCTCACTTGCTTCCATATATTGTAATACCTAATTTGTTCCACCAATCAACCTATCTCTAACCCTGTGCCAAATTGTTTAAATGATTGCTGCTTTGTAGTAAGTATAATTTGAAATCTGGTACTGGTAGACCCCCTTCCTCCCCACTTTTTTCCTCTTGTATCTCGTAAGTTTCTTGATCTTTTGCTCCTACAGATGAACTTTATTATCATTTTTTTCTAAATCGATAAAGGAATATTTTGGGTAGTTTGGTGTGGCACTGAATAAATGAGTTAGGTAGTACTATCATTTTTATTCTATTGGCTCAATCTTCCCCTGAGTGATGAGTATTTCTCTATTTAGATCTATCTAGATTGATGTAAAGAGTGTTTTGTAGTTATATTCATATAGTTCCTGTGTACATCTGGGCAGGTAGACTCCCAAGTATTTTGTACTTCCTGTAATTATTTTAAATGGAATTTCACTTTCTAGCTCTTCCTGCTGGATTTTGTTGATAATATGCAGAAATGATGATGGTTTCTGTGAGCCATAGGTAGGATTCAAGGTGTTTATGAAGTTGGATGTGATAAAATACATCTTTATTTCAATATAGTTGGCTTCCTTTATAATTCTTGGTCTTTTATTTAATTCACTTTAAAAAAGCATTTTTCTGAGAAGGGGTCCAGGACACACCAAAAAAGTTTAATAACCTCTGGATAAGAGCCAGGATTCAAACCTTTGTCTCCAAAACTCAGGACCCCTTTCACTCCGTCATACCACCTCTCAAAGGAAAATGAAGTGGGAGGTAGAACACACAATAGAGGCCAGCAGTTTGTAATACTACACGCCTCCAAGTTCTTCCCGAAGAACACCTCCATGTGTCTTCTAACACACACTTGATCCTTTAAACGAGAGCCAGATGACCAGAAGTGGAGCTTAGCAGTGGAAAGCCAAGGCACTAGCACAAGCACAAGGGAAGGGTGTTTATTTTTCAGGCAAATCCAGTCCCGGGCAAGTACAGTGGTGAAGCTGTGGGCTTGGATTCTCCTGTAAAACCGAGAAGAAGAGACGTCATAGAAAAATGGAAAGTGGTCCTTCTTTGCCTGACAGCTCTTCGCACTGAAAACACAGCATTTCTACAGCGATCTGAGTTTGACTGCCTTTTGCCTTGGAAAACTTCCGATGACTCTGAACAGCAGTAACAAGGACAACAAAATCTCCACTGGGCAGTTGCTTGCCTCCAGCCGCTCTCTTGGCCTTTGAACAATGCTGTCTGTTGCTCGTGAGGCCATCAGGAAAACCCAGCTGTGCTACTCTCTAGTACAATGAATTGCTTCCGCTGTATATAAAATTGAAAGTATTGGGTGTTTTAGTGCGGAAAAAGGATATCCTGCTACTCCGCTCCTATTTCCTAACTGAAGGCTATTATTGAACCTTCTCCATTAATTCATATGTACTGGATTATCCTGTGATGAAAGAGAGCGTGCTGAGGAAGCTGCTTAGTTATCCTTTTAAAGGGGAGAAAGGGTCGTTATCTGCACTTTAGTATCCTTTCCCTAGGAAGTTCTCTAAGATTGTACCCAACAGATGACTTGCTGATGTTCATTAATAAAGGGAGGTTGCACACCCCGAGTTTTCCACATTAAAAAAAATCACAGATTTAGCCCCACACACACCAAAAAATCAATTTCTTTCTTCTGTTTTACTTGACTCCTCCCTGGAGGAGCCAAGTTTTCTCCTAAGCTACTGTTATGGCAGAAGGTGGCTGGGTACTGATTTCATTATTCATTACAGCTTACCTATGGCCTTTTATTTGAAAGATTTTATTATTTTAAAAATAAATTTTATTGCTACCTTTTGTTTTTCTATCACCTAAATTTCTCCTCTCCCACTCTCAGAGAACCATCTGATCTAAGAAAGACATTTTTAGGAGGAAAAAATAAAAGGGGGGCGGGGATTAGCAATACTCAGTATATCAATACATTAAAAAACTGAAAATGTTTTCAATGTTCCTCACCTGTGGACCTACGCACATACATACACACACACACACACACACACACACACCCCTCTGCAAAGAAGTGGGAAAAGATGTCCATATATCTGCAGTCTTAAAAAAATTAGATGTACATTCCTTCAGCATTTAGCAATATTCTGAATCCTACCATGGCTGTGGTGTTCTAGAGAAAGCATGGTCCTAGAAGTGAGGAGACTGAGCCTCAGCCCCTAACTATGAAAATCACCATGAGGTCTCGACATCCAGGATCATAGCTTCACAATTTTAGAATGATAAGGGATCTTAGAGATGTAGTCAGGGAATCTAGTGAGGGAAGTGAGAGGGTTGATTGAGCTCCCTTCTGAGAGGTGGGGCTTTCCCTCTTCTTTCCACTGATACCTCCACTGTCTTCTCCCACACCCCATCACTTCTCACCTGGACTGGTGCAATAATCTCCTAATTAGTCTCCCCGCTGGCAGGCCCTCCCACTTCAATCCATACTCTATACAGCTACCAAGGTGATAATACAAAAATAAAACATGCCCCAGATCATGACATTGCCATTCTCAGAAATCTTCAGCAGTCTCTGATTACCTCTAGGTTAAAATCATAATCCTCAGCTTCACTATCTGACTCCCATGTCCATTTCCACTTTTATTTTATATTACCCCCCCCATTTACTCCACACCAGATTAGTTTAGCCTGCTAGCAGTTCCCCCAAGACCCCACCTCCTGCCTGCATTTCTTTACACAAGTAGTCCCCCTTGTCTGGAATACACTTCCTTCTCACCTCTGCCTCACTGATTCCCTAGCTTCCTTCAAAGCAGAGCTCCTGTGCCAGCCACCTCCCACATGAACTGGGCTATTAACACTCCTCCCCTCTTGAAGCTCCTTTGTCTGAATTTGTACTTACTTACTCGTGTGTCTATGTTGTGCCCTCTTCCCCCTCACTTCTCAGGCTCCTTGAAAAGAAGGGGCTGTTTCATTTTGTCTTTGTTGCCCTATCTCTTAGCAGTGCTTGTGAAATAGTAAACAATACACATTGAATTCAAGTCAGTTGAATTCTACTAAGGGATATATAAATTATATTGTATTTATTTAAATTATTAAATTATTTTTATTAAACTGTTAGGTACTTAAATACTATATGATTTGAGTAGGGAGAGCACTGAGTTTTGTTATTATTATTGCTGTTACCACAAAATACACCCTTGAAGACCCTCCTCAGACAAGAGGCCTCACCTTCAGGAATGTGGAGGTGAGTCACACCATAGCCAAACTCTTACAAAGGGTCTCCACATCTGTTGCAACCATTTTTCTCACCTCCCACTCATTTCTCAATTCCTTCCAGTTAGGGATTGAAAATCTGGCATTCAGACCTCACTATTGAATGGATCAGGAAAAGTCTTTCTCATAAGAGGTGGTAGGAAAGATGAGCCTTGAATGAAGCCTGGAGTTCTAAGGGCAGAAATGAGGAAGGAGAGAATTCTGGATATGGGAAACTTGTTCAAAAGAGTGGAGTGCAGAGATGGAATGCTACATCTGAAGAATATCAGTTAATCCCGACTGGCCTAATGGAGAGTACATGAAGGGGAATGATGTAAACTAGGTCTGGAAGGGCAGACGCCAGCCAGACAGCGAAGAGGATGAGCAGGATGACAAAATGCCTCAGGTTCATTTTCTGTAAGGATCTTTTTGAGGAACTGCCAGTGTTTAGCTCTGAACAGAAGACTTAACAGGAACATGATAGCTGATTTCAAACGTTTGAGGGTCTTTATGAAGAGAGATTATAGATTTGCTCTATTTGGCACAAGAGAACAGAACTCACGGAGAAGAGTAGAAAGTTGGAAAGAGGCAGATTTCAACCTGGTTTTGAGCAAAACTTCTTAATTATAACTATTCAAAAGTGGAATAGGCTTCCTTGGGAGATGGTGGCTTCTTTCTTGCTTGATTTATTTAAGCAAAGTAGATGACCGCTTTTATGTTGAAAAGGCAATCTTTTTGAGGTCAAAAGCAGAGCTAGACAGTCACAGAGGCCTCTTCCATGTTGGTGGTCCTCTGATTCTGCTGAGATGTCTCCCAAAAATATGGTAACATTATACAGCTTAGCTCAAACACCTATGCGATATTTTTCTATATTCTCTCAAGCTGCTAATGCCCCCTTTGTTTTACATACATGTTAATATACTTATGTGTATGCAAACATGTTGCCTCTCCAGGTATAATAAAGTAAGTTCACCAAGGCCAAGCATTGTTTCATTTTTATCATTGCATTTTTCCCGCTGTCTAGAGCTATCCTGGCACTAAATGGGCACTAAGTAAATGCTTGTGGATTGATTTGTTCCTCTTCCCATTTCCTAAGGGGATCAATGACATCGCAGGTAATGGCTTGACTTGCTCTCCAAGTGAATGAAAGTGAGACAGAGTTGCATCAAGTCATCAGCCTCACTCTCTTCCAGAGTCATCGGAAGTCCAGTGGCAAGATAAAAGTCAAGACAACTGGTGATGGCTTGGGATGCAGTGGATGACCTTGGAGTCTTTGATGTCTGACCAAGCTCCGTAGTTGCCTTCAAGGCTGTTAGAACAAATTGTTCCCATTTGTTCATTCCGATGGGAGAAGTCTTAACAGGCTTAGGGTAGATATCCCCGAACTCACCAACAGGTTTGAGGTCTATCAGCAAATTATGTTATATAAATATGTCACGTGATTGACCATGATTCCACTCGCTCACAGCCATCCCTGTCACATTTTACTGTCCCTCCCCACAGGGTTCTTTGGTACCCTGAAAGGATTGGGGGAATCTCTCTAGTCAGCCATCATTTCAGGCCCCCAGTAGCTGTGTTCCCCTCTTTTTCAGCCCAATGATTAGTAGATAGTAATTTGAAATACTATTTGTAAATCCCCAAGTACAATACGTGGCACAAAACAGGCATTTAATAAATGTTCCTTTCCCCCCTTTTAAGCACTTAACATCTTATCTGTTTTAACAAAAAGACATTTACTTCAGAGAGATAGAGCAAGAGCAAACACTTCCTCCTACCCTTCAGAGAGGCTCCTGTTTAGGGGCTTGGGGTGGGGTTAGGTTCACCGAGTAGCTCAGTTCCTACATAGCTTTAGTACTCTGAAGTTCGTATTCAAAGTTTTGGGGCTGGCTGCTGCTGGACTGGCATTCCTGGACCCATGCTCCTCAGGGTATTGATGCTAGGCTGGCTGCAATATCCTATGACCCAGATTCCTGGATTTGCAGCTCTCTGTGGCTGTTCCTAAAACAGATTAGAAACTCCACTCCCTGCTCTGAGAATGGAATAGAACGGAACAAAAGACCAAAGACCCAGGCCCCTTTCTTGGGTCACATGACCTAAGGGGGGAAGGGAAGGATTCTCCTCCTTACCACGTGGTATGAGTGCAGGAATCCTCCACTCTCAGACCCAAATGCTGCAAAAGCCCCCATCCCTCATCCCTTAGGTGCTGGTGTCTTTGAAAGACACCAACTAGCTATTCAGTCAAAAGCCTCTGCCACCATGTGGTGGGCCAATGTGGAATGTCCACATGTGCTTCAGTCTTCCAGTCTCCTCAAAGCAGCCTCCTAATGTCTTCTATCCAAAATACCATCGTAAGTGTGCCAGGCATGTGCTAAATTCCCATTACAAATGTAATGGAATACTATCATTTGGTAAGAAATGATGAAAGAAAACGTTTCTGAAAATCCAGGGAATACTCACATGGACTGATGCAGAATGAAATGGGTAAAATCAGGAGAAAAACTTATACAGTAACAACAGTGTAAAGACAAACAACTTTGAAAGACTTAAGAACTCTGATCAATGCGATAACCAACCATAATTTCAGAGGACCAACGATAAAGTGCCCACTTGCTGACTCGAGGTACTGAATGAGAAATATGTTTTGGGGCATGGCTCATATGGACATTTGCTTTTCTTGTCCGTGCATAGTTGTGACAAGAGTTTTCTCTCTCTTTTTCAAGACTGTGGGAGGTAGAAGGGAAGGAAAATAGATTTTTGTTAACTGGAACAAATTTAAATAAAGTTTAAATAAGTACATATTTGAATGATCCTACTTAAAAAAAATGAAGTGTTCTAATGCACAAACATTTCTTCTCTTCAGTTTCTGAAAAGGTCAGGGCACTTCCTCAATTCTAGCCTCAGCCAAACTTTCTCTGTCTGCCCAGAGCTCCAGCTAGGTGTGGTGACCGGATGAAACAAGAGACATCCCCTTTGGAAAAAGGAGGAATCACAGTGGCTCAAACCCTTTGTCAGTGTCTCACTAATTCCTAGAACCTTCCAGGACCAAGATGTGGAACCTTATTGGGTGCAGGAAACACTTTCTTTTAACCACTGAGAAGAGAGCTGTAAAAAGAAATCCTCATTTCCTAAAAGTTCAGGCATGATAGCACAGGTTTAATTGGGAACATCAAGCTGTTTATGGCAAATTATGAACCACATGCAGCAGAGCTGGGTGGATACTCCCACAGCTGCTTCGTTCGCATGTGCCCAACAAACCTGTGCACGGCAAGGCCAGATTTGGCAGATGGAGCCAAGTGAGGCAGGGATGTCATAACATCTCCTGTCTAGAGGGGAAAAGCTCCAGGACTCCTTTTGTGCAGTGCATGAAGAGCATAAAAGGATGGCCATTTCGGCAGAGGAAGAGACAGAGCGCTGGCTGAGGAGCTGGAAAGACGTGATTTCAAGTCTTGCCTCAGACCCTTCCTAGCTGTGTGACCCTAAGCAAGTAACCTCCACTCTCTCAGCCTCAGTTTCTTCATCTGTAAAATGGGGATAGTAATAGTGCCTACCTCCCAGGGTTGTTGTGGAGATAAAATGATATCATTTATGTAAAGTGCCTGGTAAACATTAAAATGTTATATAAATGTGGGTGATGATTACAGCAGCAAAGCTTATTATAAAGGACTTTGCAAACTCTAATTCTACTATTTTCTAGAGCAGGAGTTCTTAACCTGGGGTCCATGAATATGAAATATATATATATATATATATATATATACATATATATGTATATATATATATATATTTACACACACACACACACATATATAGCCTATATATATATACACACACACACACACACATATATATATATATACCTGTATATATAGGTAACTATATTTCAGTATAATTGCTTTCCTTGGTAATCCTATTTATTTTATTTGCTACATTTAAAAACATCATGAGAAGGGGTCCATAGGCTTCTGCAGACTGCCTCAGGGGTTGGGGACACACACAAAAGATTAAACACTCCTACCTTAGAGCTTTTGAGGACAGCTGGGTGACACAGTGAATGGAGCTCCTGGCCTGGAGTCAGGAATACCCGAGTTCAAATTCAGTCTTAGACACTTACTAGCTATGTGACCCTGGGCAAGTCACTTAACCCTGTTTGCCTCAGTTTTCTCATCTGTAAAATGAACTGGAGAAAGAAATGACAAACCATTCCAGTGTCTCTGCCAAGAAGACCTCTCATGGGGTCACAAAGAGTAGGACATGACTAAATGACAACAACCTTAGAGCTTTGCATTTTACAAAGAGCTTGCCTCATAACAATTCTATGATGGAGGCATTTTTATCCTCATTTACAGATAGGAAAACTAAGGTTCAGAAAGATTAAACTCATTCAAAATGTCATTCAGTAAATGACAGAGTCAGGACTGATGCTCACCCAAAGCCCCATTTACACTGTACTATACATACTTTATGGAAACTCAGGATTTCCCTGAAGAGCATCCTATGTCATCAAGTCACTTTGGAGGGCTAAGACTGAGACCAATTCTCATGCTCTCTCTTTGTGGACAAAATGGAAAAATGTGGCCTGGATAATAATAAAATGAGATTGATTTGGAACTGGTGGAATGGTAGGACCCAAAGAGAAACAATTAATTGGTAGATAACAACTTAGAGTCTGTTCAACATTTTTATCAATGCATTGGATAAGGACATAGATGGTGGGGCCCATCCTGTGTATAAGTGACTTAAAGCTAGGAAAGTGTTATCACAATCAAGATGGGATTGGGAGCTGGCCTAGTGTGGGGAGGAGGAGGAGGAGGAGGAGGAAGTCAATTCAATAAACATTTATTAAGGGCTTATTCTAAAGAAAGGAGTTGAATCAAGGAAGACCGCAGGCCTAGGAGAATCACAACCCCTCTCCAGCTTGAGAACTTTCTGTAGGCAGTAGATAAAAACTGGGAAAGTTGGGGCCTCTGCGCTTGTACCTAGGCTAGCCCATTTTATTATGGTGCTTGAGATGTGTGTTTTGGAAGGACAGATAACAAGAGGGCCAAGTGAGACCTATGCAGCCTGATTTATTGGATTGTCTTTCTCTGTGAGTCTGTGGAGTGCTTTGTCATGCATGTCCTTGGGAATAGCTTTGGGTGTTAAGATAGGCTATGGTTGCTTACAGTCCAAGGTCCAGAATATTCCTAAGGCTGTGTGCTTGTTCCTAAAGTACCACCCACATGGCCCTAAATCTGATATGTGTTGAGGGGAAGGACGTGGGGTCCAAGAGTCAGGATTCCATCAAGGTCCTGTACCAGCTCATCACTGCACACAAAGATGAAGCTACACTTCTGCTATCATAGAATGGTGGAGCTTTGAGCAGGAAGACACTGCATTGGTCATTATTCCTCTTCGCTTACTCGGTAATCGGGCCCAGGGGTGAGGAACCTTTGACCTCAAGGCCACCTGTGGTCAGGCTCTTCACCCCTGGGCTAGCCAAACAGCACTTCTCTCTATTCCATGAACACTGTGCCTTTGCCCTGGCCATCACATGACTAAAGTGCATTCCATTCTTAATTTAGACTTAGAGATTCTCTACTAACAGTATTCATATGACTCTAGGCTTGGGTTTGCTCGTCTGTAAAATATAGGGTTATTTCTAAGCCTCTGGATCTAAATGTTATAATTTTATGATTGCCCTGATCATTTACACATCACCCCTTCTGCAGGGGTCGGAATGGAATTATCTGACAGCCGCTTAAACTCTTTCACCAGCTCCTAATAGCTCAGACGACGAAGAGCCAACCTTCTTGCTTTCAGCAACAAGTGAAGAAGATCTCAACAAAGAATTGGCCACGTGGGGTTGACACCCACAGTTTAAGAAGCGCTAGAAGCCCTGCCAGGTATGTGTCAGGGTCCCTAGGCCTCTGACTACCAGTGCTCTGCAACTTCTGGCATGAACACGCTTAAGACAACAGGGAAGAGCTCATAGGGTAGTTTCTGTTGCTAACCTTGTGACGTCATATCCTTGCTGCACAGAACATTGGCAAATATGCCTTAAGGCTTCTAGTAGCTTTCAGAACAAGCCAGAGCAGAAGAATTTTCCCTGTGTGATGTGGCCATTGATACGGGGATTGACCCAACCAGCCTTCCCCGAGCTGCACTGCCCTGACATTGGAGAGATCTAGCCTAGCTCTTCCTGTTAATGTAGTTAGCCTTGAAGAGCCAGTTATTAAGAACTCTGGGCTGGAAGTCTCTGCTTTTACGGAATGGCTACAAGCAGCCTCGGATGGGAAGAAAGGCTGGTGTCCTCCTCAGGGTTACTGGAAGTACCTGCTGCCTACCTGTCCCACAAAACCATAATTCTTCACACTCTTCCTTAGATCTAAAATTGCCAACTAATGGATCTGTGAGCTCTGACAGGAGCCAAGGAGGTGGTAAGTCATACTGGCTAGCATTTATTTGGCAATTTAGGCTTGGTAAGCATTATACACACATACATATGAGCTCACCTACTTTCATTTGATCCTCACAACAGCCTTGTGAGATAAGTGCTATTATTATCCCCATTTTACAGATGAGGAAACTGAGGCCAGGAGAGAGTAAATGTGTTGCCTGGGGTCACACAGCTAATAGGTGTTCGAGGCAGGATTTGAACCCAGGTCTGTTCTGATTCCAAGTCTAATATTCTTTCTATCATGCTATATAGGCCTGTCCCTGGCCCCCTGTAGACCCCAAGATGGGGTTCGGAATGTAAAAATCTCTGCTTTGGTGGATTACTCTTTGGAGGGATTGGCTGCTCTATTGATGATGCGTTAGCCCTGGGTGAAAGGGGCTACTAACTTCCTGGAGTTCACTTTTACCTCCAGCCAAAGCTGTGGAAGGGATTTTAGTATTCTTTTGGCCTTCCTCTAGGGATATTGAAAGACAGGGTCAGGAGATATTACTGCTCTCTCCCCCAGCTGTAAAGTTCTACCCAGGCAAGGGGCCAGCCACCCAACAGAATGACTTGTCCATGGAAGGAAACAAGTCCCAGCAATCCCATGCTGCCCCAGTGGCTGTGGAAATAATAGAGAATCTTCCACTTGGGTCTAGACTCGTGACCCAGGAGACGAGGTCCCAGGAGGTCTGTGAATGGAAACAGGGTGAAGCTACGGGGGTCCGTTGGTCGGTGCTATACCGTTGGGCTGATGCATAACCTTCAGGAAAGGCCAAGTCCTTCTCCCAAAGTTGCCACGTGCTCAGCCCAGAGCTCATACGTGGGAGCCACAGCTGGCCCCAGACTCCGAATCAGACGCTTCTCTTCTTTCTCCTCCCAACATGAGTACCCTCAGACTGCTTTTAGTGCGGTCAAGGTAGAGAAGTGAGCCCTATTTTGGCGGTGTCCTAGGTCCAAGAGCCTTACTTCCAGCTGCACCTACTCACTAAATAGGTTCAGGATGGTGACCTCTCAGGAGTTCTTGGCTGAGAACCCAGTGAAGTCGTTGACCTGGCCTTCTGTCTCTCTCTTGCAGGAGTTTTGGTGCAATTTAAAAAATCAGTTAGGAATTACAACTATTGAGTCCAAAATGCCATCTCTACGCAGCACGAAGACTTCTTACCTTTGATAACCACCCCCATACTTTTTTATTTGCCAAATTGGAGAAACACTCATTTGAGTAGGAGTAAATGTCATCTATTAGGAAAGCAGGGAGGTTGCAGGCAGAATTATGTAGAACTGTGAAAAGAGTGGTAGATTTGGGAGTCAAGGGGTCTAGGTTCAAATCCTAACTCTGCCCCTTACTTGTTTGACCTTGAACATGTTACTAAATGACTTGGGAGCTCAGTTTGCTCATATGCAAAGTGGGGAGAGTAATGCCTATAGCATTTCTGTCATCGTTGTGGTGGGGCTCAAATGATTGCCTTGTGAATCATGAAGTACTGTATGTGTCCGCTGTTGCTATTTTTATGACTGATACACGGTACCAGGTTATGGAATGTACCTCTGAGGTTTTTTTTCTTGTGTATGTTTTCTTTTACAGCATGACTATTATGAATATGTTTTGCATGACTACATATGTGTAACCTATATGGAATCGCTTGCCTTCTCAGTGGGGTGGGGGGAGGGAGAAAGGGAGAGAATTTGGAACTCAGAGTTTTAAAAACAAATATTAAAAATTGTTTTTTACTGGGGAAAAATAAAATACTAAATAAAAGCTTAAGAATGAATAAAATAAATAAAATTTTTTAAAAATGTATCTCTGAACTTTAAGGCAATGTAGCCCTGTAGGTAGAACATTTAACCAAGAGGTAGGAGACCAACGTGCCAGTCCTGATTTTACGTGTGGATCACTATGTGTCCCCTTGGATAAGGAGCATGGTGCATGAAAAGAACATGACATTTAGATCAGTGGATCTGAATTCGAATTCCCTCTGTGCTACTTTTAGGCTGTGTGGACTTAGGCAAGTCACTCTGGGCCTCAGTCTTCCCTTCAGTAAAATGGCAGCCCCAAGGTCCCTTCCAGCTTTACATCTATTATCTTGTTGTCCATATAATCCTAAAGCTATTTACTTCTCTGTGGGTCATTGGGTCTAAATAATAACACCTGCTCCTGCATTCTCCTAAGGGATCGTTCTCACCTCCCAACTCTAGGTGATATAGGTGAGAACACTCCAGTGGTTATAGGGAAGGTGCTCCAGTAAGTCTGTCTTCAGCTTTATTACTAGACTTTCCTTAAAAATTGAGGGAGTATAAAGAAGACAGCCATGAGGCTCAACCTCATTCCAACCTTAGGAGACTGAGCTCAAGTTCAGATCAGAAGAGAAAAGAGACCTTTGAACCTCAAGTCTAAATCTGTGGAAACCTCCTTGAAATGACATTTACCACCTTCCAAAGTTGGGGAAAACAAAGGTAACTCACCTTCCCTTTCAATGTGCGATGCTCTAAGTGGCTTATTATAGTCAACCACTTCGACTTCATTAACTCCTTTGCAGTTGGCTTTATAGGCAGGCCTGTGGCTGAGGCCAGAGCCATCACAGACATCAGAAATAATTTTTTCTAGCTTAGTGAATTACTCCCAAATCTCAATGTCTCCATCCTTAGCCTCTTTCCAGTTTAACTCAGGACAGCAAAGCTTTCCACATGGGGAGAAAGGGGACAATTGGTACCATCATTTCTCCTCAACTCCTTTTGCTGCATTCATTTCTCAGAAAATATTTTTTTTAAAAAGAAGAATCCAAAAGCAAAGGAGTTTGGATTGAAGAAATTTGAGTAGAGCCCAAGGTCAGTGTGACCTCAGTTCTTTAGCTTGTAGGCCATCTTCAAATAGAAAACTAGCCATGTTTCTTTTGTTAGGAGATCCTTAGTGAAACACGTAGAAATTCAGGTTAGAACAAATTCTGTGAAATTCTGCTTCCAAAGGTGAACCATGTATTATTTGTCTGGACTATCACAGGCCCTCAATATCTAGTCAGTGGGTTTCTTGTAGTTGGGCCTAGGAACATTTTTTGGAATTGGATTGAATTATACCTCAGGATGAATTTACCAGTTTACTTTTATCTCTGTTAGACTAAGTTTCCTCCAACCCCAACTGGGAATGATAAAAGAGCTTTAAAAATACCTCAAAGACATTTTTATATTATATTGTAGTCTTCTTACAATTCATACAGGTCTTTCAAGATCTGGTTAAGTCATTTGTTAACAAATCTTCCAAATATCATAAAAACTGTTGAAAGATTTAACCTTGTCATTAGCTAAGACGAGTTCTTTCATTTAGATAAAGAAAGGAACAAAGAGAGAGAGAATGAGAGAGGGAGAAAAAGAGAAAAAGAAAAATAACAAGAGAGAAAAAAAGAAAGAAAAGAGAAAGAAAAAGATGGAAAGAAAGGAAGAGAGGAAAGAAAAAGAAAGAGGGAAAGAAAGAGAAAAAGAGAAGAGGTAAGGAAGGAAGAGAAGAAAGATCAAGCCTTATTTGGGGCTGATTAACTTCTTAATCCTCAAAATTAAATTGTATTTAGTGTACCTTTAGTATTGGGTATTTTTTAAAAAGTTGTAATTCTTTGACCATTAGAAATCCTTGTGGGGAATATTTGGTAACTTTCAATAGAGGGAGAAGAAGGAAGAAAAATAAAATAATAAGAATGAGCCCCAAGAAAAAATAAGGGCCACTGCCAAGGGGTAGAACTCCTGGGACAGCTAGAGGACACCTAGAATGTCAGCACCTCTTCCTCTCCTACTTCATCAATTTTTTTTTGTTATTTGCTTCGTATTTGTAATACTATTTTGTACATACTTTGCTATGCATATGCTGTTTCCCCTTAGTAAAAGGTAATCTCCTTGAGATCAGGCAGGGATTGTTTCCTTTTGACACTCCAACTTTGAGTTGAAATGATTCCTCCTTCTTTCCCCTCCTCCCTTCCCCCCTTTACCATTTTAGAATGTAATGTCCTTGCATGTAGGGACTGTTTCATTTATCCTATTTGCATCCCTAACGATGAGCACTGTTCCTGGAACATAGTAGTTGCTTAATAATTGCTAGATGGATTTAGATCAGATTAGGAAACCCACAGTTTTGTGTTTTGTTTTTGTTTTTTGTTTTTCCCAGAGAAAATAAGGAGAGATTTGCAATCAGGTGGGTACTACTGCCTTTTTAGGAACCTATCAGGACCAAGATACCTCTAATTAATAATCAATCAGTAGGAATTGAATAAGTCCCCACTAGTTCTAGGCACTGAAGGATATAAATACTAGACAGTCCATGCCTTAAGCAGTTTATATTCTGTTAAAATTGGTGGTACGCCTAATAAATGGTGCCAGGGGCGAGGTTAAGGAGGGAGGGAGAAATGACTGAATCCCTTTTCTTTCCCCTCTGTGCCTTCCATTCTTCAAGGGACCCAAAGTCCTGGATCCTCCCTAGGCATATGAACTGGATGCTACTTCTTGATTAAATAAAAAAGGTCATGAGACATTTCCTCTATTTATAGGCAACAAATAAAGGAACACTATAGCTTCCAGAGAAGCATCATCTCTTACAGTTATTTTAGTTAGGTTCACAATGAATATTCCCTCAATGTTTGGTTGGCAAGTGTCTTAAGTACATGGACTTTGAACAGACTCACCCTTGAATTTGTGACAACCCACTTCCATTTACATATTTATGTAAAACTTTTCCTACTTTCATCTTGTTTGATTAAATAAGAAAATTGAATTCCCATTAATGTTAGGTAAAAGTCCTGTATGTGATGTGCTAAACTGGGGAGAAGAGAAGGTGATGGCAGGAGAGGGGGTGTTGGGAAGGGGATGTGAAGGGCTATTTTGTCCTGCTTGGACCTCAGAGGGCAGAACTAGAAGCAATGGGAGGATTGCCTATTGGCACATCTAGGCCTGATGGAATAAAAAAAAGCTGCTTCATTGACAGAGCTATTTAAAAAAGAAATGGGCTGCTTTGACAGGTAGTGGGTCCTTGCTCATTTCCTCTTTCCCTTCTTCCCCATGGCAGGTAAAAGGATCCTAGGCTTGCATATACAGGGGATCTTAGAGGTCATTTAGTCCAAACCTCTGATTTTGCAGATGAGGAAACTGAGGCCCAGGAACTTGAGGAAACTTGCTTGAGGTCACACAAGTAGTGAATATCAGCAAAGACCACTTGTTCGGATGTTATAGAAGGAATTCCTGCTTAGGTAAGAGCTGTACCCTCCATCAGCCCCATTTGTTTTTAAGATTTTTTGATTCCGTGATACTGTGACATGTCCCTGACTTTCCCCCCATGTCCCATGTCTTCAAAGTCTCCACAAGGGACAACTGGCTGAACCTGCTTGTGGTTTTTACAACTTTCAACAGAAAACTCCTTTTTTGCACATCCTTTTTCATTGTTTTATTTTGTGACAATGTTTAATTCACATTGGTTGGTGCAAGAACTCCATGCAAAATATATTGGCACACACTCCTAATAAACGGCACGACATTCCACTTCTGAGTTAATAAATAGAAACTTTTTCTTAAAAAATTCAAAAGCAAAGGCATTTGGGATGAAATAAAATTGTAAAAGCTAGATTCTAGCACATCACTACAGACACAAATCACTCTGTTGCTAAAGTTAATATTTAGAAATGTTAAACAGATGTCTACTCTAAGGAGACAAAGATTTCAAATCCAAAGTATACTGCCTTATGTTGACTCAGAAGTGTGGTTCCGTACTCTAGGCATTCATGCAATTAACCGTAAGTAAGAGATAACCTCAAACAAAACATTGTACCTAATTCATGACCCCTGAAGGACTAAACTTTACGAGACTTCCTTTTTCTGTCAACTTTAGAATTGTGTGTCTGTGTGTGTGTGATCTAAACAGTCTACAGCAACCTAAAAGTAACAGCAAAACTGATTTCCCCAAGTTCCCTTTTCAGGCTTTTCATTTTCCTTGTCAATTTTCACGAAAAAGGGACCAAAATAAAACCTTCAAATGGGCGCTAATATTCTTTAGCTGTAAGGAACATGGGTTTCCTCTTGTCTTCTCCCCTTGAAACTGGGCACTAGGAAATTTGTTAAAGGATGGAAAATGGGCTAAGGGTGGTGTAGTGAAAAGAACACTGGATTTAGGGTCCAAAGAAGGAGCATGGCACATTGGAAAGAGTGCTAGATTTGGAATCTGAAAACTTGGGTTCAAATTCTGACTCTGGCACTTACTACCTATGTGAGCTTGTGAAAATCCTTATTGAAACATGATCCTCAATGATCCTTATTGAAGAGGCTGAAATCAATGACCTCTAGAATCCCTTTCAATTTGGAATCTACAACTATACGTCTCAGAAAATCTGAGTTTACATCTTGGCTCCACCACATAGGTGGACATCTTTTGGGTATGTCACTTTGTCACTTTGGGCTTCAGTTTACTTATCTGTAAAATCAGTGGCTGGACTAAATCATCTTGAATGTTCTTCCCAGCTAGAAATTCTAAATCTAACATTTGGTGGTAGCCTGACAGATATGTCTGGATGTTTTCAGAATTTCTTTGTCCTTGCCTGTTAGATTTTTAAAGAAGGTGACAGTTTGGTGTATGGTTGTTGGTGTCTACCCGTAAAAAATAACTAGACGACCTTTCTCCCTAATCTGAAAAGTAGTACATCAGTGTACAAAACAGATATGCCAACTCAGGGCTCTAGTCTCTATATGTTGTTGTTGGGTTTTTTTTAGGGGGGGGTGAGGCAATCAAGGTTAAGTGACTTGCCCAGGGTCACACAGCTAGTGTCAAGTGTCTGAGGTTGGATTTGAACTCAGGTCTTTCTGACTCCATCCAAGGCCAGAGCTCTATCCACTGCACCACCTAGCAGCCCCTATATTTATTCTATATGGAGGAGAATGGATGGTTTCATGGAGGTCCACAGAAATAAGGTTTAAAATCCGTGACATTTGTTAGCACCCTCAATTTACATTCTTAAGGCGCTTTCCCCTACAAGTATCAGTTTCCAGGAGAGAACTGGAACTTCTTCATTATCCTACAATATATGAAATGGTCAAAAAGGGAAGGAAAAAATCCTGAAAAGGAAGGATGCAGGAATTAGTGGTAGGATGCAAAAAAAAGTCCACCTGATCATGCTTAAGGGAGAGAAATCACCATTCAACCTCGAACTATACCTTGTCAATGAGTAAAATAATATTGCTTACTAAAAAGGAATGAAAAAACAAAAACGTCATACTCAGAAATCACACTTCTTTCTTACTTCTACTCACTGAAATAGCCTAAAAATGACTGCTTTGCATATTAGCTCATCACTGACATTATTTAAGGAATTTGGACAATCTCAAAGGCAACCTCAATAAATACTTGCTATATTGACTAGCTAGGTTAAGTTTAAATTTTTTCTAGCACAACTCAAAGCAGAAAACATCATAAAAGTGTTAGCCAGCAAGATAGATGAGCAATTCAGTAAATATTGTCCTATTCTTTCTTCTTATCAGCCGACAAAACCATAGGCTAAAGAATGTATCCCATGTAGGGGAACTAATCACAGTGGTACCAGATATAACTGTGAAACACCACCAGTCCATGACCTTTGCCCTCCATCTTCAATGAATTTGGCAGAAATTAAGGCTCCCCTCACCCTATGTGCTGGGCAATCCCTTCTGCTACCCTATTTATTTTTACATTCCATCTTTGCTCCTTCCCAGTACTGATGTATCAAGGTTGGTTCTCTCGCCCTGACAAGGGGGTCTGATAAAGACTTCAATCAGTGGCCATTTGAAGAACCATGGGTGTGGAGACCCAGGAATATCATCATTCCAAGAAAGCTCTCAAAACAGACACAACATTGAAATACTACACAAAGTCCTCTCCATCCCCTTACTCTTCCACCAAAGAACAAATTTGGGGGACACCCATGCCATTTTTCCATCCCAATTTGAATACGAGATGGGTACTTGATGGACACTGGGCATCTAAGACTGAAAGAGATGAGCTGAAGAACCTAATTTTTCTTAACTTTGTGCTGAGTAGAGGAATGTCTCTACTTGCTTTATCCTTTTCAATGTCCCAGTCTCTCCTAGAATATGACCCCTTTCTTTTGACTTGGCACTCAATTTTTAAAAATTCTTGATGACCCTTTATGGTATGGAGAATGCTTCAGGGTGATTTATTTAAAGGCCTCTAGTTTGATGCTTTGGGAGTTAGCACCATTGTATTAATAATGGAATAATGCTTCCTTTTTTGGTGAGGAATGCCTGGATCTATCTTACTTTACAAACTACCAGCTCCAGGCCTAAAAATATGCTACAACTGGAACTTTTTTTGGCATATGACTTTTTGTTTTTCTTTCTGCCAGCTGTAGCTACAGACTAGAGGGCTCTTCAAAAGGATTCTGGGCTCTCGTTAAATACCAGCAAAGGAATGACCAGAACTCTAACGGCTACTTTGCTGAGCTTATTCAAGAGCATATTTGTATTTCTTAGGAAAAGTTGCTTTTAGTTTCATACTCTGGAGTGCTCACAATTGTGTCCTCAGCTTTGGAAGTACCATTCCAGTCTTGGATTAATTACCGGCTCCTTGAGGGAAAGACTTGGGTTGGCTTCTGGCAAATCATGTTCTTGTGTACAGAAGAAGGACTAAAATTCAAAAGATCTCAGGGGCTTCCTAGCTCCTCTCCCTCCCCTACAGAAAGAAAAGTTTTCCATTGTGATTTATCCTTTTTTGTAGTTAACAGGGATGGCCATCGAGTTTCCTCCGATGCCAGGGGCTTCTAACTTCTTTTAGATATTGACGGCGTGAGCATGTTTCTTGCATAGTGGCTTATCTTTCTTGGAGTAGAAGGGTTGTCCCTCCAAATTCACATGACAGACCTGGAAGAATGGTGAAAATGTGAGAAAGACAGGTCACAGAAACAACAAAATCACAAAGAAATTCATTGAATGGGAGCAGTGGTGTCCCGGTGGATGTTTAACAACTAACTGGAAAAATGTACTGCGTCACACACTTTTATGTTTAATGTGCAAGATTCATATTTTCTCCATTGCTTTCCTAAGTCCAGACAAGCAGCAAAACAATAAATTAAGCCCTCATTTGTAGTATTTGTCTATGTTGAATTTTTAATGATCGACTTTCATGATCGGCATTATTCATGATTAGCAGGTTCCAGCTGGCTCCAGCACCACTCCTGAATAGGGACTGGATGCTTGTGTGTCTGTTAATGTCCTAGGAAAATATTATGAGTCAATTGTGTCCTTCTCTTATTTAAAAACCTTCCGTGGCTCCCTATTGACCCTAGAGTATTTCAGGCCTTTCTCGGTCTGGTTCCAATCTACCTTTCCAAGTTTGTTTCCTATTATTCCCTTTTATATTCTTTACTTTCTACAAACTGGCCTATGAGCTATTTCCTGAATGTGACATCCCATCTACTGCCCCTGTACAGGCTGTTCCTTAGGCCTAGATTCCTCTCTCATCCCCATTTCTCAGAATTCTTATCTTCCTTTAAGGTTCAGCTCCAGTATCATCTCTTCTGAGACAATGATAAAAGTGATAAATGATGGAATAATAATAATAATAAAAATATGTATAAATAAATAATAAAATGAGATGATAAAAGTGATAAATGGTTAAATAAGAATAATAAACATATAAATAAACAATAAGATGATAAGATGATAAAAGGGATACTCTTTGCTTGCCCACCCCCCCAACTCCCCAGTTGTCTCCCCTTTCCATCCACTCCCATTATGCTATCAGTAAAATGCAAACTACTTGAAGTCAAGAACTATGTTTTTGGTCTTTGTATGGTAGGATACCTGAGCGCCTTGCATACAGTAGACCTTTGTTTTTTGAAAATCAATCAATCAACAAGCAATTATTAAACTCCTACTATGTGCTAGGCACTGTGCTATATAGTAAGGATGCAGATACAAAAGTGAAACTGTTCCTGCTCTCAAGAAACTTACATTCTTTCTGTGGGAGATGCTATGTACATAGATAGACATATACATGTAATATTTGCATATATGCACACATATTCACACATGGTAATATCCATGTGCCATATATATATGGCAATTTATATAATCTGCCTAAGCCTCAGTTGTCTCATCTGTAATAATATTTCACTACTTTCCTCCTGAGAATTTTATGAGTTTCAAATGAATTAACGTATGTCAAGCACTAAAAAATTTAATATTTTTTGGTTTTGTTTTTTGAAAAAGTTTGGGTTTTTTGTCCCTCTTCTCTCAAATTACCTTGCATTTACTTTGTCTGAGAGTCAAAGTGGTTCAGTGGATAGAAGGCCAGCCTTGAAGTCAGATAGTCTTGGGTTCAAAACTCTAACCCATCCTGGCTGTGTGACTCTGGGCAAATCACTTTACCTCTCTGTGTTCTCAAGAACTAAGACTGAAGTTGTACAGAAATTGCCAACTTGTATTGGTAGAGGGAGTTTTACCAATGAAATCATAATTCTGATTTATTAAAAAGCTTATGTATGTATATATAAATATGTGTCTATATGTAGTATATGTGTGCATACACACGATTACATGTTTGTATGATTTCACTTGTGTATGAATGCTTTATATTAATATATAGATAGATAGATAGATAGATAGATAGATAGATAGATAGATAGATATACAAAAAATATAATTTATCCCTAGTGCTCAGCAAGGATCATGTAGATGCTTAAGAAATGCTTGTTGATTTGACCACATTTTCTCTGGCTGTCTTCCATGCTTAGAAAGCTGATTCTCCTGATCTGACCTACTGGCCTCCCTAGTTTCCTTTAAGTCCCAGCTAAAATCTCTCTTTGTACAGGAAGCCTTCCAGAACCTCTCTCAATTACAATATCTTCCCTCTTTTGATTGTTTTCTATTAACCCTGTATATAGCTTGCTTTGTATGTATTTGTTTGCATGGTGTCTCCCCCATTAGATTGTAAGCACCTAGAGGGCAGGGTCTGTCTTTTTCCTCTTTTTGTATCCCCTGAGCTTACCACTGTGCTTGGTACATAGTAGACGCTTAATGAATGTTTATTGAATGAATGGAAGCAACGGACACAGAGCTAGTAAGATCACACAGCTAGTAAGCAACAGAGCTGGAATTTAAACCTGAGTCTTTTCCACCATACTGCTCTTCTAACCCCAAGAATCTCAGACTCTACCTTTCCCAGCTGTTGTGAACTAAGTTGATCTCTCCCTAGCCTATCATGGTTACATTGTCTCATACTAGTCTAATGTGTAAAGTTTGATCCACAAGTAAGACTCGAGTTCCTTGAGGCCAGGGATGTGTGTGTATTCTGTTGCCCCAGAAGACTAACTTACTGACATTTGAAAGTGTGAACTCCAGCCTGGATTGTTTCTTCATGGGACAGCTGCTAAAGGCAGCCAGAACTCATTAAAAAGTCAAGTTTCTAAGGAATACTCCCCACTACCCAGGAACTGATATGATCAATGGACTTGAGGGTCTCTGAGTTGCCTCAATAAGAGAAGGACCAGAATGTAAGAATCCTGGGGAGGACCAGGGGCAGCTTCGCTTCAGCCGGGACATTAAGACCAGGAGGAGCCTGTTCCTGCTAGTGCTGCTGTCTCAGCAGCCAAGGAAGGAGTTAGCTAATATAACATCTCATCTCTGCTGGAGCACCTGTGGGCTGCTATGGTAACAGGTAAACATAAACATTTGGGGAGAGATAACAAGCTTACAATGCCAGGCTGAGCCAGCCATATTGCTCAAGAGATCAGGCCTCCAATGGAAGTCAACTTTAAAGGACACATGGGAAATCCTGAAGATTCACAGGCTTGACCTGTCACTTCTGTGACTGAGAAGGTTCAGGGATTTCTTATTGCTTCTGGTCCAGGCGAAAATAGAAGCTCCCGTTTGATGAATGGAGCCTTCACCATACCTCACCTTCCTTTCTGGGCTTAATGAATTTTCCTCCTCCTCCCATGCTGTCTGTGTCAGCCAAAATGGGCCACTCTTTCCCCTGATTCCATCCCATAAGATTATAAATTCAGAACTGGGAAGGACCTTGGAGATTTCTCATCCAGTTCCCTTATTTTGTGGGTAAGGAAACTGAGGCACCATGAGGTGAAATGCCTTGCCCCAGGCTACACAGGGGATAAATGGCAAAGCTAAGATTCTAACCCAGGTCCCCTGCTTTCCAATGGGAAGCTGACTTAGGCAAGTACCTGTGTGGCCTTGAGGAAGTCACTGAAACTTCCTAGGACCAGGTTTCCTTCTCTGTAAAATGAGGGGGTTGAGCTAGTTGGCATCTGAGCACCTGCCCCCTCTAGATCGATGATTCTATGAAATTCATCATTCTTTTCCCTGCCTTCCCACCCCCAAGCCTTTGTACAGAGTGCCTCAGGTGCCTGGGATGCCTTTCCTCCTCAGTGTTACTGCTCAGAATCTGCAGTTCCTGTAAGACTCAGGTCCAGTGACATCTCTCTTTCCTCCCCCTCATAATTCTGGAAATACATTGGACTGGCTTATCTATGCTGGTATTTTTCTTCGATAGAATACAAAATCTTTATGGCTCCAGTGTCTAGCACAGTATCTGACATTTAGTAGGCAGCTTACAAATATTTGATGAATATATGAACTAATGACCTAGAGAATGTCCATTTTTACAGTCTGTTTACAGCTCTAATGGAAGTTAAATGGGCTGTGTATAAAGCTTCTCCTCCTGCCTTAAGCCAACTATACGTGTGACTGAGTGCTAAAGGGGCCCATCTCACAGAGGAAATGCCATCAAATCCTCTGGAAGTCATGCAAGTGAGACAAGTAAACATGTTTGAGTGCTGAATTTGGAGTAATGAGTCCTGAGTTCGAATCCAAACTCTGTCATTTACCTGTGTGACCTTGAGAAAGTTTCTTTGGGCCTCGTTCTCCTCCTCTGTAACATCTCCTCTTGGACAAGAGGACCTCCAAGGCCCCTTTCAGCCCTATCTATAATCCTGTGGTCACAGCTTGGTACAAACTCCCATCTGATGCAGGAGTCCCCTAATCCAGCCTCCGTCTCCTGCCGGTGATGGGCAAATGACTGTCTCATTAAGCTGCAGCTAGAGCAGATTTGGGGGCTGCTAAATGGTGCAATGGATAGAGTGTAGGGCCTAGAGTCAGGAAGACTCATCTTCCTGAGTTCTAATCTGGCCTCAGATACTTATTAGCTATGTGACCCCGAGCAAGTTACTTCACCCTGTTTGCCTCAGTTTCCTCATCTGTAAAATGAGGATCATAATAGCACCTGCTTCCCAGGATTGTTGTGAGAAACAAATGAGATAATAATTGGAAAGTACTTAGCACTGTACCTGACACATAGTAGGTGCTTGTTGACCTTTCTTTACACTCTCAAGCTTGCTTGAATTGTGTACAGGTAGAAAATTAGCCTACTTGGAAATTGGAAAGGACTTTGTAAATATCCTGTTTATACACTGGAGAACTCGGTTGGGAGTTAAACGCTCAGGGCCTCTGAGGAAAAAGTCAATAGTAACAAGAATAACAACCTAGGCTTCATAGGCCCTTTCATGTGTAAACATTAGAAGCATTGGGTTTCTTTTTCTTCTTCATAATAACCTTAAAGGATGGCAGTGCAAAATTATTATGCCCATGCTATTGATGAGAAGACAGAGGCTCAGTGAGGTTCAGTGGCTTTCCCATAGTCACACAGCTAGTAGGGTCTTAGCAGGCTCTGGGTCCAATATCGGCCCATTCTACCACACTCACCCTAGTAGCACCACCCCTAAGCAGGGGTAGGGAACCCGCACGAGGCCTCAAGGCTGCAGGTTCTCCACCTCTGATAGTGCTTTCAAATGTAGGCAACTTCATATTGGAGCCATGACTCAGCATCCAGGAGAATTTCCCACTTCTTATTGAATCGACTGAAGGTTAGCAAGCTTCTTGTAACAAAGTTCTTGTTAAAATGCTTCAAGTGGCATTTCATTCAGCTCAAAAATACTCTCATTTCTAGTTCCTTCCCTTGAACTTGCCACAAGAAAATTCCAGCCTCAAGTTTAAATGGGGGAAGGGAGAGTAGGGAAAAGAATAAACATTTATTAGGCAATTACTGTATATTTGGTACCGTACTAAGTGCTTTAAGAATCGTATCTCATTTGATTCTGTGAAGTAGGTGCTATTGTGATCCCCTTTTTACAGTTGTGGAAACTGAGGCAGACAAAGGTTAAGTGACTTGTCTAAAGTCACAGAACTAGTAAGTACCTGTGGCTGGACTTGAACTCAGTTCTTCCTGATTCTAGGCCCAGTTCTCTATCTCCTGCTCCTCTCTAGCTGTTCATAATTCTCAGAGGTGGAGAAGACATTAGAGATTATCCAATCATGTTCTCTCATTTTATAAATGAGAACATTGAGGTTCATAGGGATTGGTTGACTTGTCCAAGGTCATACAGCTAATGAGCTGATCAGAATTAGAGGATTGGGCCCGTGAAGAGCTACTGCACTTCTGGCCTGGGTATGATAAGGAGACCCAGGAAAGAAAAAAAGAAGGAAAGAAGGAAAGAAAGAAAGAAAGAAAGAGAAAGAAAGAAAGAAAGAAAGAAAGAAAGAAAGAAAGAAAGAAAGAAAGAAAGAAAGAAAGAAAGAAAGAAAGAAAGAAAGAAAGAAAGAAAGAAATTACAGGTGGCTAATGGACAGTCCTGTGCTCATCTCCTGACTTGCCCTGTATCGAGAACAGAGCTGACACTAGTAAACAGAAATCCGCCTTTCCCAAGTGAGGGACCATGATGATTAGTCAACAAAGTCTCATTTGGTTTTTGTGATTTGCACTGGAAATAAAAAAAGAATGAACAATTTTTGTAAATAAAACCAATGAGGGGCAGCTAGGTGGCATAGAGGATAGAACATGGTCCCTGAAGTCAGGAGGACCTGAGTTCAAATCTGACCTCAGACCAAACACTTGACACTTACTAGCTATGTGACCTTGGGCAAGTCACTTAACCCCAATTGCCTAAAAACAAACAAACAAGTGAAAAAAAACCCCAATAGCTTTCTTCCATTATTCAGTGCTCAGTTCCCTGGCTGTCCCCTCCCGATTTTGATTCCCTCTGCTTTCAGAGGGACAGTGTGATGTTGGCAGAGTCTAAGTCACGTAAGGGAAAACCTACAGCGCAGATGAAGCAAGTGTCATGCCAAGTGTGGCCCAGGGCCTCAATGAACTTGTCTCCAGCTTCCACAGGGAAGTCACAGCCATGACACTTGGTGCTGAACAAATTGATGTAATCTGAAAAGAAACAAACATACACACTGAGACCCCAACATCTGAGAAGGATCCGGGAAAGATGGCAAATGGAGCTATGAAAAGAAGATGGATTTGGAAGCAGTTCAAACCCTAACTATGCCACTTCCTTTTTGTGTGACCGTAAGCAAGTCACTCAACCTCTAGGGGCCTGAGCTTCTTCATTCATCTGTTAAATAAAGAGGTAAGCTCAGATGACCTCTAAAGTCCCTTCTAATTGTATATCTATGACTTTAAGGGATGTGTTGGGAGTGAGGAGGCATCTCAACTTAAGTCTATAAAAAGCTAAGACAAAGTCTCAATTCACTGAAAACCATAGTCTTAGGAAGGTAGCATCGTATAGTGTTAAGAGAGTGTTGTGTTTGGAGTTAGAGCACTTGAGTTCTAATCCTGATTCTCCTCTTTACTACCTTGTGATCTTGGATAAATTATTAATCTCTGGACTTTGTTTCCTCATTTGTAAAACAAAGAGAAGAGTTGGACTAGATGAACTCTAAGGTTCCAGCTCATAACCCATGATTCAATGTAGCTAGATGTCTGCTGTCATATGGACAAGAAATCTGTTGAATAATTTATTTTTTTAACTGTTGAGTTGCTTTGGCCTAGACATAGACTTTGAACTTCTATAAGTACATCTTAGTTTGAAATTTGGCATGATATTGTCATTAAATGTCATTCAATACTGATATCCCTCTTCCCTTCTGTCACTTCTCTTATCTTCTCCAAACAAAAACAGTTTCTCAATCTGGATAAGAATGTATGTGCTCATTGAGAAGATTCAGGGCATTCAGAGTTATGGGGTTATAATGAGTGAAAAATATACATTTTGTATTCTCTCTCCCTAAAAACTTCCAAAGGGATTAAAAATGTCCAGAATGGAAGATAGAAAGTAAATAGCAGAATTGAGGTCATGAGCTGAAGTATATCTCTGTAATTTCTTTCCAGTGGTCCTAATTCCATCCTTTGGATCTGTGTGGAATGTCTTCTCTTACTTCCACATGGTAATCCTTCAAATACTTGCAGACGGGTCTCATGTCCCATCTCCCTTTTCTCTCCCCACTCCAAGTCTTCTCTTTTTCAGGCCAAACATCCCCAGTTCCTTCCCTGATAACTTATCTCCCAGGTCCTTCAACATCCAGATTGCCTTCCTCTTGACATTTTCCCAGTTCTCATTGTTCCTTTGAAAATGTGCACATGTCCCAGATGCTCCTCTGGAGTTTGTGATCCACTGAAATCCCAATGTATTTTTTTCATATCAACTGATGTTAAACTAGACTTGTGCCTTCTTGTGTTTGTACAATTGAAATTTTTGACCAAAGTAGCAGACTTTCAATTCATCCCTATTAAATTTCTCCAGTAGTTACAGTCCATCACTCCATTCTGTCGGATCTTTTGCATTATGCTATCTGACATATTAGTTCTCCTTCCTGCCTTCATGTTATCTGCTCATTGGATAAGTGTACTTTTTGTGACTTCATTCAGGTCATTTATGGGCATTCTGGGAAGATGGTGGAGTCCATCAGAAATCGACTACATTTTGAATAGGACACAGTTATGTGGATGCTTTGTGGCATGACATTAGAAACCTGGATTGGCCAACAATGTAGGGGTTAGGTGAATGTGTGCTTAGTTGAATAGCTGTGCCTAAAATTTTGTTTAAATTTTGATTAAATTTTGATTAAAAAACTGGTGTCAGTCTGAAAGGTTACTATATAATCATAAATATATAGCTGGAAGGGAATCTCAGATTCCAGCTGGTCCAACCTTCTATTCTACCCTCCCCCCCAATCTTGCCCCAAAGCAAGAGTTTCACAGAAACGGGAGCTCAGAACCAAAGATGTAACATGACTTGTCCAGAGTCATAAAGCCCTGAAAACTATAATGTTTGTAGTCAATTATCAGTACTAAAGCTTTGTTCATATGTGAAATACCAATGTAAGGGGTAGCTAACAATTGATCTGACGTTGGAAGACACTAAGGATTCTATGAGGCTGAGGAGGGGATTCATTTCAAACATGGACACCATGTAACAACCTGGAGACAATCAATGGGATTTTGTGTAAGAGGAACAGTTGATAGGTCAGTATGGCTGACTGGACTGACAAGTGCATAATGATATGGAATAAAAGTGGAAAATAGAAGACAACCATATTGAGGAGAACTTTAAGTTCCAGGCAAGGACTTTTCACGTTAACCAAGGGGCAATGGGGTGCCACTGAGGATTTGTGAGTGGGTGTGAGATCACTTGGCGAGATCTGTGTTTTAGGAATGCCAGCTTAACAGTTATGTAGATGACGGATTGGAAAGGGAGAGGCTGGGAGCAAGGATATCAATCAGGAAATTATTGAGACAGTACAGGGAAGGGAGTGATATAGGATTACCTAGACCAGAGGATGTATGAGTGGGGAGAAGTAAACTGATGAGAAAGATGTCCTGGGAGGAAAATCAGCAAGGCTTGGATGCTGATAGGGGCCAGAGAAAGAAGGAGAGGGAAGGGTTAAGTGGGTGAATCTGAGGAATGGGAAGGACAGTGGAGCTACCCTCTAGAGAGGGAGAGAAGTTTGAAAGAGCCTGTTGCCTGCTTCCTGGAATGGAGGGCCGTTTGGCGAAATGTTTAATGAAAAGCATTCTCAGTTTGGAGTTAGTGTACTTGGGTTTCAAGCCCGGCATGGCTACATTTACCGTAACTTGTATGACTCCACTCACAGATCTTTCCTGAGCTATGATGCTCTGTCTTTTAAGCACTGCGCTGGTGGATCTAAACATTCCCACACATCTCCCCCATACCTTTCTCACAGTAGGGCTCCCCATCCTCCATGTGGAAGAGACTATTGCCGAAAGGCTTCCTACAGGCTGCACAGACAAAGCAAGTGGTGTGCCAAGTCTGCCTCAGAGCGTGCATCACTTCCTGGGAAAAGAAAAGGAAAAAAAAGGAAAACAAAGAAGGAAAAGAGGGCATCAGCTGACTGACCTCAGCTCCACCTCTGGCAGAACAGAGATGACGGCTTGCTAGGAACAGTTTAACACAGAATGCCCTAGACCTAATGCAATTTCTCTCCCTGGAAGAGAAAGGTCCTGCACCAAGCTGATTCAGAGAAACTATGTCCCTGGGGCCTCTAACAGCCTTCTCTTCTGGGACAGCTTCATTCCTGGGAAATGGAGTGATTTTTTCTTTCTTTCTTTCTTGCCTAACAGAAGAAAGTGTGTTTGGATTGCTGGGTAAAAGGAGAGGGGTCATCAGGTCCAGAGCCCTGGACTGGACTTCCTGAATCTGGGAAATGGTACAGCTGCTTTTCCAGATGCAAAAAAGTGGTGGGTTGGAGCAGGAGTAGAGAGTTGTGGATGGGTCCTGGAAATCCCCCAGAATAAGAGCTGGATGCAAAGTTGACTTTGTGACTTACTCCCATGATCTTGGTATTGCACTTGGCACACAGTGGGGCAAAGAACTGCTCATAGCAGCGCTCACAGTACACATTATTCTGCTCCTCCACGAAGCACACGTCGGCTAGAGAGGTCTTACAGTAGGCACAGTTGAACTCTTCTGGGTGCCAGGAGCGACCCATAGCAACCAGGAAGGGACCCCTAGGGAGAGAGGAGACAGGATGAAAGGAGTTCCTATGACGACAAAGACAAACATCGCTGGAGTTTGACAGGCTGGAACAATGAGCCAAATCAAAGATGATTTGATAAAGCTTTGCAATAAATGGATAACCCTCCACCGGGGTTCAAAGACTCAGTCTCCCAACTGCAGGAGGCAGGAGACAATAGTTTCCATGAAAAAAAAAAGATCTAGGGTTTCAGTGGAATGCAAGCTTAATATGTGTGATGGTAGTCAATAAAGTAAATGCAGTTTTAGGCTACCTTAAGAGAGGAACAGCAGCCAGGACTAGAGAGAAGAGTCGTGCCCCCTTCCCCTTCCTCCCTCCATATTCATCTTTGGTCAGTCTCCATCTGGAGTCTTGTGTTCAGTTCTGGGCACCACAGTTTAGAAAATCAGTCGCTCAGGAAACTTTATTAAGCACCAGCTGTGTGCTAGGCATTATGCTAAGTACTAGATACTGCTCAACTGGAGAGAGTTCAGAGGAAGACAGTGAGGATGGTGAGGGGTATAGGACCGTGCTATATCAGGCTTAGTCAGAGGAACTAGGGACATTTACCTGGCAGAAGTGAAGACTTACCTGCCATGTAATAATTGCCTTCAAGACATAGCACAGCAGGGTAGAACTAGAAATGACTAGAAGAAATCATAGAGAGGCAAATTTCCTTTCAAAGTAAGGGGAAAGTTTTTAATAATTAAAACAATCCAAAATGGGAGAAGACTGCCTCAAATGAGATAATATTTTATAAAGCACTTAGCACAGTGCTTGGCACACAGTAGGTGCTTAATAAATGTTTGCTTCCTTCCCTTCGGGAGGTGGTGCCTTCCTCATCAATAGGGGTCATTGAGCAAAGGCTGATGACCCCTTGTCAGGGATTTGTAGAGGTCAGGTATAGGTTGGACTGAAAGATCTCTGAGATTCCCTTGGCTCCAGAGCTTCTGGGATGATGCCTTGAATGACCCAAAGGGATGGGTGTTACCATGGGCACCCTTTACCAAGAAATGAGCAGCTCCCTAAGAGCACCACGGCAAGGCCACTTGCCTTGGGAGCACCCAAGGCTCAGAATGAACACGTATCTGTGTTGGCTGAACACCTCCAAGTGAGGTTTGATGTCCATGATGACCACAGAGCTTCTCCTTAGTGACAGAGTTTGCAGGCCAACATGGCGGAGTGGCTGGAGACCTGGGTTCAAGTCCTGGCTGGGTGCCTGACTAGCATTGTGACCTTGTCTGAAGCTCTTAACTTCCCTGCCAGTTTGTTCACCTAGAGAGGAGGGGGTTAGACAAAATGGTTTCTAAGGTCCCTTCCAACTCTAGATTCTATGATATAGATATAGAGAGACAAAGGAAAGAGGGTGCTACCAGCACAGAGGGGAAGAAGAACCTACATGGGAAGAGGAGAGGGCCCTCTTCCCATGGCTCCTCGGGTCTCTCTGTGAGCCAGGGCCCCTTTCCCACTTCTCCAACCCCAAGGGCCCATGACTGTACCGGATGATGCTGTTACAGTGTCCGCAATGAGGAGTCCGGTTGCTGGCTGGAAAGCGCTCAGCCCTCTGGATGGTACCTCGGGCTAATGTGGGTACCTGGGTGCCAGCAGGAGTATAGCCTGGTGATGGGACCGGAGCACCCCGAGGAAGAATCTGCTTGCTGATCGAGGTGGTGGTCTTCCCAGGGGAGAACTTTTGAGAGAAGTTGTCATCAGTCACCCATGGTGGGCGGCTGGCTGGCTCCGCTAGGCTGGAGCTGTAGGCTGCCGATGGGGCTGGGCTGTATGGGGAAGGGTTATAGGAAGGAGCTGGGGACGGGGTGTAGGCTGGGGCCGGAGATGGAGTGTACGCAGGGGCTGGGCTGTAGGTTGCTCCTGGAGCTGGGCTGTAATTGGTGGCTGGTGCTGGGCTATAGCTGCTTGCTGGTACTGTAATCCCAAAGCATAAAAAGAAGAAAAAAGGAAGGGGTCAGGAAGCTGTGGACTTTCCCTACATGGAGATGCACATCATTCCCATCTCTCACATTCACTAGTCTTGTGGGGCCCAGCCCTCTGACCACAAACTGTAGGTTGCTGATGGGGCTGGGCAACATGAGAAAGGGCTGTGGGATGGGAACAGCGATAGGGTGTAGGCTGATGCAAAGGTGTCCTGGAGAATGAGGCCTGTTCCTTACAGCTGAAGTACTAGAAAAAGTGGTATTTTAAGAATTCTCATTCAAAACAGTGAATTTCTTTTCCCAAATCTTAGCTTATTGATATCTTGATTTTTTTTTATCATGTTCATTTCCGAATATATCTCTCGTCTCTCTCCTACTCAGAAAGCTACCTCTTATAATAAAGATTTTTGAAAGGGATTAAAAACATTTGAACAAAACCCATCAGAACATCAATCTTCTTTTACGTTACATGAAATATTCTGCACCTGTGATCCTCCACTCCTGCAGGAAGAAGAAGGTCTTAGCAGGCTGGAAAGCTGGAAGCTACCTCGAAGGGCCTGTCCAGTTTAACCCCTTCATTTTACAGACTGAAAAACGGAGACCCAGAGAGGCTGAATAACTCACCCAAGGTCACAAAGGTAGCAAGTAGCAGAGATGAGATTTGAACTCAGGACCTCTGACAGTGTTCTTTCCATTACACATTCTCTGGGGCCAAATTTGAGTTATTATAATTATGCAGAAATTTTAAAAAATTGGTGTTCTGGGGAAATATTTTGAAAACATTCTTTAAAGGAACTCTCCAATAAGCTGTGCTCCCCATATTTGGAGTGTGGTTAAGAGACAAGGCAGTGACAAAAGAGTTAGCTATCTGGAATTCAGAGATGAGATCCGAAGAAAAAAAATAATTGCTAGCATTTATGTAGCACCTACTATGTGCAAGGCACTGTGCTAGGTACTTTACAGATATCTCATTTGAAATGTCACAATGATCAGGAGGGAGGTGCTGTTATTATCTCCATTTTAAGTATGAGAAACTGAGACCAAGAGACAAAGTGACTTGCCTAGGGTCATATTGGAAGTAAGTATCAGAGGCTGAATTTGAACCCAGGTCTTCCTGATTCCAGGCCCAGCGCTATCTCTCACCTGTCTGCCTAAAACTGACACCAGCGAATAATATACATAACTGAACAGGCTTAAATTTACTCCATTTCTCCCAAATGAGAAATACTGTGGTTGGGGGGCTAGCAGAAAGATGTGTGGGATCTGGGGAAATTGTAATAGAGGACATTTGAATAGTGTCTACGCAAATTACTTTCACATCCTCCCAAAGCCCCCTGAGATAGAAAGTGAAAATGGTATTAGCCCCATTTTAGAGGTGAAGGCTGAGGCTCAGAGGCAGCTTTCTCAAGGTAGGGGCAAGTCATGGCAGATCCAGGTACCACAATGTCTATTCCAGGTGCTTTCCCCAGACCCCCACTCTATCTTCTCCAGGTGGTTAGAGGGAGGCAAAGAGAATCAAAGCCTTCTGGAGTCCCTAACTGAATTCCCAGGAACCATTCACTCCCTGGCATTCCTATTACTGAGCTGTGGGGGCCAGAAAGCAGCTAAAAAGCAGGCCCCTTCTGGACCAGGACCAGATCCAGACACAGACCCAACAAGAGACAGTAGGAAGAGAGTACATGAGTTTATTCCCCAGGCCCGGGCTCCTAGCCCCAGGGAATTCTGGGCTCTTCTAATGCTCAGCTCTCCCACTGCAAAGCCAGGGACGGATGCAGACATGCCCTGCCTACACGCGGGCTTGTCCTCATCTTCCAGCAGGCACTCAGGGCCCTCATTATGGCAAAATGTTTCAGGAGGCCTTTTCTGCTCCTTTCTTAAGATCACATCCAGCTCCCCCTCAGACAGAAAGCACTGTTCTTCTGCTCCCCTAGACTGCCAGAAAGGCACAGTGGGAGTCTCCTCACCCTGGAGCCCCCATCGGCCGCAAATGGTCCAGCAGGAGCAGGCGATCCATCCCAGGGGGTTTAAAAACTGGAATGGTGGTAAGGAGCTTCGGCTCCCCTCCATCCCGTTTCTCCCAGCCCCTCATTTCCCATTCTCTGCAATTAAAGACTTCACAACTTGCAGTTTTCCCTGATGACTGCTCTTCTTGCAGTCTGCTACTGTTCAGGCTTTGATTCTGCTCATTGTATGCAGTGCCTCCCCCATTTTAGTAATAGAGAAACTCCCTTTTTCCTCCATGACCCAGACAGGCAGCTGACCCCCTCTCTTTGTCAGTTATTCCTAAACAACTATTGTATGGGCCTCTTTTTTCTGGGAAACAAACCTGGGGAAAGAACATTAGTTTTATTTAATTTGGGGGGAAGGGCCCAGGTTAAAATCTTGCCTTTGCTACTTTCTACCTGTGTGAACTTGGGCAAATCACTTGATTACTCTGGGCCTCAGTTTCCTCATCAGAAAACGGAGGTCTTTGGACTAACTGGCCTTGGAGGTCCCTTTTAGCTCTGAATCGATGATATGATGACCTATAATGTGACAGTCTGACCAAGGAAAGAATACTGAATTTGGAGCCTGAGCACCAACTGCTAAGAGCCTGTGTGACCTTGGCTAAGTCGCTCAACTTCTATAGGCCTCAGTTTCCTCTTCTGTAAAGTGAAAGGGTTGGACGAGATAATCTCTAAGGTCCCTTTCAGCTCTAAATCCCATGCCCTAGTTCTTCCTGGGGCCCACATGGCATAGCTCTGTAAAAGTAGGAGGTAAAAGTAGGAAGAGAAAGGGAAACAAAGGACCTGGAGGTCTGGGAGGCATCTGGGAAACAGGCCCCCTGATTCTCTAGAACTGCTTGGGCCTTAAGCCAGTAACAGAAATGAAATGGAATTCTGCCTCCCCTCACACACTGCATCTACACCAGCCACTCACCAACTGTTGGGTGGACCAAGAGGGGAAGGAACAAAGGAATGACTTGAAGAGGAAGAAAAGACGAGCATAGAGAAAGAAGAAAAAGGAAGGAGTGTATATTTGGAGGTGAGGGAGATTCTAGGGTCATTCTGTGGTGTTTGGGATTAGAACTATTAGAATTCAATTTAGTAAATCTTTTTGAAGTATCTATTACGTGATCCTAAGACAAAATGAAACATCTGCCGCCTGTATAGAACTTGTGGAGGAGATGTAACACATCTACAAATAAGGAAATACAAAATCATTTGAGGAGGGGCTGAGAGTTAACAACTAGAGGAAGGGGAGCAAAGAAGGCTTCCTGGAGGAGGCAGCATCTCAATAGAGCCCCTGAAGGAAGAGGAAGGTTGTGAGCATCAGAGGTGAGGTGAGAGTGCATTCCAAACATGGGACACAGTCTGGGTGGACACACAGAAGCAAGGAGGGAGGGCCAATGGCTCAGAGTAGAGTTTGTGCAGCGTGTAGAGTTTGTGAAAGGGAATCATGTCAAATGAGATTAAGAAGGACAGTTGGTAGCTGTGTGACCCTGGACAAGTCACTTAACCCCAAAATTAAAAAAATTAAAAATTTTTTAAAAAAAGGACAGTTGGAGCTGGGTTCAGAGAGTCCGAAATCCCAGCCTGAGGAGTGTGTATTTATCTTAGGAGTAGGGAGCCACTGATGGCTCTGGACAAAGGGAATCAGGAAACAGAAATACAGAGAACACTCTGCTTTCCCTGATTTCATAATGGATGCTCAGATGCTGCTGTGGCCCTGTCATTACTCCTTGGAGCTAGTGACATTCTTCTATCTACAAAGGCTTGGAATTGGACATTAAAGTCTGGGCGCTGTGGCAAAACCAGGGTCTCCACGTGGGGGGTCTGGCTCTAAGTGGTGGATAGAGGGCATCTTCTATTGCTGAATTTGAGTTCTGTTCAAGACTGGGATGACCTCTCTTCAAAGAGCACTGGCAAGTCCCTTTCAGGGCAGCTGAGTCCTGGGGACTGAGTTCTGAGCTGGGATAACCCAATCCACTGCTCACATGGGTCCTCATGCTGCACTAACTTGCTTGCCTATGTGAGTTTGTAAATCAAGAAGGACTTACTAAGCACCTACTATGTGTCAGGCACCATGCTAAGCACAGGGGATACCAGGAAAGGCAAAAACATAATTTCTGCTGACAAGGTGCTCACAGTCTACTGGGGATCAGAGCATGATAAGCTTTCAAGCAAGATGGGTAGTGAGAGGAAGGACACTCAAGGAAGACAAGGAATTTGCCCAAGGTCACCTAGGTAGTATTAGAGATATGGTCGGAACGGAGGTGCTCAGCAGTAAGGAGGGAGGAAGCTCCCAGAATGAGGGATAGCCGAGGCCAGGGGTGGGGCACCTGAGGCCTCAAGGCCACATGTGGCCCTCTAGGTCCTCAAGTGCAGCCCTTTGACTGAATTCCAAACTTCACAGAACAAGTCCCCTTAAGAAAAGGATTTATCCTGTAAAACTTGGACTCAGTCAAAAAGCCACACCTGAGTACCTAGAAGGCAGGTAGATGGGAGATGACATAGTGAGGCAGTTAGGTGGTACACAGGATAAAGTTCTTGACTTGGAGTCAGGAAGGCCTGAGTTTGAATCCTACCTCTCACATTTATGAGCTGTGTAACCTTGGATGAGTCTCTCTGATTGTCTCAGTTTACTTATCTATAAAAAGGGAATAACCACCTACCTTTCAGGGTTTTTATAAAGTCAAATGAGATAATATAAATCTTAAAGTGCCACCTGTAGAAATGCTACCTACTATTATTACTGAGTTCTACGCCTCCTATTTTTTTTTAATTAAATGGGTTCCACCTAGTGTCCTTCCTCTCCTCCAAGATTCCACTTCTACCAGTTCTGTTAATCAGTCTTGGAACCAAACAACCTACCTCACCCCCAGCTCCCCTTTTTCCACTTTGGAAAGATAAACAGTGTTTAAAACCAGCAGAAGAGAGCCTTGCTATGCTATCTCTGTAGAGCCTGCCCAGAGGATGTTACTATTTCTGCATGATGGCATTAAGCCTGTCCAAATTAGAAGGTGATATTTCATCTCTAATTGGCAAGTTCAAAAGGCCCCCTATCTCACAAGGCTGCTTGGAGACTATGTAATTAAATAAGGTGATTCCTAACTAATTCTAACTTCTCTGCCCAACTTTTTTCAAAGAGCCCTTACTCACTCAGCCTCTGGCAAGACCATGTTTCTCTCCCAGCAACCTCATGAGCTGAGCCCCCATTTCAACATACTCAAGGTTGTGTCTACAGATTGTTATTCCAATGGTTTGTCACCTTTCTGTGGTCCTTGGGATTCCAGAGAGTGCACCAGGTATTGTCCCACAGTTTGGGGGCCCTTGAGAGGTTGTACGCTCAAACTGGCTTGCCTTCTTCATGAAGGCCCCAAGGCTTTTTAGAAGGAACCTCACTGTAGCATCTCCGCGTGCCCCACCTCTGGCGCCAGCAGAGTGGGGGCTGTGGGTAAGATCAAGGCTGCAAGAGGATTGTTGATTCTGCTCCAGAAATGCCACCCATGGGTCCCAGGGGAGGAGTGTCGGGGCAGCAAAGAGAAGAGGACTTCTGACCCATGGGTTGGGTGGAAGGATGCAGACTTGGGCTTTCCAGAGACTGAACTCCTTTACTGGTTGGCCACAAAATAGTCAGTCCCTCAGTTTCCCTACTTTCAGACTAGAAGCTACCCTGAGCCCTTGCCAATTCCTCCCTTGGGTACTCAAAGCCAGGATGAGAGCCTGTCTGAGGAGTGCTCTGAGTTTGGCAAGGCCCTAAATAAATACATACAGAAATCATATTGCCTCATTCTCCCTTTTCTGGATGCCACCATGGGTCCAGAGATTGCATGAATGAGTAGTATATGGGGAGCTACCCAGTCCCGTTTGCTGGTGGAGAGAAAACCAAGGGTGGGACCCTCTGGAAAGTGTGAATGTCTAGGTCCAAGAGCCCAGACCTTTCATCTCTATGCTTGATGGCCCAACGGGGGCCAATGTTATTTAGTCCCTGCCACCAAACAAAAGCCCCTGACAATACTCTCTCCCATAGATTCCAAAGGAGACTCACCAACATGGAAGGTGACATAGAACAGGGAGAAAGGAACATTGTCTCTAGGGTTGAATCTGGGCTCAAGCTCTATCTCTACCACTTACTAACAGGGCAAAGATAATTGGCAGGTCACCCAAGTTTCTCTGACTTCAGGTTCCTCATCTGTAAAATGAGGGGAGGGTTTCAAACTAGATGGAATCTGACGTCCCTTCTAGCGCTAAATCTATGATCATGTGATTCCCAAGACAGTTCACCAAGAGTAAGTGTCTGAGTCTCCGTTTCCTCATCTCTAAAATGGGAATCTTAATTCTTAAATTGCCTACCTCACAGGAAAGCCCTGTATAAACCTTAAAGTAAGTGTCTAGTGAGGTCCCTAGGGACCCTCAGCCCCAGACTAAATGTGGAAACTTTGGTGATACCAACCCATCTATGACCCTGGCCTGCCTGTGCCTTTTGCTAAGACCGGTACCAGCCATTCCTTTCCAAAGCAAGTCAGAGAATTCCTGTCCCTTCCACCCTTCAAGCAGGAATGAGTTAATGTCTGGGGGGTAGGTGAGGTCTTCTTATTGCTGGGAACCAAAGCAAATCCCAATCAAGCTCAGCCCTAGCCCTACAGGTCTGAAATCATTCTGGGGAGTGAAGGAGTTCAATTGAGGGCTGGCTTCTCTGCTCCCTCATTCCGCTCTTGCTTTCCGGTGGGGCCTGGAACTGGAACTAAGGGTATGCTGCCCCCTAGTGGGGCACAGACAAATGGACCAGATAGGGACTGGAAGAGGGCCAGGATTGAGAAGGAAGAGGGGCCCAAAATGGTGCTCAACCCCACATTACCCTAAGAGAAGGCCTTTTTCCAGAGGCATGGCTCCTGTGGATGGTGCTGCCAAGGGGCAGGGAGCACGGGATTTTTCAACAAATTCTCTTTGCCCAGGAACTTGTGTTCCCAAAGTTAAGAGAAGCCCGAGTCTGGGGAACGATGGCATTTCTCCAAGGAGGTTCTATTTCCTTTCAGAATTCTGAACATTAAGCAAGGCCGTAGCCTGGCTACCCTGGCATTCTGCCCCATTGTTCCTGGTGCTATACTTAGCATTTCAAAATGCTTTTAGTTCTACCAAGCTCACAGTACTTGAGCTTCTCTTAAAAGTCCACAGTGTTGGACTTTTCTCGTCACCCTGCCTTTCCTATAGTCTAAGCCTCACCTAGCTATACCACCAAACCGGTCCCTGACATCAGATTCCAAAGAGCTATAGAGAAACTTGTCAGTAACTCCCCATTGCCTTAGACTTGTATTTCAAGGCACTCTGCAATATGGCAATAATCTTCATTTCCAGGCTGTAGTGTCATAGAATTTAGAGCTAGGACTTTAGAGATCAGCTAATCTAACCCTCTCGTTTTACTAATGAGGAACTGAGAACCCAGAAAGCTTAAATGATTTGTCCAGGGTCATGCAGGCTAATATCTGTGGTCATGCAAGTAGGATTATACATATATACCTTTATGTATATATACATATACATACACACATATATACAAGTATATATAAAATATATACACATACTTATATATACATACCCACATATTTCATTATTTTTTCAATTAATAAGCATTTACTTTCTCTCCCTCCTACTTTACTCCCCCTATCCCCACAGCCACCATTTCTCCAGCTGAACAATGAAAAATAAAGAAAAAGAAAACCTGTGTAACAAAAATGCATAGTTAAGCAAAGTTAATTCCCTCAGTGGCCACATCCATGTCTCATGACACAGTTAGGATTTAAGCCCAGTTGTCTTGGCTCCCCAGCTAGTGCACTTCCCACTACTGCTCACACAACCCCCCTCTTTTGTTCTGTCCATCTTCTCTGACCTTGAGCTAGATCTTACTATGCCTAATAAGATGCTGAAGGGGAGTTGAGTGGTGCCCTGCTTCCTATCACTGATATCTTTGGGGTAGAATGAGCTTTTGCCTACCCCTACTGTGATCACAATGACCTTTAGCTAGAGAATTCTTTTCAGGTATATCATATGATGAAGGCACGAGGGACAACCCTTACCCATTAAAAAGGTACTCAACTAGGCCTTTGTCCCAGAACACCAAGGACAGGTCCAGAGGGACCACTTTCATTCCTCATGCTTGCTTCATGGGTGGGAGGCTGGGAGCACGAGGGGGTGATGTCAGTACTCAAAGCCCTCCTGGGAATAGTAGGAGGCCTCCCTGGGAGAGAGCCAGCTGCGCAACAAGACCCCTGGTAGCAAAGGCCTTTGTTGGGAGGATTTTCAAAACATGTTCCCTTTAGGGGGCACTGATGAATCAGCCCTGACCCTTTACCTGCTCTTGGGTCATGGGAGGAAGGACTGGGAGGAGCCTTCATGCTTTCCACCTGGCTCCCTGGGAAATGCCCTGGCCTAGTGCCAATCTCCCAGCCAGCTCTAAACAGGCAGCTCTTCCTTTCCCTGAAGGCCAGGTGAGCTGGCATAAGGGATTATTCTGCTCCATGGCAGCTCCCAGCAAGTAGGGCTTGCTCTTTGTAGGGGAAAGAGAGCCTTCTTGCTATCAACTCCTGGTCTCTAAGAGACAGGCACTCCTTATGGCCCTTGTACCAGAAAGATTTGGGGTTCACACTGCAAACCCTTTCCCTATTCCTGAGATGTGGGATTCTTCACCAAGAGGAGGCCAAGTTTTGGTCAGTTCCTCGGCTCCCCCTAGACCCCAACACACACACACACTCAACACCTCCCCACACACACTATGTCTCCTCCAGATATGCACAAACCTGTCCATGGGCTCTCACCTGACTGGTAGACTGAAGGCCGGATGCTGGCAGTGGTGACCACCCGGGGCTTAGGAGCGGTGGCAGGAGCTTCATTATAGGTGGCAGGAACGTGGGATGCCGAAGCCGCCGGGGAATAGGAAGAGCTAATGATCCTAAAAAAAAGGGGGGGAGCAGTGAACAGAGCAGCCCACAGGGAAGCTGCTTTGCTCACCTCCCCATTTTCCGCCTATCCTCTCCTTTCCCCCTCGCCCTCTGTCCCTGCCCCACAGAGACATGCAGGGGATTGATTTGCAAGGGATCTTGGGAAGGAGACATTTTATCAAAAGAAATGCAGTTGTTAGTAAGCTTGGGTGGGGAAGGCAGGACCCTGCTGGTGCCCCTTGAAAGAAAAGGCCTCTGGTTTCCTTTAAATGGATAGAATGACCTCTTCCCACCCTCCAGCTACCCATCTTTGAGTCTGTCAGCAAGAGGAGACACTCAGCAACCCCAGCAGAGTTGCCCATGCCAGGGAATGGGCTTTAGGGAATGATGATATTAGCGATCAACAGTTCCCATTTCCAAGGCACGTTAAGGCTCCCTAAGTGCTTTGATCTCATACGAGTCAGTAGGTCCCAGGATAGGGATCATGGGACATAGAAATGAAAGGGACCTTGGAGACCCTTTTGAGATCTTGGGGTCCTTAAGCTTTTGGTGTCATTCACTCCTTGGACGGCGTTTGGGGAAACCCTTCTCAGAATCTTGTTTTAAAGGTACAAATTAAAATCCATAGGACTACAAAGGAAACCAATTAGATGGAAATATAATTAACAAAATATATTTTTTAAAACCCAAGTTCATGGATTCCAAGGTGAGAGCTGCTGTCCTAGCTCAACCCCTTCATTTTTACAGAGGAAGAGATGCCTAGGGAAAGAACTCCTTTCTCAAGGTCTCCAGGATGGTGGCATTATTTCCATTTTACAGGTGAGGAAATTGAGGCATAAAGAAGGTGACTTGACCAGGGTCACAGCTAGGAAGGGTCTCCTTCCTCAGGCCCAAACCTCAGTGATCAGCTACATTTCCAAAGTCAAATCCTAGAACTTGGGAAGGGAGATGGCGACCCATCCCTAATTCGAACAGTTGGAGTTCTACCCTTCTCTGGATAAAGAAGGACCGAGAAACCTGAGGTTGTGGCTAGGTGCGTGGAGTAGGCTCAAGAGGGAACAGCTGTCCCCACCTCTCTTTTGGCCCCCTGGTATAACCCAGGGGCCCCTTCTCAGAATCACGAGTTTAAATGCAAAAGCTACACTACATAGCCTCACAGTTATGTTGATATTGTTACCAAAGTATTAATAGTCCAAGTTCACCAATTCCCTGAGATCTGAGGACTCTCAGAAAGGCAATGGACCCAGGTTAGGGAACATTCTACGACCAGAGCTGTGTGTGTGTTAGTTGGCCCTTGAGAACCACAGAATAAAAGGTGCTCATGCTTTCCTCTCAATAAATCAGAAGAAGGTTCCAAGAGCAGCTGACATTTACACAGCGCTGTAAGCTTTGCAAAAGCTGAGCACTCATTTACCTCATTCTATCCTCATGACAACCCTGTGAGGAAGGTGTGAAGGGTATTATCATCCCCATTTCACAGATGAAGAAACTGAGGTTCAGATAGACTGGTGACTTAGTGCCCATGGTTATATAGCTTGTGAATGTCAGTGGTAGGACTTATTTGATCCCAGATCTCTCCTGGTTCTGTGCCCAGTATTCTTTGTATGATACCATATGGAATCTCACATGTAGGACAAGAATCATTCTCATTTCACAGAAAACTATTGCCAAGATGGTGTAGCTAATAGGGAGGAGAGCCAGGATGCAGACTCAACTCACCCGGCTCCATCTAGTTTTCTTTCCAGGATTGCTGGGGGGGGGGGTCATAGTTAGTGCTCCCCTTGTCTGGGCCTGTCTATCCCGGCTAGATTGTGTACCGAAATGGTCCCAGACTTGGAGCCACAAGATGTGGACCCCATCTTGTGTCCTCCACTTACCTAGACAAATCACATCACCCAGGTCTGGAGGGCCATGAGGATGGAGCCCAAGCTTGGGCTTCTGAGCCAGAAAGACTTCCAGTGACAGGAAGCACCACAGCAGAGGCCTGGGCCACCATCACTCGACAAAGCAAGACCCTCTGCTAAAGGGCCCATGGATGCTGGGGCTTGGAGGACCTGCCTGGCGACATCCCAGCTCCTTAAAATGCTGGGCCAATGATCACTCACAGTTTTCTGGAGCTTTTCAGTGTTTTCTTCACAACAGCCTTTTGAAATAGCTAGAGCAAGAATTATCATCCCCATTTTATAGGTAGAAAAACTGAGGCTTACAATGGTAAAGTGACTTTCCCAGGGAAATACAATATGTCATTATTTGGTGTGTGTATATGTATATATATGTATACACATATACACACACACACATATATATCTCAAATAGATATCAATTATATATATATATATATATATATATATATATATATATATATATATATATATAAAGATATATACCAAATAAAGATAAAGATATATTTGGAAGATATACCAGTGTAGGGATATATATAGATGTATATGTATATATGTATATATACATGTATTTATATATACTCATGAATATGTATAGTTATATATACATGTATGTACATTGTATGTGTTACATTTTATGTATGTGTATCCACACATGTGGATATATACATACATATACATGAGTGTATATATATTATACATGCATATATATATGTCTACATTATCTTCTGTAGTAGAATCTAAGCTACCTGAGGGCAGGGACCATTCCATTTTTTTTTTGTCTCTATTTTTGTCTCTATTTAGAACATACTGAATAAATGAGTTGACTTGTTGATTTTCCAGAGTTACAATGCCAGGAAATATAACAAGGCCCCAAACAGTGCTAATGCCATGACCAACATAACCATCATTACTGCTCTCCCCATCCCCCACCCCATACATATATAGCTGAGCATGTTGGCCTGGCCAAAGCCCACGTGCCTGTCATCTGAGGACTAGTCCCCTGAGTTTGGAGAAGCCCAGCACTAGGAGACTGCCTTAGGTGATGGGTTGGTTTTTTGACACAATAACCCATGAAATAGTCTGCTAAGAAGGGTTTGGACCTCCATAGAATGGAGATGAAAATCTGGAAGGATCATCTAGCTCAGCTTCCTCACTTTGTAAATGAAGAAACTGAGTCTCAGAGAAGTCAAGTCCCTGGCCCAAGGTTAGCCAAGTGGTAAGTGGCAGAGCCAAGATTTGCCTCAGATCCTCTGTCTCCACATGCTTTGTGTCATGTGGGGAGGAATTCTCTGATGAAAGCACAAGGATATCAAACTATGGGACCACAAGGAGGCCAGGGACAGAGTAGGTACTGGCAAAGGAGCGTGGAGAAGAGTGTGGACCACTCCCAGGGGGACCTCCTCATTGAGTTCACAACGCCAGCTGTCCCTGGACTCTTGAGCCAGCCTGGCTGCTGGGGGTAGAGTGGTCCCTAAGGAGAAGACAGGCATGGAGAGCACTGTCAGAGATGTCTCCCCCACTACCTGCCCTTCTCGGGGCAGCACTGAGCTAACCTATTCTGAGCTCTGGGATCTGAGGCTCAGCAGTGGCCCTCATAGGAGAATGCCTTTCTTTTTCCTGGCCTCCTGAGCCAGATTTTCAAAAGAAGGCTAGGAAACAGTGGTGGGAGATCCCTCTATTTATCCCTGCCCCCTTCACACACACACACACACACACACACACACACACACACACACACACACACAGCTGGCAAGAGGCGTACAGCCCTGAGATCCTGTTCTTCTTCCCTGTCTGTCTGCTCCTGGGGCAGGCTCGGGACATGTGGCCAATTCTCCGAGTTCCATCTAGAGCCTGACTGTGGTAGAGGGAGGGGGAAGGGCAGAAGGGTCAGTGGGAGCTTTACCCAGCTCTCCCCAGCTGGAGGGGCCCTTTGTGGCTGTCACAAGGACCACATTCATGAGTTTTGGGTTTCCTTCCTCATGCTTAATAGCTTCATTCTTCTTCTTGAAAAAAAAAATAGCGTGCACGTCTAAGGGAGGAGAAGGCAAAGATGACTGACAAGAAAGCTAAGCACTATTCTCCATGGGAAGGATTTAAAATGAGCTCCTTACAATTTGAGAAGTTTGCTTTCCTAAATTCTTCCCCCCCCCCGCATCGTGCTCTCTCCCCCCACCTCCCGTCATCATTCTCTGGAGCTCCCTCTTCCAGTGACTCCAGGCGTGGGAGCAAGGATTCACCAGAAGCACACAGAGGGGTTCTCCCTCTGGACGCCATTGATGAATTAGGCTGAGCTCTGGGCCGTAGGTAGCCTGGGACAGGGGAAAGAGCAGGTACCCAGGAGTTGGAGGACCTGGTTAAAACTCCACCTCTGACACTTAGTACATGGGTGACCTAGGACAGGTCACCTTCCCTCTGGCTTCAGCTTCCTGCGCTGTGAAGGGAGGGTCCTTTGCTGGGGAAGTCTGGATCTCCAGAACTGATCCTTGGCTGAGGCCATGAAGGGGAAGCCTCTGGACACCTGGTCCCTTTAGGCATCTCTTCAGGAGCCCCAGGAGCACCGAGATACAAAAGAAAACCATCCCCTCAAATGACCAGGGCCCCTGGGAGAGGAAGAGTCCAGCCTGGTTGGGGCAAGAAAGGAAGTCAGAGAAAGGTCTTTCCTTAGCCACCCATGCCTGGAAAAGGGAAGAGGGGTAGAAGGGGGCTAGCCTCCAGGGCCCCCTGCACACAGGTCACAGGCAGTCACAGAGATCACTCAATTCCCTCAAAAGCCCCATCCAGCTCTGATATGCTATGCTCCAAGGTCTCTTCCAAGATTGTAGGATCTTTCACATGCAGGGGACTTTGAAGGCCAGCTAGCCCAACCCACTCATTTTACAGATGAAGAAACTGAGGCCCAAGGAAAGCAAATGACTTGCCTGAGGTCACACAACTAGTAAGCATCAGAGGCAGCACTTGAACTCAGGTCCCCTGACTCCAGAGCCTCTGCTGTCACTACTGTACTCTATGTCTCCTAGAGCACCACTGACTGACCGCTGCTGCCAAACTGCTTTGGAAATTGCTTTCTCTGAAGATGCTAACGACCTCCTTAGTGGCCAGTCCAACTGACTTTAACTTTAAAGGCACTTGTGCGTGTGCATGCATTCATGTGAGGCAGTTGGGGTTAAGTGACTTGCCCAGGGTCACTCAGCTAGTAAGTGTCTGAGGCCAGATTTGAACTCAGGTCCTTCTGACTCTGGGGCCAAGGCTCTATCCACTGCACCACCTAGCTGCCCCCAAAGGTATTTATGTGTTTTTTAAGCTAATAATCCTTGCTTGTGATCCTGGGACAGACGTTCAGGCTGAACCAAGAAAGTGATTAGGTCTAACATGTTATAGTCTAGGTCCTTTCCAGAATCAAAAGAAAACCCAAACCACAAAGACCTCATGACCTTTCCTCCTACATTCACTCCTCCTCTGAATTCCCCTATTTTCCTCAGCATTCTTCTAGGCACTCTGCAAGCCTGGAGAAATCCTCAGCTCTTCCCTAGCCCTCACCTCCCATAGCCAATCACTGGCCAAGCCTGGCTGGTTTGTCCTCCGCTCTTACCACATCCCAAGACCACCCCAGGCCAGCTCTTCGTCACCTTTCCTAGAAAATACTGTCAGATTTTGCATCTAGCCTCTTTTTGCCAACCCAAACTCCATCTGGCTGCCAGATTGAAGAGACTGACTACATTGCCGTATTCCCATGGCATAGATCTGACCATATCGCTCCCCTGCTCAAGACACCCTCCTTCTAGGATAAAACACACATTTCTCTCTGGCCTTTGGAGTCCTTCACAACTAGACTCAAGGCTTTTTTTGGGCTGATGGCATTCTCCTCCTCCTCATACATGCTATGCTGCAGCCAAAATGGCCCATTTGCTGTTCGTAGGATGTCTCCCACCTCTGTGCTTAGCATAGGACTGGAATGTTCTCCCTCTGAACTTCTGGCACCTGGAATCCTGATCTCCTTTCCAGGTTCAGCTCAAATGCTATCTCCTATCGAGTCTCTTCTTCATTCTCCCAGGTCCTAGTGGCACCCCACCACAAAATTAACTTGTTTGATTTTGCATTTATTTATGTTTTTACATGTTGTTCCCTGCCCCCACCCAGTAGAATATAAGCTTCTTGGGGAGGAAGGGACTTTCTTAAGAAAAAACCTTATTCAAAGATAAGACTTTGCGTGCCCAGTCCTATGCACAGTGCTTAGAGACAGAAGGTGTTACATTGAAATGACCTCTAAGGTCCCTTCCAGATCTGATCCTAGAATAGGGAAGAAAAGTAGTCAGGGTCCTGCAAAGATCACATGTCTTGGAGTTGAGAGACCCGGGCTTGAATCTTGACACTAATGCAATAACTGTCGCTTTCTCTCAGCCTCAGTTTCCTTATCTGCAACATGACAGGATTGGAGTGGACTAGATAATTTCTAATACCTCTTCCAACTCCAAAAATCCTAGGAGCCTGTTCAGAAAATCTCAGAAAATCAAATAAGCCTGAATCTAAGACATGGAAAAAAAAAAGAATCCTTTATAAGGATAAATCAAATCTAGGTACAAAAACCCCCACAGATGATGCCTGTCTCCATCTTGAGCTTCCCCTGCGCACTTCCAGGCCTTGGGAACATCCCTATGCCCTCAGCCCCTCCAAGCTGAGTGAAACACAAACAAGAGGGCAATGGTCAGCTAAGGAAACAGGACACAAATAGCAGGGAAGCCACAGAGATGAGAGAGGCTGAGCCATCTAGGCTGAGGAGACAGAGCAGGAGACGATTTCTAAGTGAACAAGGCCTAGCTAAGAGCTTAGACTGCGGAGAAAAGGTTGGGGGAGCCACAGGAAGGCAGGAAAAGGAAGAGAGAGGACTTGGGAAAGGCCCTCCAGGCCCTGACACAAAAAAAAATAGCCTAGAGATTCACTAATGTCCCGTCTAACTGCAAACCTGAAGACCTTGTGAGTGTGGTAGCATTCCAAGGGTGCTAGCTGTCTGAACCAGAAAACATCTCCAATATTTCCTACCAGGTTAGAACTGGGTCTTGGAAAAAGCCCAGCTGTTCTAGGGGCTCGTGAGGCTGACTCCAACTTGATAATTAGATAGTCAGAGGATCAAATATGTATATAGAACACTAGAAGAGACCTTATCCCCCTTCATTTTATAGAAAAGGAAATCAAGGTCCAGTGAGGCTCTGTGAGGCCCAAAGCTGCATGAGCAGTAAGTAGCAGTCAAGATTTGAATCCAGATCCACTATCTCCAAATCCAACACTCTACCACTGTACCCTACTGCCCCCCTTTGCTTCTCCTTCTCCACCCTGACCTTTGGCACCTCCTTGGAGGAAGGATGGGAGGCAGAGGTCAGGGATGAGGTTGAGGAAATTGGAGCTGACAGTCCTATTTTCAACATCACCAAATTATCTCCATCCTTCAAGACCTAGCTCCTCCTGTTCTTCCAGGAAGCCCTTCTGGCTCAAGGGAAGCCCACACTGGTCTATCCCTCGCCAGACACCTCATAGCAACAACAGCAACAAACTGGATATTTCTATAATTCTTTTGAACTTACAAAGGGCTTTTTCCTGTCAGGCTCATAAAAGAGCTCACATAAACACCATTATTCTTACTTATTGCCAACAGAAAGACAAGATCACAGAGTGGACTGAGAGCTAGCCTTAAAGTTAGGAAGGCCCGAGTTCCAGTCAAACCTCTGACTTGTCCCAGCAAGACACTCCACCTGGATGCTCAGCGTATGCAACTCTCTAAAGCAGGGGTGTGTAAAGCTTTTGTGAGTCCGGGATATCTTGGGCAGTGTGGTGAGGCCTAGAGACCCCTTCTTAGAATAACGTTATTAAATGTACAAAATAAAATTCATAAGATTACAAAGGAAAGAAATTATATTGAAATATGAAGCTGAAATATCAACATATGGCTTTTTATATTTATTAAAATATTTTCAAACTGAAGAAATTCACAGGCCTCCCCGCCCCGGATTAAAAACTCCTATAAGACCAGAAATTGTAGGGAAGGTACCAACCTTCACTGGCAGAGGAAGCTCCCTACCTGAGAGTTCCTAAATAATGAAGCCACAGGTTTAGTTCCTAACCCAGTCCCTATTTTACAGATGAGAAGCTGAGTCCTCAGAGAGGTAGGTGACTTTTTTAGAGACACACACAGCTAGTGAGTGATTGTACCTAGGCCTCTCTGACTCCAAAATCCAACGTTACAGGGCAGGTACTCTACACCATCTTAGAGACAGACAGTGCTGCTTTGTCAGCTAACTTTCCATAGGGATGAGTCTTGTGTCTCTGGATGGACCAGATTTTGGATGACAGGGATAGGCTTGGACAAATCTGGGCACATATGGATAAAGCTCTGGCCTTGGAGTCAAGAGGACCTGAGTTCAAATCTGGCCTCAGACACATAACACTTACTAGCTGTGTGACCCTGGGCAAGTCACTTAACCCCACTGCCTCGCCAAAAAAACAAAACAAAACAAAACAAATCTGGGCACATAGTAATAAAAGTGGTAAGTTGGTATAGGATTGATTGAGGACTGCTTTCTGAGGCACTGTAATGTCATGGATAAAGCCCTGGATGTGGAGTCAGGAGACCCAAGTTTGAACCTTGCTTCAGATACCTGGTAGCTATATGTTCCTGAGCCTTTCAGAGCCTTGGTTTCCTCATCTGTAAAACGGGAATCATGATAATTACAATACTCACCATCACCATGACTAACATTTATACAACACCTTAAGGTTTAGACAACACTTTGCAAATATTATCTTATCTGAATCTCACAACAATCCTGGGAAGTAAATACTATAATTATCCTCATTTTACTGTTGAGGAAACTGAGGCAAATAGGTTGTGACTTGCCCAGGTCACACAGCTAGATTGGAGAAGGCAGGAAAGTCTTTGAGGCAAAATTCTTGACTCACAGGGCTGCTGTGAGGAAAATGTTTTATAAATTATAAAGAACTCCAGAGACAAAAATCATTTCTTCTCCTTCGGTGCCTGTGCTGTGACCCACCTGGACCGTGGGTAGTGAGCACCTGGAGGTACAGAACAGGGTGCCTTACAATGAGGCCTTGCTCTTCTGCCAGGTGGCTGGTTTTCTAGGGCTGACCTTTCCCTTTCCGCTCTTCCCGTTGGGGAATCTTCCTTGGTGAAACCCCATCCGTGACCGGGGACCGAGCCTTGGGAAGCAGAGCCAAGGCCCCATTACCTTTGGAAAGCAGGCGAGAGGCTGTCAGCAGAGACAGAGGTGGTGGAGGTAGCTGGGGGTGATGCTGGGCGAGCTGGGCTGGCAGCAGCAGTAGCAGGCAGATGGGCAGAAGCTGGCGGCGGAGCAGAGGCGTGGCTGGTAGACACCGGAGCATGCTCGATGGGGGTACTAGTTAGGGTTGGGACCAAACAGAAGAAATAGGTTGAGACAAGGGTCAAAGAGCCATCAGGAGAGAGGCAGATTGGGTGGCTGGGAAGGACAAAGGACACTGGTTTTTCAGTAGGAAAGAAACCACTGGAAGGGAGCAGAGGAGGCTAAGGGAATCCCCAAGGATGATGGGATCTGTGAGGTTGGGGTGGGGTGCACTCCTGTCCTGTTGTTCTGCTGGTGGGGGAGGAATGACAGAACTCAGGTCCTTGGACACTCTTCTCCTCGGCCTGGCCACCTGGGGACAGGCCTGGTTGGCTCATGGGTGGCCATCCCACTTTGGGAACCAGAGAAATCCATTCCTGGTCAAGGCACCCTCGAGAAGCTATCTAACCCAGTGCCTCTGAACAGCAAAAATATTCCCAGCCAAGAAAAGCCTGGCTTGTCCACCAAAGGTCCTCAATATCTCTCTCCTAAATATCTTATGAAATATTTCCTGGGGTCTTGTTGAGTTCTGTTTAGTAAGGAATAGTTGGGGGTGGGGGTGGAGAGAACAGTAGCCCAGGGAGTCTGAACTGGCTTTGTTGCCGACTCAGTGCATTGACTTGGACAAATCCCATCCTTGAGCTCCCTGGATCCCTCCCTGTCCATCCCATGGGGATGATGGTGGGGGGAGGGGAGGAGGTAGAAGGTGTGAGAGAGAAGCCTGGCAAACAGGAACGGGTGAGAGAATGCAGAAGAAAGGCAGAGACAAGGGGAAAGCATCCAGAAATGATGCCACAGGAGAAAGCAACATTATTCTTTTTATTAAGGCCATTGTGAGCTCTGTGGATGCCCCTGCCACCAAAAAGGGGGTCACGGGATGCTACAGAACATCCCAAAGACTGTCGGTCTAGGAAAATGACCCTTGCAATTCTGCATTGTCAGAGTCTTTAGCCAGCGTCCACTCACCTGCACCCCACTCAGATGCTTCCCATTCCGTCCCCTTCCCCTTTTACAAGGAATGAAATTAAGTCCCAGGGAGTTTCTCAGAATGACCTAAGTCTGCGGCAGCCAGGAGCTGGTGAAGGCTGAAAGTCCTAACTCACCCTCAGGGCTTCTGACCTCTAACAATGATTATTCACTTGTCCTTTCTTAAAGCATGGCCTGACCATGGAGACAGCTGTAACATAGTGAAAGGAGCACTGGATATGGGGTCAGAGGACCTGAGTTCGAATTCAGCCCTACTATCTGATGATCAGCCAATACGCATTTATTAATCGCTTATAATGTGCTAGGTACTGTGTGCATACAAAGAAACATTTCCATGGGCCACTCAGTTTAAGAACCATTTATTTTCTATGCACAACACTGCACCAAACCCTGGGCAGTTATTTACCACTTTTGTGCCTCAGTTTCCTTCTCTTCAAAATGCAGATGATAATGCCCTCACTGCCTGCCTCTGGAAGCTCATGTGAGGATCACATAAGATAACAGAACAGACATAAATCCATAAAGTATTGCTGTTTTTTTTTTGGAAGGGGGGGGAAGAAGACCAGCTCCAAAAAGGTTTGTTTGAAGGAGTCTCCACTCAGTCCCGTTCCAGTCCCTAATGTAAATGGACCACCTCAATCGTTAGAGTTCCAGAAGAGATTTGCCACTTCTATCTGCCAAGTCAAACTGCCTGGACCTTGCAAAGCAAACCCTTTTGCTAAAGGCACAGCTTCCCAAGTGACATGGATGTCCAAACAGGCAGGTCAGTACTTGGGGAGAGATGAACTCCTTCGGAGGAAAGGAGGGAGGGAAGGAGAGGGAGAGGGAGCCCTGGACTGAGGGAAGGTGAACATAGAACACAGAAAACGTTACCTTCTTCCTGCTGACTCCTTCGAACTGTCCTTGCCACTGTGAAAGGAGGGGAAACAATGTGAAAAAGCCGGGGAAAACATAGGGTTTGGTGAGGAAGGAAAAAAGGAAAAGAAGAAATCAGGAAAGAAGGTAACAATCAGGCTGAGTGCCTGGCTGCCCAAGGCATTGCTGCCTCGGGATGGAGGCCTCATTTTGTGGTCAGAAGGTGTGGAAAACCGTATTCTAAGGCGATAGGCAATAGATAGAACTTCCAGTGAAATTCTGATGATGGTATCAGGACTATGGACAGAAGTAGGAGCTCAGGACTCCTCTGGGCAAAGCCCAGAAGGAACTGGGCTTTCTACTTTGATCCCAAAGCATCATCAAAAGTAGGCCATCGGGGGGGCAGCTAGGTGGCACAGTGGATAGAGCACCAGCCCTGGAGTCAGGAAGACCTGAGTTCAAATCTGGCCTCAGACCAAACACTTGACACTTACTAGCTGTGTGACCCTGGGCAAGTCACTTAACCCCAGTTGCCTAAAAAAAAAAATAAATAAAAGTAGGCCATCAGCACTGCCACAGCAAGCTCTTTGTCGGGGGTGGAGTGGCAGAGAGAATTGGAGAAATTCCCCACCTGTGGCCTGGGGCTGAAGAGAAGGGTTCTGTTTCCCCCAACCCCATAGGTCTGGCTGAATTTTCTGACTATACTGCAAAGAGCCCTCAGAGAGGCAACCACATCCAGGGCCTGAAAATGGTAGCTGCTTTTGTGTGTGTGTGCGTGTGGGGGGAGGGAAGCAACGTCAAGCCAGCTGAGAGCTCCAGAGATAGGTGGCTAGCTTTCTGACTGGCCAGAAGGAATCATTCTTACTCCCTGCTCAAGACACCGAGTGGGGGGCATGATGGTATTAAGAAGGGCCACATACCTCCAACAGGATGGGATAGAAGAGAGACCCTCAGACAGGCGTCAGGTCTCCCGCTATGACCAATCTTTTGTCGTGGCAGCATTGGTGGCTGGGGCTTTTTGTTGGCAACAATGGCGATGATGATTATGTAGCTGTGAGCGATGGGGATGGTGGTGATGGGGATAGAGATTGAGATAGGGAGGGACTAGACTGGCGGTTTCAATGGTATAGGGAATTCCCAGGCGAGGAAACTCCCTCCACCAATGCAGGTTGGCACCTTCTCTGTAACTTATAGTCTTAGCTCAGAGAGCACTGAAAGGTTGAGTGGCCCAAGGTCACACAACCAGGACATGCTGGAGGCTAAACTTGAACCCCGTTCTTCCTGATTTCAAGGCCAGCTCTCTGATCACTATGTCAAGCTGCCTCTCTGTCAGTGGTGACGGTGCAGCTAAATACTCATCAACCTAATTTGATAGTAATCTAATTGATGGTAGAATGTTGATGTTAGGGTCCGTGGTGATACAATTGTGGTTGGGGGGAGGAGGGGGAGGTCTTTCCTTCTCATACTTAACTAGGATTTTAAAATTCTGTGTCCAGACTGGAAGCTTTTAAATAGGGGTTACCAGAAAGAGAGTGAGAGCTGAATATGTTTTCTCCACCTGGAGACCAACACACAGTCAAAGAGACAAGAAGGACAGAGTATTCAACGTTGTGTGTTAAAGGGAGAAGGAAGGTGAGGAAAACAAAAACAGCATAACATACCTAGAATCACGACGACAGATTTAGAGCTGGAAGAGACCTCAGAGGCCATTGGGTCCAACCCCCTCATTTTACAGATGAGGAAACTGAGGCCCAGAGACATTAGGTGAGACATTAAGTGACTTGCCCAGAGTCACACAGGAAGTAAGTTACAAGGCTGGGATTTGAACCCAGGTCCTCTGACTCCAGATTCAGTGCCCATTCCACTACACCATTCCATGCACGACCAGAAGGGCATCAAAGAAATAGAAACACACATCATGAAAAACACGAGGAGTCAGAAGCACTGTTTGTTTTCAGGGTGGCCAACATATGCTCACAATCTCAAATCGAGGCAGAATGGCAAGCAGGGGAGGGAGGCTGGGTGGGCAGTAGCAGGAGGCCAAAAGAGTGCAGGAGGTGTGCCTGCTTGGGTATCAAGTGCCTGGAGATTTATGAAGGTCACTGACTTCAGGGAAGGTTGAGGGAAGATTATGTAAGAAAGAGAGAGAGAGAGAGAGAGAGAGAGAGAGAGAGAGACAGACAGAGAGAGAGACAGACAGAGAGAGAGACAGAGACAGAGACAGAGAGAGACAGAGGAGGGAGGGAGAGAGAAAGAAAAGGGGGGAGAGAAAGGAAGACCAAGAGGGAGAGAGAAAGAGAGAGAGAGAGAGAGAGAGAGAGAGAGAGAGAGAGAGAGAGAGAGAGAGAGAGAGAGAGAGAGGAGGGAGAAAAGAAGAATAGAGAAAGAAGGGACAGGAGAGGAGAAAGAGAGAGAAGGGGAGGGAGAGAAGGAGAAACAAAGAGACAGAGAGAAAGGGAGAGAGATAGAGAGACAGAGTGAAAGACAGAGATAGCCAGAGACAGAGACAAATAGACAGAAGAGGGAGGGAGGGAGAGAGGGAGAAAAAGAAGAGAAGAGTAGAGAGAGAAGGGAGGGAGAAAGAGATAAGGGGGAGAGAGAAATAGAGACAAAAGGGGAGAAAGAGAGAGAGAGAGAGAGAGAAGGGAGAAAAGAAGAGAAGAGTAAAGAAAGAAGGGACAGGAGAGAGGAGAGAGAGGAGGGGGAGAGAGAGAAAGAGAAACAAAGGGGGAGAGACAAAGAGAGGGAAGAGGAGAGAGAAAGAGAGGGAGAGAAAGGGAGAGAGACAGAGACAGAGACAGAGTGAAAGAGACAGACAGACAGACGGAGACAGAGACAGACAGAGACAGAAAGAGAGACACAGAGAGAGAGAGTGAGAGCAATATCTGGGACTGGAATATGACAAATGAGCCCTTAGAACCAGGAAGGATGAAAAGGAAAGGAGTAGGGGGAGGGAGGAGTAAAGGGAGAGAGGGAGAAGAAATCCATCCAGACAGAATAAGGAAAATGAGAAACAGCTTGAAAAGCAGGTAAGAGCTTTCCAGGTTCCCAGATAAGAAGAGATGTTGGGAGAGCCAAAGGAGACTGCAAAAGAGGAGCCATAGGGAGCGTCTGAGCCCCACCAATGTTTAGGTCCCTGACCTCTTGGGGCTGCTCTGAGCCCTGACCAGAAATTCCTTCTTGCTCTGCTCTCACAGTACTGTTGTCCCTGAGGTTCCACACAGGATGCACTTCTAGGGAGTCTATGTCCTTCCCAGCTCTGTCTGCACTAATGGCAGAGTGTTATCCTTCTGGAGACCCGGCCAGGTCCCCGATACAATGAGGGCCTTGAAGGGCTCCTGGATCCAACATCTGGCTACAGAAACAGGCTTTGGGAGTGGAATGAAGCATTCTCATTTCCTTTCCCCTCTCCTTCCTTACATCTTCTCAGAGAGAAAATGAACAGTCAGAGCTTGGCAGTAGATGTGGAGCTTGCCAGGGGTCCTCTTTAAGAGTTGGCCTTCTTCTCCACTGTGCTCCATCCATGGTGCCCATCACTGGGCCCTCAGGCTGACTGACCACAAGATCTGATCAAAGCTCTTGCCTACTGTTCACTCTCACTTGGCCTGGCTTAGGAAGGAACCTTGTGATAGCAAGCCCATGGAACCATAGCCTGGTGAAGATTGCAGGTGAAATATTAGGGCAGGGATTGAGCCCCAGGGCAGCCAGCCTCCAGCCTCCTTTCCCTTCAGATGTCTCAGAGCTTTGCAAGCCTTTCGAATCCTCACCAAAACTTCCTTCCAAAGCTCAATTCACTCCAGAACAACCAAAGTCCCAAGAGTGTTTTAGGAGACTGCTCAGGTCCTGAAAACACTCACTTGGACTCAGGGGTGGTCCTCGGAAAAAGCCAAAAAAAAAAAAGGCAACTCAAAGCTAGTCAGCTTTTGCAAGGATGAGATTAGAGAGCAGTATGGTATACACACACACACACACACACACACACACACACACACACACACAAACACCACACACAGAGTCTTTGAGTAACCACTGATGGACACATGTGGAAGTGCCATAGGCAATGGTTTGTAGTTTCCCTGCCAAAGACAATATAGGTTAGACTAATGCATAGAGTATGCTGCTCCTGGAGTCAGGAAGAACCAAGTTCAAATCCTACCTCAGACTTTTTCTAGTTGTGTGACCCTGAGCAAGGTGAACTCTGCTCATCATTGTCACTCTTTCATTCCCAAATAGCATGGCAGCTCCTTGGGAAGAGGGTGGAGTAGAGAGCCAAAGAAATCTGTGGTTTCCCTGGAGTAAGAGTGAGCCGAGGACAGGCTCGAGGTTTTGAAAGGGCAGTGATGACATCTGATAACTTTATAGGCCCCCGGGAGAGACAAAGTCCTGGGCTCAAATGGAAATGTTGTGAGAAGTAAAAATATACTGTAAAGACCAGTGTGATCCCTGCCAGGGAAGAATATATGGAGACCCTCAGTCCCCTCACTGAGCCTGTGTCTAGGTCTCTTGGCCTTTCTAACCTCTTTTGCTAAATATTCACCATGGTTGGATATCATTTCCTTCTGTCAAGCATTAGCAGCTAACATAGGCTCCCTTTCCTTGCCAAGAAGGAGCATAGAATCATGGGATTATAGATCTAGAACTGGAAAAGACTTTAAAAGTCACAGAGTTCAACTTCTCATTTGAGAAATGAGGAAGGTAAGGCACAGAGGGCTTTGAGTGACTTGCTCAAGGTTACACAGGAAATAACTGATGTGGAATTTGAGCCCAGATCCTTTGACTCCAAAGCCCATGTCTTTTCCATGGCATCATGCAAGTGAATCATAGAATATCAGAGCTGGAAGGGACCTTAGAAGTTATCTACTTTATTTAATATATGGGGAAACTGAGGTCCAGCAAAGAGAAGTGACTTGCTCAAGCTAGTGATAGAATTGGAACTAGAATCTAACCTTCCTGGCTTCCATTTTGGAATCTTTCCACTGTCCAGCCTGATCATCACTACATGGAACTTCCTTTTTTGACCTCCATGGCACAATGGCAGGGCAACAACCCCTTGGCCTCATCATATTTTAGGGACCACTCTGACCAATCCTATCCTTGGATCACTCTCTAAACAGCTGGAGATTATGCTTAATAGGTCCTAGAAAGGAAAGAGATGGGGTACGGGATAGGGGGAGTCATGGGAGGTAAGGCAAGAGTGGCTACATTAACTAAAACTAACCCAATGCACATTATTCCATATACCATCACAGAATCACAGAAATTAATCAGAAGGGACCTCAGAGGTACCTGAATATAAGTCTAGGATTGTTCTCTCTCTCTCTCTCTCTCTCTCTCTCTCTCTCTCTCTCTCTCTCTCTCTCTCTCTCTCTCTCTTTCTCTCTCTCTCACGCACACACACACACACACACACGTCATGTATTCATGCAAGTGGGTGCACAAACTCACTCTTTGCCTGAGGGTACTAGGTAGGCTCTTCCATTGTGCAGGGTTAGCTGAGCCCATCCATCCATGCTGGGCACCACCTCTCTTACCCTGAGCTCTAGGCTGCCTGCCAAGCATCAACCAGCAAGAACCAGCTCTCCTTCTCCTAGCTGCCAGCACCCCCCCTCCAGGGACCTTGCTAGCCAGCCATGCCAGAGTCGGGTTACAGGGTGGGGAGAAAGGATGGGAGAGAGAAGGCTCGGCATAGCTCTGAGCGGTTAGCAGGAAGCAGCAGGAGGAATTAGGAATTGCCCCAAGCACTGGGAGGAACTCATTGCCCATGTCCATAAAAGTGAAACTTTAGGAGGGGTAGCAGTTGACAAAGCGAGCTCAGGCAGCCTGGAACCAGGGACTAAGTCCCATCCCCACCCTCTTCCAAAAAGTCTGTGTCCTCAGCTCCTACCAGAGCCTGAGCCCTAAGGAAGATTCGGTCTCCTACACAATTGCCATTTTTACTTCTGGCAACATTCTTCTGAAATGTCATTAACTCAACCCTTTTCCCATTCCCCTCCTTCCTGGTTCCAACATCTGGGTCCTTTACATCGGACTTCAGCTATAGGCTGACTCCCTGAGTACATAAAAAATAAAAGAGGGCGAGACAGAGAAGTTGCCGGCTGTTCACCTAGGTGTGTGCCCCATGTGACTTACCCACCACTGATATTCAGGCAAGTTAACCCCAAAGTTCCTTGGTAGGGCAATTTAAGATGTGCTAACTAGCAGAGGTGGACACCAACTCCTACACACTCTATGGGAAGACAGAGAAAGAGAGAGGGGTGAACCCCTAAGGAACTACTCTTATGATTGTCCTATTTGGACAGCCCCCAGGACCCGATGGCCCTTTTCAGTATGAAAGACCCACAAAACCATCTATTCCAACCTCATACCTGAGCAAGATTCCCCTTAACAATATCCTTGGCCAGGGAGCATCCATTCTCTGCCTGAAGACTTCCAGGGATGAGGAGCTCACTACTGCTTAGGGTGCTAAAGGTTCACAGAGTTTCCTTTTGCCAGAATCCTCCAAAAACTCATCCCCAAGTCAACAACCATTGCAGGGGGCTTGAGAGTCATTTCCTAACTTGATGAAATTGACACCTTTCCAGCAAAGTTGGTTCTTCCATCAATCTCTCTCGGATCTGATTTCAGATGAAACTTGGGATGAGGTTTCCTGTCTTATACTCTTTAAGCCCCAAGTTCTACTTCTATCCCTGCTCAAACCCATCTCCCTCCAGCTACCTACAGCCAAGAGAAACCTGAGTTATTGAACTTCCATTATTGACACAGGACAAAGCAAGGAGACTGCTTGCTCTGGGCCCCTCTCAGGTCTGACCTCAGACCAGAGTCCCTTCCAGGCATCCACAGTATAAAAGCCAGGCTCAGAATTCACTATGGAACCACATTAGCTCTTTAGAAGTTCTGTTATTTAGTATGGTCAAATGCAGATGGTCAATTTTTCTTTGGAGAAAGTTCAGGTGTTGGAACACCTGCCAGTAGGAACACCCCCCCCCATCTCCCAAGATCCCATCTGGGATCCGTCTTGGGTCCTACTGCATGGACCCATCTAGGGTCCAATAGTAAGGAATACTTCCCACCGCCAAGGGCTCCATGCGGGTTTCTACCAGTAGGAAGACTCTCTCCATCCCTTGCTCATGGCATTTCTATAGTGTAGTAGGACTCCTTCCTGTCCCTATCTGAAGTGTTCCCACCATCAAGAAAGAACAACTCTTTCTCTGGGAAAGGGCAACAACCCTGGGTCTCCAAGGATCTGAGATCTGGTCAAGGTTTGAGTAGGGGGGAGGGAGGAGAGGGATGGCTGGGGCCCCTGTGAGCACCCACCCCAATCCCTCCAGCCCCAACAGCTCCACACACAAGCATTAACATCTCGCTGCGTCTGCTACATGCTGTCAGTACTTGGGGGGAGCAGGGATGTTTTGTCAGAGGGAGAATAGAAATGAATGGCTTGTCAGAAGAGGGGCGAGCCGGGGAGGGGAGAGATGTTAGGGGTTCACACCATGGCAAAGAAGGGGAGCACTTCCCTGTGCCACAGCCAGACAAGTCGATTTACCTGCAAGGGAGGCCTGGCTGCTTGGCTTGGCTTTTCCGACTGCTGCTGCCTGGGTTGCATCTTCATTAAATGCTTAATTAAGACTGGGGTGAGGGGAGATCCAGGGCTGGAATTTTGTGTGGAGGGAGGGGAGGACAGCCCTAACTGTGACTGTAGCCTGATCTCTACCCAGCCTTCAGAGTCTTGCTAACATTCTGCCTCATAGACAAAGTCTTTCCTTACTATTCCATTACAAATTGCTGAATTCTTCTCCTCTGAATTACCTCTATACTTGAGTCTGAACTGCATACTCTAGTTCTGTATTATAGTCTGCTTTTTTTGGTTGATTAAGATTGTTCATGCATGTGTGTCTTGTCTTTCTAGAGAGACTATGGGCTCCTTGAATGTAGAGACCACGTCTTCCTTTCTCTTGATTGTAAGACAGAAACCACATCGAGAGCTCACTGCACAACCCACAGCTAAAGGACAGAGGGATTTCTGTGGGGTAGTCATTGGATGGGGGGGGGGTCCCCATGATGAAGGATAGGGATTTCTGCTCCTCCTTTATATTAACCTATCTTCTTGCTACCCCCAACCTCAAAGGCTGCCTTCCTTCCACAGGCTACACTTAGCCATGCACATGTCATTTCTGCCTAGTAGAATGGAAGTTTCTGGAGGATAGGAACTCTTTTCTTTTTTGTCTATATCCTTAGCACCTATCCATCAATCAGCAAGGATGTATTAGCACAATGTCTGGCACGTAGAAAGAGCTTAATAAATATTCACTGAATTGAATTAAATTGTTGGATCTGACTGGTCTATGCACTGTGAATCCTTGCACTGGTTCAGCTCCTTCCTCTGGCATACCTATTTCCTTTTCTCTTACTTTCCTATTCCTTCTTCCTAGGGTTGGACCTTAGGAGATAGGCTGGAGAGTTTGAGAGATAGAGAAGAAGGAGAAAGAATTCACTGATGGGTGTGGCCTACAATTCACTGGTCTAGTCTCTGTCTGAGGTATAAGATGAGCTAACCTAGTGCCAAAGAAATGTCAGTGGAGTTGGCAAGATTGGCAAGGGCAAGGTTGGATGGGCCAATAAGGGGGTGTCAAGGGTAGAGGAGAAGAGAAGGAAGCCACACTTATCACAATAACCATGACCTTCTTCATTCACTAGAAATCATATCCCTGGGTGAAGGTTCCTCAACTGGGGGGGGTGGGGTTGGAATTTGGCTCCTGCTATCTAGCCTAAGTGTTCCTCAGGTTGGCTGAGCTAGCTGATCATTCCACTAGGCCTACAAATCCATCCACCAAACCTTGTCTTCCACTCATCACACAACTGGCTTAGGAAAGTCACCCTACCTATCACCCAAAGCATCAGGCTGTCTGGAAGCACCAGGAGGGGCTAGAGCAGTGCCAAGGAAATGGACAGCAATCCCTGAGTCTCAGGGTACTGGAGAGTCTCTGGCGAGCCTGGAGATTCCATTTCCTCCCCATCACAAATGAAGGGAACTTCCCCCACTTTATCCACATCCCCTCTATTGACTTGCATGGCCCTTGGACACCTGGTATGATCGTTGCTCTACAAACCATGGTGAGAAGGACTTCATGAGAGGCAGGGGAGGGAGGGTAGCATCTGACTGCACTGTCTCACTCCTTCATGGCCCTTTTCCATTCAGAAGTCACTGAAGGTTGCTAAGGCTCAGAAATTGGGCTAGAGTGATGGGCTTCTTTCCCAGAGGCATATCCCCAATAGGAACATGGCAGGTGGGAAGAAGAGTCTTTTCTATTGTCTCTTTTCAATGGTGGCCTTAGCCCCTAGTCATATCTCTAGATGTTGCTTGACTGGTGAATGATCTCTCTAGAGTAACAGTTGAAGTGTTACTATGGGGAATAGTGTCAAAGTGCAGAGAGGGGAAATTCTCTTTCTCCTGGGCACTAATCCTGCTTGTGGCTGATACCAAACCCAAGGCAAACCTATGAGTCGACTGAATTAGACTAGACTGATTTGAGCAGGCTAGAGCCTATGAGCCCAGCCCCCTATAAATGGATAGGTCCAGCCAGAACTTTCTCCCTCTTCCAAGCCTCAATATTTCATCCCTTGTAGAACACAGGCACAGCATGACTGGGGCATGGTTTGATTTATTTAAAATTATTTTTATTTCAGAAGAAGCATGCTGCTATGTACAGAAAGGGGAGAAATGTGGAGCTGGCCAAGCAAGCATGTTACAAAGAAAGGAGCACATTTGTTGGAGGCTTGAAACACCCATGTCTGAGATTTAACCACACAGATGTTTGAGACTTACAACACAGCATGGGAACCCCCAGGACTAGCGATCTCTGTATGGGCTAACCTCTTGATTATTCAACTTCCACTAATGAAAGCATCATCTCATCCCAACTTTCTCTGCTTCCCTGAGCTTTTGGGATCCAGTGTTAGCTCCTTGGGCTCACTGGGGGTTGTCAAGGGGCTCAGAACCCGGATCCTGAGCCAAAGCATTGGTTCTGAGGGAAACACTCAACACGCACAGCTGCTAAGCCCACTGGGCTGAGCTGAATCTAGGGGAGCTGGCTTTTCTCACAAGCCAATGTTTTATAAGAAAACCTGAGCACAAACTGTGTTTTTGTTCATTCCCCCCCGCCTGGTGCATTAAAATAGCAAATCTAAGTTTTCCACCCATCTGAAGGCTAAGGCTACATTTAAGTGAAGATAAAATAAACACCAACTCTGTGTCCAAGCAGAAGTATTTGCAAGGGGGCAGGAAAAGGGAAGTAAAGTTGCTTATACTGAAGAGGAGATAAGGTAGGCAGTATATTTTCAGGGAGGAGGACTCTAGAATTTTGCTCCTTAATAAGAATATGATATCTCCAACATTGACTGCCGAGTACAGCAGTTAAGTCATTAGCATCTCAGTGGGTCTTCTTGAATATTACATATGCCTTTTTATGGGGAACAGGGAGGGAAGGGTGATTCCAAGTAGGGTTTTTTTTTTGTGGTTTTTTTATTGGTTTATGTTTTTAGCTTTTCACATTAAGTATTTGGGCTGAGAGGCCATGATGCCAGTTGCGTAATTTGGCAAAACGTGGGCTGTTACGTTCCGTTTCAAACCTTTCCCTGTGGCATAGAGAAAGAGAGAGAAAGAAAGAGGGAGAAGGAAGGTGAGAGGAAGGAGAGAGAGAAAAAGACAGAAAGAAATAGAGAAATGGAGAGGGGGGAGAGAGAGAGAAAGAGACAGAGAGAGAGAGAGAGAGAGAGAGAGAGAGAGAGAGAGAGAGAGAGAGAGACAGAGAGAGAGAGAGAGAGAGAGAGAGAGAGAGAGAGAGAGAGAGAGAGAGAGAGAGAGAGGAGGGAGAAAGAGAGGGGTTAGGGAACATGTATGTCCACCACTCCCCTGCCATACAACTAGAGTGAGGGCAATTTATTTTAGATTCGTTTCAAAAGCCACATGGATTCCCAGTTTTGAGGTCCTGAAAGGCCCTGAGTTTCTTGTCTAGGCAAAGAGAGACTGCTATGTAACTAGGAGCCAATGAGGTGGCTAATACATTGGGATGAATGCTGGGCAAGTCGTATCTTAGGACCACAACCTCCCTCTCCCCCGTTCCCTCAGGAGGTTGCCTGGAACATCTGACCCTGCCTTGGAGACCTTGGAAAGCCATTCACTGAAGTCTCCTCTGGATTGGGACTCATGTGGTCATCTCAGGTCATGGTAAATCTGAGTGCCATGATTGGCTCTAGGATCTTGGTGGTGGGGAATGGGGATGAAGGAGAATGGAAGTGGGCAGAAGATGGGAGGGAGAGCAAGATATGTGTCATCCAAGCTCATTTACCTCACTGTTTGGAGGGGTCTGGGAATCTTGTAGTCATCTGTAGTCTTCTCCTAGCCTAGTTTCTCAAGTCCTCTAGAGGACAATTTGGGTAAGGCAGGACTTCTGAGTTTTCAGTCTTGCCCTGACAGGTTTGGACAGATCTCAAGGTTCTCAGGGCCACCAAAAATGTGGACCCAGCAATAAGTCTAAAGATACCACTTCTGTTTCTCTTCCCTGATGAAATAGCCAGGTAAAAAGTTCCCTGCCCTGGGAAATGTCCTAGCAGAAGGTTCTGATCAGGTAGCTTCCTCAAGTCCCTGAAGCTGACCTCTGCTGCTGCTGGAGGACATCCTGACCCTCTCTCCTCTGAGAGACAAAGAATATCACTGGGCAACTACTGTTCCACCACCCCAGCCCCAACACACCTGGGGTGCCCAGCACAGCCCAGGCCAGCTAGCCAGGTCTGCTGCCCCCTCCAGATCTCACTCAGCACCAGGGGAAGGTACATGCTAAAGGTTAGGAAAGAGTTAAGTAGGACTCAACTCATAGGACCAGAAGTTTAAGATATGTGAGAATAGAAAGAGAGAAAGGAGGAGGGAGGGAGGGAGGGGGGAGAAGACAGCAGGATGACCCACCTGGAATTTTGGATCTGGTACGGACCATGAAGAGCATTTCTACCAGCCTCCTCATTTTACAGATGAGAAGGTCCAGGGAAGGGAAATGACTGGCCCCATGCCACATAGCTAGCTAGTGTGGGGCCAAGATTCAAACCCCATTTACCTTAGGCCAATACCCTTTCCCTTACAACTCACTGGCTTTGCAACAGAAAAAGACAGCAGTAAGGATGGAAGCAGAATGAGACTTCCTTTTAACGGTTTTGTGTAGCCCCCTTAAGGAGTACCAAGGAGCTAGACATATTGACCATCAGCAGGGTCATCCCTTGGTCCCTCTCCAATTGGCAGCAGGAATATCAACAGGTGTATGAAAGGGGATCAGACAATAGTCTAGGTTGCTTTTTCAAACATGTCATGGGGATAAAAGGCCTAGTACAGTGTGGCCCAGCAAAAAAAAAACAAAAACAAAAAACATGTTTCTTCTTGGGGTACCACAGAATTTAGTTCAATAAGGTACCTTAAAGCTCACCTAGTTAGGATAATTTAATGCTTTGAGGTGCCTTCAAGGGCAGCCTAATTTTGGAAGTGAGGCCCAAGGTCACACTGGTGTCAAGTAGCAGAACCAGGATTCAAATCCAGGTCAGAGGAGAATAGATCTAGAATAGGAAGAGGCCTTCTCGTCATTTTACAATTGAGGAAACTGAGGCCCACAGAGCACCTGAACCCAAAGGTGGTAAGTAGCAGAGGCAAGACTCAAACCAGGTCTCCAGACTCAGACAGAGTATTCTTTCCATCATTGGAATGGTCTCAGATAATGAATGAAGCCTTGGGAACTTCAGGGAGCCCTATGGAAGTGATATAGCCTGACCTAGATGTCTCCTGCCTCCATAACCAGCCAACAGGGGAATTTTGGGAGAATGCAGATAACTTTTCAGGGTACAAGGAGAGACCAGATCTCTCCCATGTTCTAGAAGCATATACAGAATAAAGGGGATAGAGCAGAGCACAGTTGTCATACATACAGACCGCATGCGGCCCACAACCCTTCTGAGTGTGGCCCAAACCAGATTAAAACGTAGTTCCTATCTGATTATAATGTGTTGATATATTAATAAAAAAAGAAATACGTAAACAGGTATGGTTTTCTAAGTCAGCATTTGACCTGCAGGGATCCTTATACATGGTGTAGTGACTTTTGTTTCTCTTTAGGTTTGACACCACTGGCCTAGAGGACAGTCTGGTGTCCCCAGCTGACCAGCCGGCCAGGTCCTGGGTGCTGATGGAAAGCCCAGCTCTTTTTCTACTCATGGGGGACATGAGCTGCCTCTCAGATATAGGCACCATCATTACTGGGGTTCTTTGGCTGACTGGCAGAGTGGGTACTGGAAGGGTTTGGCAGTATTCAGGGAGAGAACCCCTCTCAGCAACAAAGGTTCTATCCTAAAGTAAGGAGGGCCTCAGGATTGTGAAAATCCAGGTTCAAAAGAAATCGACCGTAAGTGACTTGACAGTGTAAGTCAGCTTTTCAAAGCCCAGCACAGGAGAACATGGGATCCTAGATCCTGGACTGGGAAGAGCCTCAGTGGACAGCTAATCCTATCCTCCCATTTTACAGAAGGCAAAACTAAGAACCCAAGAGAAGAAATGATTTGCCAAAACAATCCCACCTTTAGTCAGGCAAGTCATATCATCTTTGTGGGTCTCAGTTTCCCAACTTGTAAAATGAAGCAGCTAGAGCAGATGCCTTTCCAAGATCCCTCCCAGCTCTAAATCTCTAAACCTCAAGTCTCTCTTTTTGGAGCCTCAAAGAACTAGTTTCTGCTAGAAGTAGGGGAGAGATGTGCAGGGGTGTGGGATTCGCCTGACTTCCATCCTGACATTCATCATCATAGCTGGGCCCAGGTTCCCTGGGGGACAGCAAGGTGACTTGGGGCAGTGACTGAAATGCCCCCTTTTCCGAGCTGTTCTAGTGTGGGGCTAGTTATGAATGCCGAGCTCCCAATAACGCAGGAGCCAACCCTGGGCTTGGGGAAGACATCCTTCTACAAATTATGCCCAGAGTCTCGAAGACCACCCTGTTTAGGCAGTTGGCTACCTGCAGGGCTCTCTCTTAGGAGAAAGTGACTGCCTTAATATGTACCAATGGAGCTGATAGCTCTCAGAGGCCTCGAGGGAGAAGTAGAATTATAATCTCAGATCAGGCACCACTTTTGCTGAAATCCACCAGGTTTAGAATTGTTTGCTCTCATTTCTGCTACTAGAAATATTGTCAAGGCTCTGCTGGGTATGGTCACCGTGGTAGAGAAAGTGGATGGAATAGCCCTGGGATCTGAAAGACTCTGTGTGTGTGTGTGTGTGTGTGTGTGTGTGTGTGTGTGTGTGTGTGTGTATGGGGTTGGAGGGGAAGATGGGAGAGATAGAAAGGTTTGGCTACCCAAACCTTCAAGGTCTCACCCATCCATTGGTAGGAAACAGACATATTCTTGTCTCCATCTTCCTGCACAAACCCATGAGCTTGGTGAGGTCATTCTGATGTGTAAAATAGATTTTCCTGAAGCAGGTCTCTTTCCCTAACCCACAGCTCACCCCTCGAGCATCCCATGACTGACATCCTTGCCCAAGGCCCAGGGGCCTTCCCTCTAGCTTCCACTGGTCCTGTTGGGTGGGATTCCCCTTCCCTCTCCCCAGACAAGGTATGGGGGCATCTTTTTCAGGATCACTAGATCAACTGTCACTAGACAACATCACAATTGGTGTGGGAGGGTGGGAATGAGGGAATGAGGGAAAGAATATTTCAGGTTTTTAGTTTGGAGGTAAATGAGTTAGAAAGGTCTCTTCCAAGTGAGCTGGTTTTAAAGGAGCTGCAATGGTTGAGCATTAGGAGGTATCAGGAATGAGAAGATCACAGAGCCTGCTTCCAGGTGCCTACCTTGATCTCCTTAGGGCCTCTTCATCAGGGTCTTGCACTATGAGAGGGAAAATCACCATTAGAAAGGCATCCACTGGGAACAAAATTGGCACAAATTTGGAAAGTTAAGAATCCTAATCTCCGAACCCAGATGAATCCTACACAGCCTGCCTTGGGCTCTTTCTGACCTGGGCAGACACCACCAGGCCCACAGGATGGTGGGGAACTTGGTGAAAGTGACCTTGTGGCTTTTCTGATCACCTCCAACCAGCCAACCACAGGTGAGTGTGGGCCCAACCACCGTGGTGCAGTGGACTCACAAGGCCTAGGTGGTCATCCCTGCTTTGCTGCTATCTAGCTGTGTGACTCTGTGCCAGTAAATCTCCCAATCTAGGACTCAGTTTCCTCTAGTAATAATGGCTAGCATTTAGATAGCCTTTGAAGGTTTGTAATGTGCTTTATAGTTATTACCTTATTTGATCCTTATAATAGCCTGTAAGGTAGGTACCATTATTATCCTGATTTTATAGAAGAGGAAACTGAGGCTAAGTCATTTGTCTGGGATCACATACCTAATAAATGTTAGAAGTAGGATTTGGACTCAGGTCTTCCTGACTCCAAGTCCAGAGCTCTATCCCCTGTGTCTATATAAAATGAAGGGGCTGGATTAGGTGACCTCTAAGGTCCCTTTTAGCTCTGCCATTGGGGGACAGGGAAGGGAATAAGCATTTATTTATTAAGTGCCTACTCTATGCCTGGCACTGTGCTAAGTGGTTTACAAATCACATTTGCTCTAGGATAGTTTACCATTATCTCATTGTATTCTAGAACACTCTCTATGGGTAAAATGGGTTAGAACTGAGCATTGAGGGTGTCAAAAACCCAGTGTACCAGCTGGGGGAGAAAAATGACTGATTAAAGAATGCTAGCAAGAGTCCCCAGTGGTGGAGTTCGGCATAGGTCCAGGGCTTCCAGCATCTAGCTAGGAGGCAGCAACAGTCTGCCCTGGTGTCAGTACAGTTGATCAAGGCTTTGGACATCATAATCATGGCCAAGAGAAGGAATGACAAGTGCAAGCTTGATCTGGCTGTGTCAAATGAAGGGAATCCAAATCCATGACTAAGGGGGGATTTTCCTTAGAAGCATCTCAGCCTGGGAACAAGTCCCTTCATGCTTTGTCTCGCCGGTGAGGCCGGGTGAAGAGCCCAGCAGGCTGCCTGCTTTCTTCATCTAATCTCCCTAATTGCCCTCTAGGAGGACAACAAAGTAGGAGCAGTGGGCCTGGGCCAGTCAGTATTTGCAAGACTGCATTCTGAGAAGGGAGAATTGTTGGCTAGCGACTCAGCATGGGAACAATGACTTTCAGTGCCAAACTCCAAGTACCCACCTGATTTTTGTGTAGTGGAAAGAGTGATGGACTTCGAATCTGAGTATCTGGGTTCAAATATCACCTTTGTTACTTATTCCCTGTGTGATCCACAGCAAATCAGCAAGCCTCTCTGGACCTCAGTTACTTTTTCTACAAAATGAAGGAACTGGCCTGGCTGAAAGACCCCTTCTGGTTCTCCGTTTCACATGCGAGCTACTTACTGAATTCCGTGCCAGTCATCTGCGCCAGGATTCGGAAGGAGCGTGATTGCAGGTTGGAGGAGCGGCGGGTCCACTCGTCCACTTCGTCTTCAGGCTTGTTCTGATTTTTAATCACAGCCTGATACACGGGGGAAGCACTGTCTACTGCAAGATCTTTAACGGGGATGCTACTGCAATGCAGAAAGAGGGTGTTGGCAAAGGGCTCCAGCCAGGAGGGTGGGCGGGAGGAGCTGGAGCTGTGTCCAACACATGACCCTGGCTCACCCCTTTCACTTTCTTTTTTTTAAGAAAAGGAAGAAAGAATTCCAACCCCCCAGATGCAAACGGTGGAAAAATGGATTATTTTGTGAAGAAGTTTTACAAAGTGATTGACACGTAGGGAGAGGACAGCATTCTGGAGGGCTCTGCCTGGGTCATTGGTGCTCAGTCCTGCTCACCTTTTAGAATTTTTTTTCCTACTCCCCATTGTGGGAGCTCAGTCCATGCGAGACCCAACACCATGTAGTTATTGGGAGCTGATCAGAGCAGCCTGGAAAGCTAAACAGTCACTGGGTGCAGTGGAGAGAAGGGGTGTTATGGGGTATTGCTCAGTTCAGTCCTGGAAACAAGGCCACGGGGAGAAGAAGGAAGCTGGCCCTCCCTCCCTCTGAAATCTCCTTGGAAGCCTTGATGCTGACTCTCACTTCACCAGAACAAGCCACCCTGTGGAACACCCAGACAGCCAGACTAAAGCTATCTCCTCCCTTCCCCCTTTAGCCAGAAGCATGAAACACTGATCAAAGGAGGTGATTGCCCATCAGTGGCAAGGAGACCTCCCTTTTAAGGGCATGGCATGTTTTTAAAGTCTTGCCTAAAAAGGTCTGATGGTGACTTAAGTGGCCCTGCCTGACACAAGTGACCCTGCACTCTGCGATTTAGGCTAGAAAAATATAGAGTGTGGTTAGAGCGAGAATCATGTTGATGAATTGGTTTCTCCACTTTCTAATTGCTGGGAGCGCAGAAATCTACCCTTTGAGATAAGCTTCTAATGCAAAAGCTGAGAAAGCAATACAATGAAAATACCAGCTCCAGAATTGAGGGACATGGGTTCAAATTCTGTCTCTGACATTTACTACCTGTGTGACAGTGGGCAAATTGCTTAACCTCCTTTATCCTCTGTTTCCCTAACTGGAAAATGAGGGGATTAGACAAAATTGTTTCTGAATTTCCTTTCTTCTCTTGATCTATGAGCCTATGATTGTCAGAGTTCTCTATACTGTCTCTCTTGGACAGTGGTACTCCATGGCTCATTGGAGGGATGGGATCATAGAAAGGCTTGGTGGCATATCCTTTGGGCTGAGTTGGGGCCTGACCAGTCTGCTGACTTCTTGGGCTTAAGGTGTTTTGGAAATTCCCCAAGTGTCATGAGCTGAGTAGGGCTAGAAGCTTGGAAGATTACCCTTGTTCAGTGAACTACTGATATTGCCAATCTGTATTCAAGTCAAAGAGTCTCGATTTGGCTACCCGTCATCCCCTGGGTGTCTATGGTCCTACTTGGCTGAGTGTGGAAGAAATATGGCACCAATGGCCACTGAGGGGGCTAGGCCAGAGAGTGGATGTCCACCACATTGGAAAAAGAGTAGAGTCCTTTGAATCCACAACACTGTCAGTTTCTACTTAAACAAAGAGCCAGCATGGGCAGCACACATCTGGAAGTCTCTTGGACTCCTAGTGGGAACGGTCAAAGTATGAGCAGGTTTCTTCACTCTGATAGAGGGGCAGGAAGTAGCCAGGCTTTACAGGGTGCCTTCCGCATCATCAGAGTTTCCCATGAGACTTGGCTTTTGAGATGGGTCTCCAGGAGCTGGGCCTAGTCGTATGCACTGAAGGGCAGTAGCTCCAATATCCAGCTGGGAAAGGAAAGCTCAGCCCCAAAATGGGATACAACTGCCTTGCTCTGGATTTTCTGCTGGGTTTTCTGCTGGCATCTGAACATACCTCATGTTCCTGCTGGCTCTGAGTCTGGCTGGCACAGAATGATCATTGTTATGTTTGGGGCCAAGTGGAAGCCAAACAAAGAGGAAGAAAAAGCAGATTCTGTGTGACATGAGGAAAGATCTTGACTCACCTTAGTCTATATTGATGGCAGATAGTCCAGACTGAACTCAGATACCACACAGCAGGGCAGGGGTGGAACTGTTCCTATCAGGGCTAGGAAACCTTATCTCTAGACTCATAATTAGAGAGTTGTGTCTTTCAGTGCTTTTTCAAAATCACTTAGAATGGTCCATCCTGGCCCTCACCTCTCTGGTCTCTTAGTTTTTCTTCTCATCTTTCATGGCTTAGTTTTTACCTGTTAGGCTCTTCCAATCAAGCTTTTTGCTTAAAGGCTAAATAAATGGGACACTGACTCAACCACTGAACTCCATGCAGCACCCCATGCCTGCCTTTGGTTCAATGAAGGCAGGGCCCAATTCAGTTCAATGAAACTCAATGCAACTCAACCCTCAGTTCTCAGAGGCCTCTCACTAGGCTTCCAGACACTTCTCAATAAATGGTTTCCAAGCCACAGAACAAGAATATCCATTCTGATCACAAGGGAACATGAGGGTCTTCGTAATACATGTTTTTTTAATGCTAAGCAGTAGCCAGGGGATTCATCTTTGAATCTTTCCTTCCCTCCCTATTCTCCTGGCTGATTTCCTACCCATTATTTGAAGTGGCTCAACTATCACCTTCTCCAGGGAATCTGCCCTGAGCCTCTCACTCTGATCCCAGCTGGTAAAGGACTCCTTGCCCCATTAGATACTTCCAATACACTTACCATGAATCAAGGTGGATTTTGGCTATGTGTGTATTTATTGTATCCCCTTATTAGACTGTAAGCTACCACACCAATAGGTGTGTTAAATTGAAGCATATGTGACCTTGGGAAACTGAATGTCTCTCTGTAAAATGAAAATAAGGTCTCTTCCAGGTCTCTGCTTACTAAGATCTTACTAGGATCTTACAGATGGCAGTCTATTGAGTTTCCCTTCTGCTGACCTCACCATTCTAGCTCCTTCAGAGCCCTTTCCCACAGGGAAAGATGATAGCTTAGCCTCAAATAGGCAAGGCCTTCTAAGGATACCTCGTTTCATCCAGAAACAGCAACAGACTCAGAGAAGACAACACACTCCATTGTATCAGGATGTGATACAATGCCCCCTCATAGGATAAGGCTCTGACCCCCTCACACAAACCTGGCAATGATTCAACCCCATTTAGGGACGACCCCTGGAGGGAACGGAGACCGTGACCTTCAACTCTATAGAGTCTATGGAGGCAGAAATTCACACAATATGTCAGTATGACCAGCAAGCTAAAGTCTGCCTGGCTTCAAGATGAAGGTGACCATTCCCATTTCCCTGAGGAAATGTCAGGGAGCAGGCGGCGGGTGACAACTACCTTGAGGACAGAGCTGGTGCACAAGACCTTGTCTCTGTACTTGTCATGGAACACCCCAGACCAAATCCCCACACAGTTACCCAATCACCACAAAGGAGCAGGCAGGCAGGCAGGCAGGCAGACAAATGGACAGACTTGGGGAGCGAGAAAGATGCATCTACTTACACAAGTGGTGATTCTCTGCCAGGTGGGAGATGAAAACCCAGCATTGAGTGAATGGTTTCCATCAATAAACAGAGGGGGTGTAGAGCACACAACAGGGCAAGGTTAGTATCAGAAATGAGTTACGAGAGGAAGAATTGAATAAAGAAAGGAGAGAAAAAAAAAGAAAAGAAACATCAATGAGGAAAAAAACCAAGTTAATCAACACCGACTATTGGAAATAAGCGTGGTAGGCTCGGTACGCTGGAGGCAGCATCATGGCTTAGGTGTCACGGGATCTGGGTTCAAATCCTGGGTTCTGATACTCACTAGCCACATGTTTTATGTTTTAATATTTTTCACGAAAGGTAGTATGGTGTTATAGAAAGTACAGGAGACCTAGGTTCAAATCCTTCCTAAGATACTTACTGGCTGTGTTACCTAGGAAAATGATAACCTCTCAAAACCTCAGTTTCAGATATGTAAAATGGGGATAATAATATCTGAAGTATCTACTTGTTAGGACTACTGCTTGTGAAAAATGCATTGCAAACCTCAAAGCATCATAGAAAAGCGAGTTTTTGTTACATCATTTTGCTTTTGTTAGGGCTTTATTTCCTCATTTGTAAAATGAGAATAACAATACTTGTAGCACCTACCTTGCAGGAATCCCTCAAGGGTTGTAAGGGAAATGCTTTACAAACCTTATGGTGTTCTACAAGTTGCTGTCATTATATTGCTTTACCTCTCAGCTTCAGGTTCCTCATCTATAAAATGGGGCAGTACCCACCTCATAAGATTGAGAGGGTCCAATAAGGAAATAGATGGAAATCACTTTGTAAACTTGTAAAGCTTCCTATGAATGCCTGTTCTCATTGGGAGTGGAATATTAGCTCTAGAAGGATTATGTTGAATGGGAGGCATGAGGCATTGTTCTCTTCCCACATGAACAACCCCCCAAAGGGAAGCTTTTCATATCAGCACTAAGCATGATGCCTGGTACATAGAAGGCACTTAATAAATGCTTGTTGACTTGACTTGACCAAGACTTCCACCATCTTTGTTTGGAGTCTCCTAAGGCTGAGAAAGGGGAAAAGGGCTTGCTGAAGGGAAGGGAGTTGTTAGCACCCATTCACAGTTTAATAGAAATGTGTCAATAGAGGAGTTCAAAGGGCAAGTCTTGTGTTCTGAGGTACAATGTAAAATGGGAAAGACCCGAGTTACAAACCAACATTTCAGTCCTGGCCCCGACCCTGGCCCTTGCCATCTGTGTCACCTTGGACAAGCTATTTAATCTCTCTTTGCCTCAGTTTCCCATGCTGGTGGTTTGGATCGGATGACCCCTGAGGACCCTTCCAATTCTAAATCAATGACTCTAAATCCCTCAGTCAGGCTTCAGCTTTATGCTATGGAAGTTGGACCCTTGCAAAGCTATCGGATATTTCTTTTGCTCCCCCTCCCTCAGATATGTCCAGGCCAACTTCTACACACACACACACACACACACACACACACACACACACACACACACACACACACTACCCCTTCTCTAAGAAAGCATTCAGAGTTTCAAGTGGATATTTGGAATCAGTATCCTAGCAAGGTGGTCTTGCCTCTTAGGAGTTTGGGATTGACACTAATCAAGCTGTGAGCTACTTTAGGGTGCCCCAAATGTATCCCCTTTCCCTGTTAGTGACACATAAAGTATCCTGGATAATGGGGGGGAGGGGACAGGGAAGAGAGGTGAGGGAATGGTTTTGTTTTTTGGCCCACTCTACTGTCCCCTAGCCCACATGGTTTTTGAGTTCAAAAATATGGAAACAACATTTAAAAATTCTCTCTCTTGATTTGTAGGGATAGTAGGGTATGCTACTTTCCAGTATAGGATAGAGACATAACTCTCCTGCTCCAAATGGGTAATTGTCCAATTTTGAAAATTTACACACCAATCAACTTTTGGATTGTTGAATGGAAAACTGACCCAAGAATGTCGAGAGTCCGTTCTCGGGTCCCTTGAAAACGGGGCTAGGCAGTAAGAGAGGTTTTTGGTGTTATCCTGTTCTGTTGTTGCACCATTAATTGTTGCACCACCAGCCTACTGCTATTGAGTCTGTTCTTCAAGACAGACAGCCACTTGGGTGATCAGTCCTGCCCAAAGAAGGAATCCTCTCACAGCAGAAAGCACCTGCTCTGTCCTCTGTTTTCTGAGCTGCCTTCCTACTCTTGATCTTAACCCAATGAGGTAGAGACCTCTTCCCTCCCAACTGCCCTGCACAATTTCCCATCACCCCAGTCTCTCACCGAAGAGTTTCTCTGAGGGCAGAGAAGTTGGGTGGGAGGAATGACGGTGACAGGCCTGGCTCCCAAGTTAGCCACTCACCAGCCCCAAACTGTTCTGGCTATCAGGACCACTGAGGCCCCCATAAGTCTGACTTTTACAGAACCGACCTGTTGGGCTCCAACCTCTCTCTAATCCTCTTTTTTTTCCCTGCCTTGGGATGCTGAGGGACCTCCAAGGTCATCACGTCCTACTTCCCCATTTTACAGATGAGGACACTGAGACCCAGAAAAGGGAAGAGACTGTCTTAAGGTTTCACAGCTGTTCAACAGGAGGGTGAAACCAGAATCCAGGCACGCTGGTTCCTTAGCCAGTGCCCTTTTCCCCTTCCCAGCCTTATCCTATTCCCCTTCCCACTCTACCCCAATCCCTGTTAGACCAGCACTCACTACCTCTACCTAATCTCACCTCACTGAGAACTTCATCCACAGTCTGAATACCCTCAGGGGACACCGTCCAGGGGTCTCATTCCCCAGCCAGCACAGCATCCAGGGTACCCTTTTCTAGCACCACGTCAAAGGCGCTATTGGGGAAACTGAGGGCTCGGGCATCCATTGTTTCCCAGCGCAACACGGGTACATGGGCATAGCAGTCCCACGTAGTGGCCACCACCACTGGAGAGTAATCCACACTGACCACATTGGGGAAGCCCCCACACAAAAGCTCATAGCTCAGTGCACTGTTCCCACAGGTTACTTTCCATCTCAAGTGTATAAAAAAATCAGAGTAAATAAGAGAAAGGAAAAGAAGGAGAAAACTGTGGCTTAGGCCTTGCCCAAGTCCCACAGAGAAAGGAGAGTTCTCCACAAGGTCTATGAGATGGTCTAGCTCCCTCCATTCCCACCTCCTCCTCCAAATTAAAAACCTATTGGGATTTGTCCTTCTCTAAGAAAGCATTCAGAGTTTCAAGAGAATATTTGGAATCAGCATCCTAGCAAGCTGGTCTTGCCTCTTAGGAGTTTGGGATTGACACTAATCAAGCTGTGAGCTACTTTGGAGTACCCCAAATATATCCCCTTTCCCTGTTAGAAGGAAACCAAATGGTTTCTCCTTTGCTTTCTAAGACAGTATTCCCTGGAATTTTTAAACAACCTACCTAGGAAAAACCAAGGACTATGAAAAGTCATGAATGATAAGACAGCCCAGTGACCCCAAGAGATTTCCAAGAAGACTTCCGGTTAACTCCCCCCCCCTTCTCTTTTTTCTCCTGTCTGCTGACACTTGCTACTGAGACATCCGGAGAAAGGACAGATTTGTTCTGGATGGTCCTGGGGCCCAATGAGAGGAGGGCAAAGCCAGGAAGTCATGTGAGGAGACTAAAAAATTCTGAGCCCACAGTCTACCAAAGCCCTTGGACACTAAAGCAGGGCTTTCAGATAGAACTCTTGAATGGAAGACAAGGAAGAGAGGGCCTGAGGCCAAGAACATATATTACCGGGTGACTCTAAGAATTGCAAACATTCTTGTTCTAATTGCCACCTAGGAGGGACACAAGCTCACCCTGACCTAACAGTGCTGGTTTGCCCTTTCTGGACAGAGAGGTAATTGAAGGGACCATCTGTCAGAAGGTAGATCACATTGGTGATCGCTGGTTCTGTAGTAAGATGCTGTTTGTGGCATGGATGAAAAGGTCAAGACAACATTGCCCCAGTGGTATTTGGGCTTGCAACTGGTTCCTTTAATCTGGCCTCTGTGGTTGTCCTGTATTTTTAAGCATATTGTGCTGACCCACTTGTGTTCCTTCCTGTGTCCCCTTTGCCAGGCATGTTTCCTGAGTGTGAATTCTGTAGCTCCCCCTGACTTTACTAGAAACAGATGTGACCTTGCTCAAATGACTTAACCTTCCTGGGTCTGTTTCCTCACCTATAAGATGATATGTAGCCTCAGAGGGCCCTTCCAGTGCCTTCAGGCACAAGGTCTTTGAGGCCTGTTCCAGAAAAGGTGCAGTAGGAGGATCTTAGGCCAGGAAAGGGGACAGGTGCCCCCACCCAGGCACAGGCACAGCCTGGGGATCAGGATCTTACCCGCTGAACTCGCTGCCCTGAGCTTGGGCCTGGCCAGCGATGGCATCCATGATGGCATCCTGTGAGTACATGCTGATGGGCGTGTTGTACTGGGCATGGATGATGGTGGCCTTGCCCCCAAGCCCTTTCACCTCGATGGGCTTGTGAGTTGACAGGGCAGAGTCCTTCAAGGCATTGGGATTGAAGCGTTCCTGGTAGTCCGCGCTGGGGGTAGGAGAAGGGAGGAGAGAACACAGGGGTAGGGAGTGACAAAGGGGGTGGGAGGTAGGCAGAGAACAGGAGGCAAAGAAGAAAGGAAGGAGGAAATAAGAAAACAAGGAAGGACAGAGGATCTAGCATTAGATAGAAAATCAAAGAAAGGGTACTGAGCCAGCTGACGAGAGATATCTTACAAAGCAAAGGCACCTGGACTAAGTGATAATGGGTCAACTAAGCAGGCTGGATCATAGAACAGGGTCAGACTGAGGAAGGGGGGAGGGGAGAGGCTGCCCAACTTCTCACAGCAGAGTGAGGGCATCTTAATAGAATGTATGTCCAGCTCCTGCCATGGTGCCTGACACACAGTAGGCATTTAAGAAATGCTTGTGAATTCAATTGCATTGAGTTGGCTCTACCTTGGGGTTAGACTTGCCTAGGAAAAAGGTGACTGCCATGGCTGTCACAGGCCTTCTTAGCTTGATTCCAGTGGAAGGAAGCCTGGAATGCCAATAACTCCCAAGGGCCTCCCTCATTGTCCTAGAATGAACTGGACTGCCTCGTGTGACAAGCCCAGGGAAGCTGGGAGTGCCCATAGAGTTCCTATGCCCGTAGGGCTCTGTCAGATATCTCACTTTGCACAGACCTGGCATCAGGGATGGGGCAGAATGAGGAAGAGAACAAGGACCCCTCATGGAGTGACAGACAGACAGACAGAAGAGCAGACAGACTCAGCCCAATCCATGCCATCCAAGGCCCAGAAGCAAAGAGCATCCCTGCCATGTCCTGCATTGGAGAAATGGGGGTTCCACTCTCCTCAGTGGGAGTGGCCCTGATCTTCAGTCCCTCAGCATTCTCTGCCATCTGAGAGTCTCTTGACGGTGCAATAGTTTAGCCATGAACTTCAGGGAGGGGTTTGTTGTATTTCTCTTGGCTCCTTCTGGAGACCTTTCTTGTTTCTCAGGCAGGGACCCTCTGTCCAAATCAGAGCAAAGCCCCTATTCATGTAGCAGGCAGCAAGCAGCTGAGTCCAGCCCCACTTTCACAAAGGCCAGATCCCCTGGCTTTTATTCTCCAGAAGGCCCAGTGTGGTTCCCTGGTTTGTGGTCTGGGGATGACCTATGTGCTCCATAAGGGTGGCTTGTACCTGGAGCTCCTCCCCCAGGAGCCCAGACTCTGATGTTTGAAGGTCATGTACCTGGGGATAGCTGACTTTGTGGGAGGCAGACATTTGGGTAAATGCAGTACAACTTGGCCAAGAATCCATGAAAGGGACAGGATTTCTGGAATGAGTGAGCTGGTCTGACTTCAAGAAGCCAGAAGAAAGAAGGCCTGACTCTGAGAAGAGGAAATTTAGGTGAGGGGCTAAGGGAAGATGGAGCCCCTTTGGGGAGAGGGGAGAGGGACCCAACAAAGATAGCCAATGACATGTTCAGTGATATGGACAGCAGCCCACTCTTGAAGCCAGCTGGGCATGGCAGAAACATGGCAAGAAACACAGTCCCATGCGAGCCACCCTCCTACTCCACACAGAACACTGTGACTCACACCTTTCCTATCACACGTAGAAATACATTCACACGTGTCTAAGAATATGTATATGTATATACAGGAGAGTGAATGGGAATATGTGTGTGTATGAAGGCAGGTATGCCTGTGTTTAAAAAGTGCATAGTATATGTGTATGTGTATGCATGAGAGCCTATGAATGCTTTAAATGTAAATCATATATATATATATACATATGTGAAAGTGAGTGCGTATCTATTTGTGTGGTGTGTATATGTCTATGTGAGTAAAGAGAAATGTACACATTATGTGAGTGTGTCTATAAATGTATAACTGAGAATATGTACACGTGTGTATGGATAGGTCATAGTATATATGCATACATGGACATGTGTGTTTCCATGTGAGTATGCATATACATGTGTTTGTGTCTATTTGTGTGCCTGTACTGTGTATGCAGTACACACACAGTTACACAAACGCATGTTTGCCCACACATGGGTACATATTCTTGAACAATTTTGTCACATAGAGACATGCAAATACCACCGATGTATATACACAGGTTTTCACGTGCACAGAGCCATATGTACACATGCTTTCGTATACACACACTTCAATTAGATACTAACTTGGCAGGAGAGTTGACTATAACCTGGGAAAAAGAATAGACAGAAGAAACAGAGAAATCAGAGTAGGATCTAAGTCAATTGTGGAATGATCACTGCAACAGAGAGAGACTGAGTCCAGAAACCCCAGGGAGCTTCAGAATGAGGCCCAGAAGCCAAGCATGATTCTAGGCCTTGGCTGGTACTAGACCCTCAGGTTTTATTCCTGAGTGTCGATGGAAAATTGGTCTAGGGGCCGGAGACATTGTGACGTGTGAGGACAGAGTCTTCATCTCTCCCTCTTCAAATAGTCCTGTCCCGCTTATCCCTAGAGAAAGCCCTATCGCTTAGTCCGCTGGACAAAGAAGGATCGACAACTCTGGGGTGGGGTTTGGGGGGGGGTGGCTAGCAGGGAACCTAGGCCAGCTCTCATAGGCCTTCACTGGGCCCAGGGTCATGAGGTGAGGGGAAGGAATATCTGCTTGGTCTATTTAATATCTATCTAGATAGATCAAATACCCCACCTCTACCCCATCCCCATACCTGTAAGACCTTTAGAAGGCCGTTCCAGAGATGTTTCAACAAGGGAGGTTCCCCACCCTGAGCATCCAAGATCTCAGAGGAAGCCATGGGAGCTATAGACCACTCACATCTCTATAGCACTTAGTTTACATCCAACTTTACAGACATTATCTCATTAGATGTCTGTCCTCACAACAACCCTGCAAGGCTGGTATGACAAATATGAGGCCCACTTTCCAGGTGAGGAAACTGAGTTTCTGAGAGGCTGAGTGACTAGGCCTTTGCCATAGAGCTGATAAGAGGTGGGATTTGACCCCAGGTCCAGAACCCTAACTAGGGCAAGGATAGCTAGGCTTTTCCCTAAGGCACCAGGACCCATATTCCAGTTAGAAGGTAGAAATCGCTGGGCCTAGTGCCTGTTTAGCAAGAATAATGAGTTAAAATGGGAAGTTACCATACGGTGGGCTTCTTGGTCCCATCCTGCATCCTGGAGGAGTTCCCCAACCCCCTCCCTCCCAGCGTCACTGTCTTTCCTCCCCAAACAGAGGCTGGGCAAACAGTAGGACCAGGAGAGGTCACCCCAGCAGTCTGTCTCTACCTCACTAACCTCACTCCTCAGACCTGAGGCCTCTGGGCCAATAAATGCGCCCCCAAAAGCTGCCTCCCCTCCTCCTGCTTCCCCTCTCCCCACCTCGGGTTTGAGGCGCTCTGTGGGGCAGGACCCACTCAGAGCCACAGTTTGAGGTTCCAACTGATGAACTGACTTTTCAAAGTTAATCACCTGGAGGACACATTAGTTCAAAACAGAAGACATTTAATCAAAGTCAGAAGTCCCTCCAGAAACACAAGGGATGCATTGAGTATGTGAAGGGCTCTTCGGGACTTGCTGTCTTCTCAGGTAAGCTTGGCTCCCTCCCCTCCCCCTCCTCTGCCACCTGTGGTCACACAGTGGATGAGGTCCCTTTCTGACCTGGGAAGGATCTTTCTATGTGGATAGGACCGAGAGCCAGAAGGACTTTGCAGATCGTCTAGTCCTACCTTTTCATCTTACAGATAAGAAAACTGAGGCCTGGAGACACTATAACTTCAGGATCACACAGGTGCTCAGGAGCTGAAGTGAGATTTGAACCCAGGTCCCCTGGCTTCAAATCCAGTACTCTTTCCACTCCTTAGTGTCTTCAGATGGCTGTGGCTGGGAGGGGGCTAGGATGGGGATGAATCTTAAAGCTAGAGAAGAGGGGGAAGACTTGGGGAAGGGGGCTTGTAAGGCCTCCTCTGTCCAGACTCCATGGATATTTCTTGCATTCCTATCTTGGCAATGGGGACAATGGGCTAGGCCAGGAGAGAGAGAGAGAGAGAGAGAGAGAGAGAGGAGAGAGAGAGAGAGAGAGAGAGAGAGAGACAGAGAGAGAGAGAGAGAGAGACAGAGAGAGAGACAGAGAGAGACAGAGACAGAGAGAGAGAGACAGACAGACAGAGAGAGAGAGAGAGACAGAGAGAGAGAGAGAGAGAGAAGAGAGAGAGAGAGAGAGAGAGAGAGAGAGAGAGAGAGACTTGGTTGAAAAGGGAAGCAGTTCCTGGTCAGAGCAGAGCTGGCCCATGGTACAATCTGGAGTTTGTCTTAAAATATCTCTTTCACCCCCATGTCACTGTTACGGAGATTAGAATCATAGAGTTGGGAGGGGTGGGGGGATAAGCTTCTCAGATCAAAGTCATCCAGTCTAAGCCCTTCCAGAAGCTTCTGTCATGCTCTCCACCAGTACTCGTGCAACTTTTGCTTGAGCTCTGCTAGCAATGGGGAGCTCACTACCTGCCAAGGTAGATCAAAGGCCAGAGGCTCCTATATCTGGAGCAGGGAGGGCCCCCAGAGGCCACTACATTCAACTCTGTTCCATTTTACAGAAGAGGACAATGAGGCCCAGGGGAGCAAAGGCAGAAAGCATCAGAGGGAAGATTTGAACCCAGAGCCTCTGATTCCAAAGTCAGAGCCCTTTCTACTTGTATCCTACTACCACCTATTTTACAAATGAGAAAGTTGAGGCCCCAAAAGGGGAAATAGGCTCTTTCCACTAAATCAAAGCTGCCTTCTTTGATTTGTCCTTCATTATTCATTACTGTCCATTCTGGACTCCTTTTTCATGGTACAAACCTCCCTGGGAGGGCTAAGTCACTCCATCATCTCAGCATCAATTAATTTAGCAAGAATTACGAAGGTTGAGGGCAACATGGAGGGGGAAAGAAATGAAGAATGGCAAAGAGGGTATTCTAACAAGGAACACTGGTGCCTTCTTAGTTTTGCTGAAGCCTTGACCCCTTGTGTGTAGTGAGCCAGCCCTTGCCTGATAAGGCCAGCTGCCCATCCATGCTGTTTGGAATGTGACTGCTAATCAAGGTCCCACCTAGTTTCCTTGGCCCCGGTGCTGACATCACATCGGCGGCTCTGTTTGATATCTGATCACCAGGGAGCCGAACTCCATGGTTCTATCCCCTTCCTGGCACCAATCCCCTAATATGTCCCCAGACACTCTGAGTCAAGAAATTTCCATCTGCCCTCTGAACCCTGGATGAGACCAAAATATCCTCAAGCTGAGATATTTTAAGAAGGAGCTATGGCCCCTTTTCCATTTTAGGCATGCGCTGGGCATAGAGCATCTGATCCAGGAAACACTTGGTCAGCACTTTGACCTCCAAAGAAAGGCAGCAAAGCCCCTTCCTCACAGCTAGAGCCTCAGCCTGCACATCTGCTCCCCTCACCCTGCCCCTATCACCCTGAAAGAGTCAAGCAGGTTTCTGGATCGTTGGAGAGGAGATCCTGCTATCCGTGCCACCTCAGTGTGACTCCTCCCTCACCTGAGTCGCCAGGATCAGGCTCAAGGCTAGGTTAGAGCTGACACGTTTATACCAATTTCTTAGTCACTTGCAAGATTCCATAACTATAGAAATGAGAAGCAGTTACTGATTCTGAAGCCTAGGAAGGGTAAATGTCTTGCTGGGGGTCACACAGGTCAGACACATCACTGGAGGGATGCAATCCCTTCACCTCTGACTCCAAAGATGGTGCTTTCCCCAAGTAAGTTCCTTGTGAGTTGGAAATGTTTTATTCGTTGCCTTGCACAGTGCCTGGTCCATAGTTGGTACTTAATAAATGCTTGTTAGTTGATGAATGGATCCCATCTAAACATGTAGAATGAGCTCTCTCATGGACCCCAAAGGAATTTTCTACCCCAAGATATCCCCCATTCCCAATAACCAATCAATGAACAGTTATTAAACACTATATGCTAGGGCTGGGGTTACTATACTATAGATGAAATAATCCTTACTCACAAGGATCTCCCACTCTATCATCACAGTCCACCCCCATGATGGGGGAGTTGCCCACCTGGCCTTGTAGGCTTACCATTCTACCATCCCTAGTTCCCCACCAGATCTACCCATGGTGAATGTGTGGATGTGTCTTTGAATGGAGTTGTGAGGAAGGAAGCTGCCACCATTCCCTGGTAATTATTTGTTTTGCTATTTATTGACTCCTTCCGCAAAGGGAAGAATTTCAAAAGTGGTGAATCCCATGATGTTCCAGCATATTCAAATATCAGAGTAATCCAATCCCAAAGTATAGATCAACTTCCAAATTTGCACACCAAAAACCCTTTGCACACACCCTTGGACCAAAGGCCACAGAAAATCTGGCATGAATGCTGTTGTTTCCTTAGGCACTACCCAACCAGCCAATCCCTAGAGGGGAAGAGAAGGTCTTTCAGTAATCCATCAGACCATGGTCATCTCCACAGGCACCACAGCTTCTCATTCCTTCTCTCAATTCACAGCTCCAGCCCAGAGAAGAGTCTTTGAGAGTCTCTTAGCACAGAAAAAACAGGAGTCAATATTCAAATAACCCAAGCCCCAACTCATCATCCAATTCCTCCTTCTGGCCAGGTGGGCTCTAGTTTACTCTAGTACCATACGCCTCATCTGTCCCTCATAGGGATCACAGATTCAGAGTTAGAAGAGACCTTAGAGACCACTGAGTCCAGCCCCCTCATTTTACCCATGAGGAAGTTGAGACATCAAGAGGCTAGATGCCTTGCCCAGGCTTTGAACTCAGGCTTTCCTCATTCTAAGTCCAGTGTCCTGTCCACCACCCCGTGCCGCCTCTCCTCCAGACATTACCCACCACGCTTCCCCCTTCTGGCTTAAGGATGTGTATCTGAGCCTTCCTCTTCAATATACACTGGTATTTCACCACCTCTTTGGTCAAATCTGGTGCTTTTAGAAAAGGGATAATTTGTCAGGCTAAGTCAGAGCTCCTTTGGATATCATCCAAAACTTATGCCCAACTTCCCTTTCGGGGTTTATGTCCCACGACACCCCAACAGGAGCCCTTCACTCTAGCCAGGTCTCTCTCTTCGTGGCTCCCTACATGTGTCATATTCATGCTTATGCCTGTTTTGACTTGTGACATTTCCCCAGCCCAAAGCGTTTTCGTGTGTCCTTCCCCTTTTTTGCTAATGCAGAGGGCCCACAGCATTGCTACAGCAGAGCAAGGAGCTGGGGTAGCTATATGTACCCCTAAGCTGAGCTATCCTAGATGACTCCTTTCACTGAGGCCCAGGGTAGCTCCCTTCACAACATTTTCCTTTGACTTACTCTGGGCTGACTTTGATTTGGACCGTGGTTAGGTTGAGAGTTCCTTCCTCACTCTCCTCATGAACCCTTGCTTGAGTTGGCCTGGTATTATGTTTACTCTTTTGGATTATATTTTTTCTCAGAAGGGTACTCTCCCTTGTTGGTATTTTATTTTTTAAATTTTAACTAGACACTGGTCTAGGGAGTTCTCAGTGATCGGCTCCCTCTACCAATGCAGGTAGAGAGTTATCTGGAGCACTGAGAGGTTGTCCCATGTCCAGCTGGTATATACAATAGCTAGGCATAGGGGTAGAGACTAGCCCTGGGAATTTCCCCAGATGAGGAAGCCACACCTACCAGAGAAGGTCAGCAGCAGCATCTCTGCAATTTACAAACTTTGGAACTTGCTTAAAGCAGAGACATTAAACTCAAATAGAAAAGGATTTCTGGGCTGCATATTGTCTTAGAAAACCACAAGTTAAATCACCTATGTTGTACTGTATTTTTACTTATTGTGTTAAACGTTTCCCAATTACATTTTAATCTGGTTCGGGTTGCTCACAAGTTTGACACCTCCAGCCTAGAGCACTTTGTAGTGACTTGTCTAAAGTCACACAGTCGATATGTGTCAGAGGTAGGATTTAAGGGACTCAGGTTTTATCAGTAATGGGAATTACTGATGTAGCAACTCATCTGTAACGTATGGGGATACGGAGCTGGCATGGTCTTGAATCCAGGCCCTCCTGATTCCAAGACTAGACTTCTGTCCACTGCACCATGCTGGTAGCAGGCACTGGTAAACACCTCTTCACTTGGTTTGACTTGAATGCCATTGGGCTGGATGGATTCAAAAGCGCTTGCCTCTCAAAGTCAATACAGCAGGAGCTAGCCAGAGCACCAAGGACCCAGAGCTCCCTTGTGTGGTTAGGGATAAGCAGTGGTAGGGCTGGTGGTGTCACTGGACAGGTGGAGAGCAGAGTACGTGCTGGGTTACCTACCCTCCTGGAGCTTCTGGACCCGGAGCCTTCCCTCTGAGGCTGAGCTGATACATCTCAGCCATGTCCCTCAGCGTTTCTGCCGAGTACAGGCCAATGGGGTTGTTATACTGTCTTTGTTGCCTGGAGCCCACTTGTACCTTGGGGCTCTCGGGCTGTCAGAGGTTGCCTCTGGATTTGCCTTCGACCTTTGGCTCCCTCTTGGAGGTGAAGGCTCCGAGGTCACCATGTGGGAGGAGATGATGGTGGCCTGGGAGGAGGAGCTAAAGGTCTGGCAGACCTCCCGGGTGCTGAGAGTCCCCAGGCCTGTTCCATTGGTCACCCCTGGGGTGGGGGGGCCCACCTTGGCACTGGGGATAGAGCTTAAAGCTGCCAAGTTGCCATTCATCTCCGAAGCAGGGTCCTGGAACAAGGGAGCCACCATGCAAGAGGGCAGGGGCGGGGGGGAGGGGGCAGAGAAAAAAAGAGTCATCAGAGAGAGACAAGCATTCCTCCAGTATGAGTGTGGCCATGGCCACCTGTAATATAAGGGACAGTAGTATACAGCCCAGCTGCTCTCCCACTCTCAGTGCTCAGACCCCTTTGTTTAGGCTTGTGGCTTTCAGATTTTATCCCCATAGCAAGGGAAAACCTGGAAGAGAAAAGCTGTTTGTGGGATGTTACCTGACTCCAGCCCCCACAGGCTGCTAATCAGGGTGTCTCCTCACATCCCCTGAGATGGTTTGCACCTGAATAAAGAAGCAAGGAAACACTTTTGGAAAAAATCAAGTGCAGCTAAGCCCACGCCTAAGGATCCACGAGTGCGGAGCAAGGAGGGCGAGTGAGTTGTCCATAGTGGGATCCTCCTAGTGATCTCAGCTAGATCTGGCTATAGAAGGGATTTTAGAGGCCAATTAGTCCAACACTATCATTATACAGATTAGGAAAATGAGGCCCAGGGAGATTAAGAGATTTGTCTAAGGTCACACAGGGAGTAAGTGTCAAAGGCAGGACTTGCTGGGATTCTCGCGCAGCTGCCAAACACTCCGGTCAGGCTTCATAGACCAAGAGGCCAGCAGCGAGGTAGATGGGCCTACGTCAGGTTTCCAGGGAGGGGACTTAGGGAAGTTGTGGCCCCACCAAACAAGGACAGCGGTTCTGTGCTCTGGTACCTGGGGAGGGAATATATGCTTAAGAATAAGGGCAAAATAAGGCAGAGAAGTGACTAGCAATGCAGCTTTGATCCAAGGGGTCAACGTGGAGGTGGGGTTGAACATACTTGCTCCCCTAAAGACCATCATCCCTGTAAGGTCCATTCTGCACCATAGGCCACCACCTCTGAGTCCCATTACCACAGTACCCCTCTCCCGACACCATCTCCCCTCTGTAACCCTTTGGCAAGCGCCTACCAAAGATGCCCTGATGCCTTTAGGGCCAGACGCCCTCGGGGTAGGGGGCTGTCCTCACTCCCGGCTTTACTATACCCACAGTCAGATTGTCATGGATGATGCTGCCCCCTTCTCCCACAAACTGTTTTTGCCTTAGGTAAAAGAACTCCTAATTACAGAGTTAGAAAAAGGTCATTTCAAGGCAGCCGGTTTGCAGCTGGGCTACTTGGTTCTCTGCCCATTCATAGGTCTGGTCTGGAAATCTCAGTAGAGTTCAAGCCACAATAGGTTTGTCATGAGCTCATGAGTTATTTGAAGTGAGGGTCCCTGGAGGGAAGAGCAGATGACCAAATTCTGGCTAGCTAACACAGCCTCGTGGGATATTCTGCTCTTGAATCTCTCTAGTCAGCTGGACATAGCCCTGGGGCAGCGAGTGAATAGAGTGCTGGGCCTGGAGTGAGCAATAGCTAGGTTCATCCACTTATTGGCTGCTTTGTGACCCTGGGCAAGCCACTTAGCCTCTATTTGCCTCAGTTTCCCTATCTGTGAAGTGGAGATCATAACAGCACCTACCTCCCAGGGATCAAATGAGATAATAATTGTAAAACACTTAGCAACTGGAACATAGTAGGCACTGTATGAATACTAGCTATTATTAGCTGGTATTATCAGTCTGAAATTTCGTGGCAGTGATCAGGTCTGGCCTTCTTTACTGCCCCAGCTCCTGCTTGGGCATCCTGTAGTGGGGGGCTTGGGCTCCAGCAGGTCTTGGGTTTGAGTTTACTGTAGTTTAAAAGGGCAAAGGTCAAAAGAACCCTGAAGCCAAGGATTTGAAAGGAGCCCTAATTGTGCCCTAGCCCTGAGGATTTACTGGGAGAATTTCTGTCCTCCTAGTTTCCAGACGTTGAAATATGTCAATTTCTATCTCTCTGTCAAGACCTATCCCAAGTCCTGCCTGCTCTTTGCTTCTGCCTTCTGAAGCTCTTAGCCAGGAGTGGGGCACCTGTAGCCTCAAGGCCACATGTGGCCCTCTGGGTCCTCAAGTACGGCCCTTCGACTGAATCCAAACTTCACAGAACAAATCTTCTTCATAAAAGGATTTGTTCTGTAAAACTTGAACTCAGTTAAAAGGCTACATGTGGCCTTGAGGTGGCAGGTCCCCCCCCCCTTGTTAGCTATTCTCTCTTTTGCTGGTTTTGACTAGTTCCTCCATCCTCAGGAGGTTGCACAGGGCAGCCATGTCTTTGTTTTTCTCTAGGCTGCACTCCCAACTCTCTGGATTTTCTCTGCCCTGCCCACGTTCTGTATCCTGCCCCACTCAACTTCTCGGTTTCCTTTTCTGTATTGTCTTTCCCTGTTAGAATGCAAGCTCCTTGAGGACAGGCACTGTCTCTCTGCTTGCGTTTACATTCCCGACACTTAGCATGTCTGGCCCATTGTCATTGTTCAGTCATTTTCTAGTCCTGTGTGACTCTTGGTGACCCCGTCCGAGGTTTTCTTGGCAGAGATCTTGGAGTGGTTTTTCCATTTCCTTCTCCAGATCATTTTTACAGATGAGGAAACTGAGGTAAATGGGAGTAAGTGATTTCCCAGGATCACACAGTGTCTGAGGCCAGATTTGAACTCAGATCTTCCTGACTCCAGGACTGGCATTCTACCCACTGCGAACACTTAATAAATGTTTGTTGACTCGACTTGCTACTTCCTCTCGACGCCTTCCCTTTGCACTTCTAGAGGAGCTCCCCACAAATCAGTACTTAGAGTCAGAAGATCTCAGATCTAGAGCTTGGAGGACCCTAGGAGGCCATCTTGCTGAATCTTCTCATTTAATTGATGAAGAAATCGAAGACCAGTGGGCCTTGGTGACTTGATCAAGGCCATATGGGCTAGTCTATTGTCTTCTGGTGCTCGCTGTTTTGTCAAGGAAGGCAGGAATCCCTAAAGAGTCTGGTGGCTTCTTGGGGGCAGGGGTCACGTCTTATACTTCCCTTATACTTTCCTTCCCATGGGGTAGGTACAAAACAGGTAACTAATTGAGGTGCTTTCCTGACTTTCGCTAAGTGCTGGACTTCAAGTCTGGACGTTTGGGCTCAGGGCCTAGCTCTAATCCTTGCTATCTGTATGATCTTGGACAAGACATTTACCCAAGAGATCTGATAGAAAAAAAAAATTTGATTCATAAAAGGAAAAAAAATTCCTAACAATTAGAAGTGTACCAAGGTGGAATGGGCCACCTCATGAGGAGATGAGCTCCCCATCACTGGAGGTATTCAGGTGAAAGCTGGACAGCCATTTGTTCGGAAGGTGTTTTAGGGAGGATTGCCTTTCCCGTATAGATTAGATTGAGGTTCTGTGATTTAGTGATTTGGGGGAAAGTACCTGGTAACTATGGCAACATGCAAATGAAGCCCAGGAATAGCCTAGGGAAAGGGGGATGTCATGTTAAGGAAATCCCATGCTTTTTTGGAGCAAGGACTTCCAATCTGCTGCAGAGAGATTTTTGAGGAAAAAAAAAAGTTTGGCGAGCATCTCGGTACAATGCCCACCACTGCCTCCACTACAATGACCTGGCATAAAGTCAAAAGTCAACTCTTGTTTCCATAATACCTTATCCATAGCAATTTCCTCCCAACACCTTTATGGGTAAAGTAGGTATTACTGGCCCCATTTTGCAGATGAGGAAACTGACACTGAGATAGGTACAGACTTGTCCAGGGCCACACCCATAGTAAGTGCCAGACCAGGATTCGAACCTAAGTCTTTTGACTCTGGGTCTAGTCCTCTTGTCACTCCCTGAATCAGCTGGGTCATTCTTTGCAGCCCTTTCCACGCTTCCCACAAGGACCAGTGACATCAGTTGAGTGGCTCAGTACTGACAGCCACCTGAAATCCGATGGCTCCCTCCAAAACCCCACTCCACCCAACGCTGAGCTGTCTTCCCAAGGCTGACGCCCGGGGGCTGCACCCAAGCTGGCATGCCTACACCTTCTCACTTTCTGTCCCTTCCCTTCTTAAAACCCAGGTTTCAGGGCCTGATCCACTTAGTGTGGCCTGCAGAGGGCGCCCCAACCGCACCTTTGGGCTTCCTTCCCCTCTTTCCACAAGGCAAACTCAAGGTCAGGAATTTCAAAGTCCCATCCCAGACCTTCCATCCTGCCCTGCAGGTCACCTGGCCAGGTGAAAGCGACATTTTCTCCATCCTTTGTTGGGACTTAACTACAGGCGGGGGGGGGGGGGGGGGGGGGGGGGGGCTTTGAGGTCTTCTAATTGCAGAATGCCAGAACTTGAAAGTAACTTCTGAGAGCATTCAGAGACAGTGTGGTCTAATGGGTGAAGCCTCGGGCCTGAAAGCTGACTTTGAGTTCCACTGTGAATACTTAATAGCAGTGTGTGTGATCAAGGACAAAGTCATTTAAACCATCAGAGCCTCAGTTTCCTCATCTGAACAATGGGGGTAATACTATTTTTACAAGAGTTGTTTCGACAGAACATTTTGAAAACTTTAAATGATAGACAAATATGAGTTATTATTTAGTACCACAGTTGCGTTTTATTATGAAGATAGAGGCCCAATGAAATGAAGTAATAGAATCATAGTTTTAGAAGTGGAAGGAAACTTAGAGGTCATCAAATCCAATCTCCTCATTTTATAGATGGGAAACTAAGGCAAAGACAGATTAAGTGACTCACCCTGGGTCTCAGATCATAAGTGGATTTGAACTCAGGTCTCCAACCCTTTGTCCACTACACCAAGTTCTTGGGTCTTCAGCTTGAGCCAGGATGCAAACTCAGGTCTCCTGACTCCAAGTCCAGTGTTCTGCCCACTTGACCACACTGCCTCTCCCAACCTGCCTTATTTTACAGATGATCAAGCTAAGGTTGGAGTGAAATTGGGGGCCAGGAGTGCTGGAGAATTCTGCCTGGCCAGGAGAAGGACCAGCTTAACAGAGAAAGTCCTGACCAGACTCGGGTTCTAGGCTTTATTTTCCTCATCTGCAAAAGGCTCTTCCAGCTTGGAATTCCTGATCGATTGGGAAGAAGGAGCCGGAGTACAGGGAATAGACCCCGCCTTTGCTTACTTACTACATTGTCCAAAACACCTTCAGCAACCTTAGAACCCTCCTCTGCAGGGCCCCATGCCCTTCCCACTCGAGGTTGTGGCTGCCCCCTTCTCCCAACTTCTACTTTATGAGAACAACAGAAGAGAGGCGTAGTCCACCCGCACAGATGCCCCAGTGAGCAATCTCCCAGAGTGGAGCTTGGGCTCCTTCCCTGCTGACATAGGAGTCAGAGTCCCAGCCCCACCTAATCCCCTCTCTAGGCCCTTTTCCCCACCAACCATACCCTGAACCTTTGAAATGCCAAGGTAGCTCTGCTGCTTGAGATACGAGACAGAGGAAGCACCATAGTGGAAGTGAGACAGGGCTGGTGGCCATTTCCTCGGGTCCCCACCGGTACTTCCTTATCTACTCAAGCAGCCTGCATGCCCATTTCTCCAACACACCCACATCACAACCAGGAAGCAAAGGGGATAGTACTATGGCCTGCACAGCCATGCCCTCTTAGGGCCAGGGGCAACCTGAGCCTCTTCTTTTCTGTGGGGAGGGAGCACCCAAAGCCCCTCTCTAGGTCTACAACTCTGGCAGAAGCCCATCTGTATCAGGTGAAGAGGGACAGCTCAGAGTATTACAAATGCCACCCAAGAAAGGCCTGGAGTCACACTGGGAAAATGGTCAGAAGTTTAAGAGAGACCCTATCTGGGGCATGCAGGAGAATCCCTGTCCCTAGGCAGACCCATTTCCTGGTCTGACCTCCTCATCTTTATCTTTTAATGTCATATAAGCCCATTAGTACCAGCTCCCCATAGAAGTCCAGAATACCTCCTCCTTCTACTCCTGGCTTCGGACACCAGTGACTGAGCCACCTGGGGATGCCTGGGTAGGCATCAGTGGGGGCCTTCCTGTCTTATCTGGGATCTGGGCTGGGAGAGGGGTGAATGAGGTTAGACTTGTTTGTTCTTGGGGTTAAAAGAGCTCCCACCTACATTTTCTTCTAGGGTCCAACAGGCTAAACCAGGGGTGGGGGAACCTGCGGCCTTGAGGCCACATGTGGCCCTCTAGGTCCTCAAGTGCAGCCCTTTGAATCCAAACTGCACAGACTCAGTCTAAAGGCCACACCCAAGGACCTAGAAGGCTGCATGTGGCCTTATGGCCACAGGTTCCCCATCCTGGCTAAACTTTGTCATCAGCTGTTTCCTGATTTACTTGTGTCTCAAGCGTGCTTTCCTCTTTTTTCTTGCCCTACTAGACTCCGGTCCTTATCCTCGGAAGGCAGATAAGACAGAGGCAAGGACTTTGATGCAGGAAAGAGGGAAAGAGAAGGGGCATGAAGTCAAATGTCACATACCTTCTGATGGGGAATCACTGGCATTGGAGACTCAATCCGAGGAGCTGAGGTAGAGATGGAAATGGGGCGCTTTGACCTAGGGAAAAACCAGAAACGAAGTGACAATGGGAATCATTCTTCCATGCAGAACCCAAAGCAGTCTGAGCTATTTCCCCAGCCTCACCCCACCTCCCCAGAACACTCTGACCTAGTGCTTTGCTTTGCTTTTTTTAAATTAATATTCATTTACTTTCTCACTCCTGACCCCTCTTTAATTTAAAAGAAAAAAAGAAAAACAAAACCCTTACTCGAGCAAAACAAATTCCCACATCATCCACATCCAAACATGTGTTTCCCCAGTTCTCTTTAAATTTAATTACATTGTTTGTTAAATTCATCTGCTTTATACCAACTACATTTCCAAATGTGTCCCTCTTCCTGCACCTCCCCTTAGGGGAGAACCAGTCCTTATAAAAAGAAGGAAAAAAAGGAAAAATGTTTCAGCAAAATTATGCAATATAGCAAGAGAATTCTGATGGCATAGGCAGCATTCACCACCCATAGCCCTCCACCTTCACAAAGAAGAGAAGGAGATATATCTTCTCCTCTCCTCTTTGTGACCAAGCTTTCTGGCCCAGTTTTCATCAGAAACCCATAGGTAAGAGTGGGACCTTGGACCAGGGGGAGGCTCCCCTGGCCTCTAGGAAAGACTGCTATTTCTTCTCTGACCCCTAATATGAGATGAGGATAGTTCAGAGGCAGGAGGAGGGACGTGGTGGCCTCTAGAAGTCCCTCTTGGACTTCACGGTGCCAATGACTACCCACAGACAAAGAAAGCTGACACGTCCATGACACTCAGATCGTGATCCTAAGGTAGGACCTGAATAGCTAAGCTCTGAGCCCAGAAACTCAAAGAATGTTAATGTCACATTAATGTCAGCTGTCAGTATTGTTACTATTCTTACTAACAAGAACAATAATACTGGAGAAGAAAAGCTGTAGCGTACAATCAGCCTTGGAGAGGGAAAGCTTAAGTCTCACTTCTGACACGTACCAGCTGTGTGACTCTAGGTAAGTTACTTAGCTTCTCAGTGCTCTAGGCCAGAGGTCTCAAACACGTAACCCCATGGGAGGGCTGTCTCAACCAGATTAAAATGTAATTGGGAAATAGTTAATAAAAATACAATAGAACGGATAACGCTAATGTGTGGTTTTTTAAGTCAATATGTGACCTAAAAGAGATCCTTATGTATGGTCAGTGGCCCCGTTTCTATTTCACTTGGACGCCATTGTTCTAGGCAACTGTCTAAGGTTGTCAATTAAAGAGAGAATGCCAATATGTGCATGGGTAGAGGGAGTGTTCTCATCGGGGAGATTCCAGGCCTAATTCCTGGCCTTATTGTTATGGCTGTTACCACTGTTGTTATGAAGTGTAGGGAGAAAATGAGGAGGTGGGAATTTCTCAGATCAGACCATGCCATTACAAAGAGGACCAGTAGGGTTGGGGTTTGAGGATAGATGAGTGGGTCAGCTTGACCTGTTGCAGAGACAGGGCATGGTGACACAGTGTAGTGGTTGGAGCCTCATTTCAAGCTGAAAAGAAGACCATATTTTGTTGGGCGGTATACTCACTAAAAGGAATAAAATGCCCTGTTGTGAAGGTGATGGAATATGAACTCTGGATCCCCTGTCTGGCCTCTCCCTTTCTCTGCCCCTGAATTATCTCAGGTTTTCCTTCCTATTCGACAGAAGGAATGCTGGCCGTGGAGGCTTGTCTCATCTGCTTCCCTTGGTCATCCCCATCAAAGGGTACTGACCAAGTGTCTGCTCGGCTTCTTGACTCTGTATCCTGTCCATCTTGGACAGGGTCTTCTATTAACTTCATCCTACTAATAAGAACTGACATCTATACAGCATTTTAAGGTTTGTAAAGAACTTTGCTGAAATCCCAATGGAGCTCTGTCAGGTAGGCCCTACAGGTGTTATTATCCCCATTGAGCAGATAAAGAAACTGAGTCTCAGAGAGATGAATTGGCCTATGGTCGCAGAATTAGTAAGCGAGATTAAAACCCCAGTCTTTCTGACTCCAGGTTCTAGGACTCGTTCCATTTTACCTTGAGTACAATGAAGTACCTGAGTGCGAATCCTAGTTTTGTAACTTTTGTGACCTTAGATAAGGAAAGCTTCATGTCTGTCTACATAGTATCAGGGGAGATAAGCTTTCAAGTCTACCTGAAAATCTTCACAACTTGAATGTCCTTGGGTGACCCAGGGTCCCCTATTTCTAAGGCCAAGGGTTCAGAGGAACAGAGCAGAAGGGTCTTCTCTGTCAATGGGAACTGATTTTCCCTGTTGTGCAGAACTCCAAGGTTGCCTAAGCCCCTCATTCTGCTGAGCTGATTTGCCTGGCAGTGCCAATGGAGAGAGGCCTTCTCAAGAGCAAGGAAAAACAGAGCCCCAGCTAAGGCTGTATACGATGGAAGTGCTATCCATGGATAAAAGAAGTTCTGCCCCCACCCACCACCATTGGAGGTTATTGTGAAGGGGCCGGGTGACTCCTTGTCAGGAGATGTGGAGGGGACTCTTGGTCTGAAATGGTTGGACCAGATGACCTCTGAGGGCCCTTCCGTTAGTCTGAGAAGTCTCCCATCTGGCCAGATATCCAGGATGTTTGGCTTTACTGGGACTGAAGAGTAAGGGTAGAGTAAGAATAAATATGGGCAGCTAGGGGGCGCCACAGTGCACAGAGTGCCAGGTCTGGAGTCAAGAAGACCCATCTTCATGAGCTCAAATCTGGCCTCAGACACTTCTAGTTCTGTGACCCAGGGCAGGTCCCTTAACCCTCTTTGCTCAGTTTCCTCATCTGTAAAATGAGTTGAGTAAAGAATTGGCAAACCACTCCAGTATCTTTGCCAAGAAACCCCCCAAATGAGGGTCACGGAGAGTCAGACATGACTGAAACGATTGAACAAGAACAAATAGGCCATAATATCCATTCCTCCCCTAGATTTAGCTGTAACCTTCCCAGGATCTCCTGGGACCCGCTGGTTATGGCTCACTCAATGTAGTTCTGGGCCCTGGAGGCTCTTTGCTCTATGTTGAGAGAACTGTTTCCATTCCAGAGTCTCAACATGTAGCTTTGCCCAAGCTGGGAAATGGGTTTGTCAATGGTTAAGTGGAACCTGGCCTGGGTGCCTCCTGATGCGGGTCACTGAGACTTCTTTGGCGACAGGCTTTAGGAATCTTGAAGTCGTAGGCCTAACTCCCTTAGGCTCCATATCGGCTCCTTAGGGGGAGATACGCTCAATTCAGCAAGAAAGCAGCTGGGCCATCTTACAATGCAAAAGGCAGCTTAACCAGCCGCTGCTGCAGGAGCCTTTGCCAGGCTGGCACTCTCTCAAGAAGGCTGTACTTCCATGGACCCTGGCTAGGACCCTGGGCAATTTCCCTGACCTCTCTGAACATCCCGAGAGACACAAACTGAGGACACCATTCCCTCTTCCCAGGATGGTCAGAAATGAAAAGGGGTGAAGCTTTGTGCTGTGCTCAAGAAGGAGGCTATGGAAACGACAGAGTGTTTCCTTATTTTCAACTATTTCAAAGACTTCTGTGTCCCAATGAGAACTCTGTGCCTGTAGGAAATGGGCACTACCTCTCAGAGACCCAGGGATAGCTCATGGTGGTAAGGAATCCAGAGCGGCTGAGGCTGTAAAAACAGCTGGCTTGGAGGCTTGGGCCAACCTGGGCTGGTACCTCTGGTGCTTTTATCTCCAGAGGGGTCCATCATTGCCAGCCTTGCTTGGGATGGGTCTGGGGCCAGTACGCAGGCTTCTGTTAGAGCAACAGTCCAGACCCAGCCAGGCCAGGACGTGTGGGACACTGTGGGAGGTCTGGGGGAAATGTGTTTTCAACTAGAAAGCTCGTCTCTGGTGTGCCACAGCCAGGATGCCACGTTAGCCTTGAGGAAGCTTTCCCAGTCTATGGGGAAGAAATGATGAATGAACACATTGCTCGACCCACCCAGTTCTCTATCCACAGGGAAGATCTCTGAGCCACAGCCGATGGAAGGAGAAGCCAGATGGTGCCAGGTGGGTCTTCCCAGGGGAAGTCCAGGGCTGTCTCCCTAAGGGAGTGCTCTGCCCCCTTCCCGGCTGCTTCCCATCAGCATTTTGAATAGAGAGGAAAGCAAATCCCTCCTTCTCACGCTCCCGGAGGCACGAATCCTTCCCAGGCCTCATCTAGGCCTCTAGCCCCGGTGGCTGTCAAAAGCTTCTCTGTTGGAAGATCATAGGATCATGAGCGGTGAAAGGAACCTTGAGAGGTCATTCAGGCCACCCTGCCTCCTTCCTTTGATAGCAAAGCCTGGAAAGGTGAAGTCACCTACCCAAGGCCCCATATGTAAGCAGAGCTGGGATCTGGATGGGGGTCAAATCCAGCACTGAGTGATCCCAGATTTTCTTACAGAACTCCGTCGAGACCTCTTCTTTCCCCCTTTCACATTGTACCCTGTGCCCTGTTGATCTACGTGTACACAGGATATTGGTGTGCGGGAATGATCCCTGTTACTGGGTAAGCTTTGTCTAGAAGGCTTTGATGTTCCTCCCCGCCAGGTACCGCTCCTGGGGTGCCTTGAGGTACTTGGTAAATATTTGTCAAGTTGAGCTGGACTGAATAGAAATCTCTTGGCCCCTGTGGAGCCCTTGTCCTCTTTTGGATTCCTTATAGACACTGCTCCCAAAGTATGTACGGCCTCAATTCGCATGACATATTGAGACTTCTTTCTTTACCACAAGCTACGTCCGATGATTATATTCTGTCTGTCTGCTTAGTAGTAGTAGTAATAGTAATAGTAGCAGTAATAGTAGCAATAGTAGTAGTAGTAGTAGTAGTAATAGTAGCAGTAGTAGTAGTAGTAATAGTAGCAGTAGTAGTAGTAGTTCTCATTTGATCCTCACATCCACTCTGTGAAATAGGTGCTGTTATTATCCCAATTTTACAATTGAGGAAACTGAGGCAGACAAAGGCTAAGTGACTTGCCCAGGGTCGTACAGCTAGTGAATCTCTGAGGCCAGAGATGAACTCAAGTCTCCCTGACTCCAGGTCCAGTGTGCTAACCACTCTACCACCTAGCTGATTACTTCTCTGAATGAATCTACCTGTCTTGCATTATGGATCTAGAGCTGGGAGGCATGGACCAGAGGCCATCTGATTCATCTCCCTCATTTTGTGGCAAAGAAAATTGAGGCCCATGGAGGTTCAATGACTTGCTCAAGGTCATACAGGTAGGGTGCATCAGAGGCAGAATTTGAACCCAGGTCCTCTGATGTTAGGGCTCTTTTCATTGTCCTACAGAGTCTCCCTTGTATCATAAGTTCTAGGCATTATTTGACTTGTTTTGCTCTAATTTATTTTCCCCTTAGTTACTTGATAACTACTTTACATAATAAAAGAGATCCCCAACCTTTGCTTTGGCCCAGCGTGTCATGGTGTGTGTAGGGGGGGGAAGGAGGGAGTCATGTTGAAGAAGGGGAAGGAATGACCACAGTGAGCTCAGAAGTGGTGCACATCCTCAAAACCAGGGAGTGACTGCAGCAAAGGAACAGAGGGGGCCGCCCTCCCTGCCCCGTCTGGGTGCTGGAAGGCCATCACAGAGAGAATCCAAAGCAGAGTCATCTGAGTTCTGCTTTCTACTTGCTTATATACTTATGTATGGGTATATTGTCTCTCCCCTGACCCCACCGCCAGCCTCCTTGAGGGCAAGCTCTGGCACAGAGTCAGTCAATGAACATTTATTAAGCACCTACTACATGCCAGGAACCTACTATGCACCAGGTGCTAAGCACAGTAGACATAATAAGTGCTTTTTCATTGATTGATACCATATTCTTTCTGCCTAAGTTCATAGTATCTATAGTTGAACAGAGTTCAGAGTTCACTTAATCCAATTCCCTTAGTTTATGGACTGAAGCCCAGAGAAGTGATTTGCTCAAGGTTATACAGGTATAGTAAGGAGCAGAGTCAGGATTTGAATTCAGGTCATTTGCCTCAAAATTCAGTGCTTTTCTCGCTGGGGATCGGGAATGAGAATCAAAGAGGAAAATGCCTTTGGAAGAGAGAAGGATCTCATCAAACTTCCTCTGTCCCTGTGCCTGGGGCTTTGGGTATTTTTGAGGCAGGTCTGCTTCTGGAAGCTGTCCTTGCTCCTCAGGAGCAGGCTAGAGACCTCAGGCACAGAATCTTCTCACTGAGATCTCATGGGGCCCGAGGGAAGTTTCTGGGGGTAGTTTGTGTAAGGTCAGAACAGGGCTGGTGGGGAGGGGGCGGATGCCTCACACTCTCCAAGCCCACACAAGTGGAAAACAACAGTAAAGACACCAGTAGCCACCTCGGCACTGCCAGAAAAGAATGTTATCTCAAGTGGTATCTCCCTGACAAACTTCCTGTCCCTCAACACCCCCCCCACCCCGCTTCCCAGGCCTCCCGCTGTCACTTGTCCTGTTTCCTAGGCCTTCACTGGGCTGAGCCCTGCCTGGGAACCCCTGCTGCAGACTCTGGGTTGGGGTCTGTTTGTGGGCTCTGATTTGGGCTGGCCCAGAATTCTATCTGCTCTCCCTGGGGGCTCAGGGCTCTGGCCTGGCCTGGCCTGCTTTTGGTATGTCCTCCCTTTTTTAGGGCCTGCTGGCTGCCTGGGGTGCCAGCGTCCACAACGTGGCAGGATCTGGGCCTCTCGCCACCTCTGTGACCTATGCTCCTGCAAGGCCTTCTATCCCGGGAGGCAGACAGTGTGGGTGTGAGCTGGTGTCAGAGCAGACCGACAGCTGGGGAAGGAGCTGACAGGCGCAGATAAAGGAATTCAGCATTGTTGTGATTATTGTCACTTAGAATTAGGGCCTTCCTGCTTTGGGGGCTGCCTCTCCTTCCACTGTCCCACACTGCCTGATGTAGGCAGCTCTGTGCCCCCTCAGTGTGGTTAGCAGTTCCCCAATGCCATGAGGGCACAGAGGGCACACCCTTCACTGGGAGAGGGGATTTCCTCAGCCTAGGCCCTTAAAATCACAGATCCTTTCTACCCCATCCCTATGACCAGAGTCAAGAGGGTACAGGGAAAAAGAACACTAGCTTTGAGACAGAGGACCTGGGTTCAAATCCAGCCTCAGTGTGATCTGAAGTCCTCTGGGCCTCAGTTCCCTCATCTATAAAATGAGGGGATTGGGTTCAATCATCTAAATGGATGATTCCTCCTGGTCCCCAGGCTTGTGTCCTTACTGGTGATTAAACCAATCCAATAAACATTTATTGAGAGCCTACTGTTTGCAAGGGAATGTTTTAAGCTCTGAGGACATAAATTTCAAAATGTAAGTCTTTCTGTTGGAACACAGATACTTTTTATTTTGAGGCAGCTGGGGTTAAGTGACTTACCCAGGGTCACACAGCTAGTAAATGAGTCCAGATTTTAACTCAGTCCTCCTGCTCCAGGGCCAGTGCATTATCTACTGCACCACCGAGACGCTGGACAGGCACATCTTTCTGCTCCAGACAACCCATAAGCCTGTATGGGAATGACCCTTCTGTTTTTTGTGGTGAGGACAAAGTCTGTTACTACTTCTGGTCACCACAAGATTCAGGCAGGGACTACTTCCTTTTGTTTTATGTCTTTCTAGCACCTAGCTCGGGTGACTGGTGCAGAGTAGGTGCCTAATAAATGCTCGTTGAGGGGCAGCTAGGTGGCGAGGTGGATAGAGCTCCAGCCTTGAAGTCAAAAAAAGACCTGAGTTCAAATCCAACCTCAGGCACTTGACATTTACTAGCTGGGTGACCCTGGGCAAATCACTTAACCCCGATTGCCTCACTAAAAAGCAATAAATAAGTAAATGCTCATTGACTTCTTGATTGTCAATTTTATGATTAAGATAACAGCTAACATTTATGTAGTACTTTACTGTTTGCCAAGCATTTTACTTATATTATCTCGGTTGAGATCATCATTAACTCATCTTCATACAACACTTCAAGGGTTATATAACACTTTCCTTACAACACCCTGCTGAGTGATATGGTTAGCACACAGAAGGCACTTAACAGATACTCCTTAATTGGAGGATTGATAAAGGAGAGTCAGCTCTCTGAGAGAGGGGATGAGGTTAGATCTGGGATGTTAGAATGAGTTAGTTACAGAGGGAATCCCAGCTGTGCTGGGGTCCATGAGAATGGGCCTGGCCTGGGAGGTTCTCCCCAATTAACTAGCATAAAAGAAAGAATCACTATTTGTAAACTTTGGGGCCAACCAGTGTATCCGGCTGCACTTTGACCCTTGCGAGGCTTGGGGAACACTGCATCTGGGCTTCTCTTGATGGGAAGGAGAAAGAAGGGAGTGAGTTGGTCAACACTGGGTGGAGGCACCACTAATACCTGCCATAATACTAAAGTCTAAAGGCTTCTTGGTTGGCTAAGAGTGAGCCTGAGACTGGAAGATGGGGCAGTGACCTCCATCCAGGGCACCCAGGGGGAAGAATCCCAGGATTGACTCAGGACTGTTCTGAAGACAAAGATGCCATTCCCATCTGGGGTCCCAAGGAGAGATGATACTGAGATATGTTGTGCTCGGCTTGGAAAGGATTATGAGTCAGGCTAATGCCGGGTAGTTTGGGCTAAGAATCAAGTTTCCCTTCAGATAGGGGAGTTTTCTTTTATGCACATCTCTAATTACCTTACTCTATTTTATTATATCTGAATGTGTATTTATCTTTTCCCCACTATTAAACCCTAAAGCCAGTGTGCCCTGCTGGATAGGGAACTGGCTTAGAGGCAAGAAGACCTAGGTTTGAGTCTCAATGCTAACACATCCTCCTTATGTGACTTTGGACAAGTCACTTAACTTCTCAAGTGCCCGAGCCAGCTCTCTAAGACTGAGGTCCATGGAAAGTGATGGCCTGCGCTGCTACAGGGAGCTTCCTCTCATAGGAATTCCCTGTGCCCATGAAATCACAATTCCTGTCCTTGTCCCTGCCTCTGCCCCAGCCCTGTGCCTGCCCCTGTCTCTGTCCCTGTCTCTGTCCCTGTCCTCGTGCCTATCCCTATCAAAACCTGGGACACAACACTCTTGTAACCTAGGAATCTAGGTGGCACAGTGGATAGAGCACTAAGGCCTGGGGTCAGGATGACCTGAGTTCAAATCCAGCCTCAGACACTTACTAGCTATGTGACCCTAGGCAAGTTACTCACCCTATTTGCCTCAGTATCCTAAACTGTAAAATGGAGATAACAACACTACCTACATCCCAAGGTTGTTATGAGGATCAAATGAGATAGTATTTATAAAGTGCTTAGCACAGGGCCTGGCGTTTGGTAAGTGCTATATAAATGTATCTTCCTCCTCCTCCTCTTCTGGTAGGGAGCATTTTAGACAAGAGTAAAGGGGAAGCAGGCAGGCGGGAGCTCAATCAGGGAACCCAGGAATAGAAATGGCAAGAAGGGAACAGATATTTAAGGTTCAAGAGCACAGCAGTTCCCTGGCCCAAGGAGCCAGGTTGGCTCTGCCCAGGAAGGTCAGGAAGCCTCCAGCAGGGCCTTGTAATTAGTGAAAGATCAAAGCCTTGAGGGCTGAAGGCAAGGTTGGGGAACCAGCTCCGAGAGAGGGAGCGGGCAGCTGAGCAGAGAAGATGTGCAAGGCCCAGGCTCAGGCCTTCATTCTTCATCACTCAGCCCATTTCTCTGCTGCCATCTTGGATAGAATCCACACTGAACCAATCTGTGCTCATCTTCTTGGAGGCTGGTATTCGGGGCTGGGCCCAGGACAGGTCTTCAGCCTGGATGCTGTCAAACCTCTGAGGTCCCCCTCCCCACGCCCAGGTCCCGGCCTGGCCCCCAGAGCAGGTTCTGACTTACTTTTGCAGGGTGAGGCTCAGGTTGTAGCTGGCCGACTTGATCTTGTTCTGGGCCTCCAGGTGGGTCATGGTGTCTGTGTTCACACCATCGATAGCCACCACAAGGTCCCCCTGGCTGAGCTGGGACTGGGCTGCCTTGCTGCCAGGAGTGATCTGGGGGAACAGGAAGAGGGCAACATTCAGAGGGGTCTTGGTGGCCGTGGCCATGGAATTGATGGTCCAGAAAGAACCGAGGGGTTGGCGCTTTTCCCCAGCTGGGCTAGGGAGGAGAGTCAGGGCTACAGTGGTAGAGAGATGACCAAGTCTGTGTCCAACTGGCCTAAGAACCTGGATGCACGCTTCAACTCCAGCAGTCTGTGATACTTTGGGAAGAGACAAGTGGAGCTGTGTCCAGGCCTCCTTCTCCCTCCCCCTTCCCTCAGCAGGCAGGTACCGGTAAATGTTTAACAACCAGCTCTCCGAGGGAGGCAACTTTTTCACCCCACTTTTAAGTTTAATCAGGATTATTAACATTTTTTCCATCACTTTCTTAAATCTAGACAATTGATACAACAGTAAATCCAGCCCTGATTTATAGCATCTGAGGATTTCTGAGGTGTAAATGCTCACACTGAAAATTTAGCCATCAGTAAGAGACAGTTCCAGCACACCCCTGACCCCACCCACCTCTAACCTGGTCCTCTAGTGTTATTCCATGGGATGCCAACTTCCAAAACTCCTGCTCCAAGGTGACAGACATCATAGGAAATGATTGTGCAATCATAGAACTTCTAACTGGCAAAATCTTTATGAGATTATCTAATCTAACCTTCTCATTTTATGGATGAGGAAGCTAAGGCCCAAAGAGGCTAAATAATTTGTCCAAAGTCACACAGCATATTAGAGGCAGTGCTAGAAATGGGATCCTGGTCTCCAGACCATCAGTTGAGGTAATAATAATAATAATAATAATAATAATAATAATAATAACAATAACAATAACAATTAATAATAATAATAATGTTGTTATATAATGCTTTAATGGTTGTAAAGCACTTCACAAATATGATCTCGTTTGATCACTACAACAACCCTTGATGGTTAGGTACTATTATTATCCTCACTTTATAGATGAGAAAACTGAAGCATTCAGAGTTGAAATGACTTGCCCAGGGTCACACAGCTAGTGTCTTCTTACGATCTCTAAGAAGCATTCTAGCTCTAAGCTTCTATGATTCGATAGATACTGGCTTTTGGGTGCCTGTCCTTAGAAGCCCAGCCCCCTGGTGATAGGCCATGTGTGATGAACCATCAATGCCCATCTCTAGATGAAGCAGTCAGTCCCCAGAAGCCCTGCCCATAAAGTCCCTCTAGCTACGTCACTGTCCCTGGGCCATCATGACCCAAAGCTGTCACTGCTCCTGAAAAGCCCCTGGGCTTTTCTTCACCATTGACCACGCCAGTAAAACACCCAACTCCAGCCCTCTCCCCAGCCCCAATGCCAAAGCCCAAACAAGCCTTCAAAAGGGTCCTGAGGACTGGAGGAGAAGAGGAAAGCCAGACCCCAAGCTCCCTGGAGCACTTGTTGTGGGGAAGGGAGGAGCTCTCTTCCTGACCCTCGCCTTGGCCAAAGTCTGACTCTTGCCTAGGAATGCCTAGGCCTTCACACCTGCCCTCAGGGCTGCACCATGGGCTAAGGCCCAGGGAAGTCTCAAAGAAGGACCACTGTTGGGAGGATGGGGGGCTTCAAAGTTCTAGGCTCTCAGCTTGAGGCTTCAAGGCTCTTTCAGGATCATTGTACCAGTGCAGAGATGGATGAAGACCTTGACTTTAAAGGGTTTCTCTTACAAGCTAAGTGCTTAATAGAAGCTTATTCTTTTCATTCATTTGTTCATTTATTCATTCAGTTAAAAAAAAAAAAAGCAATGGGTTTGAATCCAGAGGACCCAGAATGGAATCCCAGCCTTGGCACTTAAAGTTAGCTTGACTTTGTCAAGTGGCCTAGCCCCCCTCAGTCTCTTCAGCTTCAAAATGAGAAGGCTGAACAAGAAGACCTCTAAGTCCCCTTCCAGTTCTAGATCTGTGGCCCTAATTAGGCACCTACTGTGCGCTGAGCATTGTAGGAGATACGAAGCTCAAAGGAGGCACAATCCCTACATTCTACGAGAAGTTCATTGGAAAAGAAACAGAAGAAAGAGCTGGGTGAGTCATGAGAGGACAAAGGCCTCTTCCTACAGAGAAGGCTTTGTGCAGGGGCAGCATCTGAGCTCTATTTTAATGGAGATGTAGAAATGCCACTGAAGAGGGGAAAGGAACACCTGGCAGGCACAGGCAAAGGCGTGGAGGTGGGAGAGCAAAAGGCATGTTCTGGAGAAAGGGAGGGTGTGGCAAACAGATGCCCAGTTCAACTGGAACCCGGTTTGGCTGTGAGGAATTACAGGTCAGTCTGCAAGGGGGGCAGCAGGGGTCTGCCAGAAGACGCTTGAACAGGCTCATGAGAGTTGATTATTAAATTTTCAATGTGGACATCTAAACCTCAGAAATCAGCAAATGCTACAATTGAGGACTTGATTTATTATTTTGTCAATTGTCTAGATTGAAGAAAGTGATGGGAAAAAATGTTCATAATGCCAAGATCAGTTGTTCAACATTTACCAGCGCACCATGGAGGATGGTGCCAGATCAGGGAGGGCCATGAATGCCTCATAAAGGACCCACTCTTGGAAGCTTTTCTGAATATCTAATTCTAATTCTTCCTGCTGTCACTCCTGCCCATTGTCTGCCTCCTTCACGTACCCAGACTACTGCATCGAGTTCCCTGCAGGGGGAGGTGTCCGGGGTGGGGGGTGGTGCCAGGTTTGTCCATCTCTCCTCTCCCTGTGCGGGTGCCCTCCCCAGTGAAGGGCTGAGAAGACACAGAACAGGAAAGTTAAGCTTCTCAGTGTTGTGCCAACATGGCCCTCACAGCCGGCAACCTGACGCCTTCCTCCTGCCTCCTGCCAGGCACCTGTCTCTGCTCATCAGGGATCCCCCTTGTACTGACCTTTGGCAGACCCCCCAGAAGAACCAAGCGGCTGTTATAGGAGGAGTGAAGTCGCCTGGTCTCCTCCTACTTTGCTGAGGGCAGGGATGGGAGGAGGGAGGTGACTTTCGTTGCTGACAATGAGAAAATTAGGAGGGGGGTGGGGATCAAGTCAGAGGGGCTTCTGGCAGGAGCTGGCCTAGGTGTGGGCTCAAGGAATGACATTTTCCAGCGAGTTTCAAAAGTACATAGAGCCGGAAGGAACCTTGGAGACCATCTAGGCCAGGGGTTCTTAACCTGGGATCAACCTGGGTCTATGGAGAGATTTCAAGGGGTCTGTGAACTTAGATGGGAAAAAATTATATCATCTTTTCATTAACCTTCGGTTTCCTTTAGAGTTCTGTGTATGTGGTTTTATGCTTTTAAAAGCCTGATTCTGAGAAGGCGTCCACAGGCTTCACCAGACACTGTCAGAGGGGTCCATGATGCAAAGAAAGGTTATGAGCCCTGGTCTACTCTGTTGTTATTCAGTCATTTCAGTTGTGTCTGACTGTTCAGGACTCCATTTGGGGTTTTTTTGGCAAGGTTAGAGGAGTGGTTTGTCATTTCCTTCTACAACTCATTTTGCAGATGAGGAAATGAGGCAAACACAGTTAAGTGACTTGCCCAGGGTCACACAGCTAGTAAGTCTCTGAGGTCAGATTTGAACTCAGGAAGAGGAGACTTGTTGACCTCAGGCCTGGAACTCTATCCATTGCACCATCTAGCTGGCCCATCTGCTCTAACCTCCTCATTTTACAGATGAGGAAACTGAGGCCCAGAGAGAGGGAAGTGACTTCCCCAAAGTCATATGCAGAGTCAAGAGTTGAACCTAAGTCCTCAGACTCAAAATTCAGCAGGCTTCCTATGTCAGCACATCACCTCTCCATCCTTCCCCAACCAACCCTGAGCTTGAGATCAGGGACTTATTGCTGGATGGGCATTAGAAATTAGGGTATCTAGTGTGACTCTCTCACTTTCCACATGAAGGAATAGTCAGACAGAGAAGTCCAGTGACTCCCAAGGCCTAGTCCCAAATTCCTCCCCTCCCCTCCCCTAGTATTAACTGGCAGAATCAGGATCTGATTCCAGGTCCTCTGGATTCAAATACAGTTTCTTTGGACTATCCCATGTTGCCTAGATGAATGAATGAATGAATGAATGAATGAATGAATGAATGAATGAACAGTACTGAAATTTGAACCTGGCCCAATTCAAGTATTCTTCTACTACACTATACTGACTTCGCATGGTCTCCATCCCTAACTTCTTAAACTGAGAGATCCACTTCATCAATCTTGCCCTCAGTCTCCCACTCATTGCAATGGGGGTGTTGAGATGGTATTTTTTTAGAGCATCCAAGGTCCCAATGCAGTCTGGGATGGGGGGGGCACTGAGGCACATCTAGCCTGTTTGTTACCCTTAGTCCTCCATCCATCACAAGTTAGGGAGCTGGTGGTAAGATACAGTTTGTCCTAGCAGGTTTCCTTTCCCAGCCGTGCTTGTAATGAGGTTCAGAGATGAGGATGTTTGCCCTTACCAGAGCACAGCCTTGGTGAGCTGCAGGGGAAGTAAGCAGGGATTGAAACCGGCCATTTTGCTTAGCATAGATGGCTTGTGTATAAGTAAAACTTTTATGCATGAGTTTCCCATCTCAAAGAGACGAGCGAGAGTCAAGAATGCACTGATCTCAAAAGTAAATGCTGAGAACTATCTTTGTATGTAGTTGGAAAGAATACTATTAAGTGCAAAAAAGGAGTAAAAAAGAAAAGAAAGAATGCTCCCTGGGGTACCTCTAACCATGCACCCCCCAGCCCCAGCCCTGAGCACACAAAGCAGCTAGACCAGCGTTAGCCTGAGTAAGGGGTCTATAGCTCTACCAAGGGGTCTAGCATGGGGCGGGTGGGTGCTTGGAGAATCAGATTCTGTTAAGTAAACAAGAGACCCAGGTCAGGCAGGAAACTTGAGGATCATCCAGCTAATGGCAAGCCAGCTGCTGATTGGGCTGCCCTGAGAGGCATCAGCCACTGTGGGGAGCTGGGGGTGGTGGTAGAGAGAAGCTGATACCCCTCTCATACTGCCAAAGTATATTTGGGACCATTTGCTTTCCATTTTCCTTAGTCCGCTGGCCAGCTAGATGGTTGGTTACCTTCCAAAGAGCCCCCATCGGAGTATATGCCCAAGATCATCCCAACATCAGATTTCTGACACATTCAGAGGGCCATAGAGCCAACTGTTTAGTTAAGAGTCATCTGTTGTGCTTTATTTAGGCCTTTGGTTTCCCATTCTTAAGTTAAGATTTATTCTTCTTTGCCCCAATGGGCCTAAGTGAGATTAGTGATAGAATGATAACATTTACACATATTATCTCATTTGGTCTGCACATCAGCCCTATGAGTTAGGTACTATTCTTACACCCATTTTACAAATGAGGAAAATGAGGCAGATGGATGGAGTTTTCAAGGAGGTTTCTAGTCAGTAAAAGGAAGGACTTCCCAAGAATTGTTGCTGTTTGATGATGAAAAGAACACTTTTGAGAGGTAATGAGCTCCCCATCATTGGAGCTAAACAGATACTAGATGTTCACTTGTTGGGATGGAATTCTTGCTCAGGTATGGGCTAACCCAGATGGCTTTGGAGGTACCTTCCAGTTCAGAGATTCTATGAATCTGTGAGCAGGATTCTGTGATTTCTATTCCCTGACCGTCTCTGTTTCTGTCTCTGTCTTGGTATCTCTCTTTTGGGCCTTTTCATTTTCTGTTAGAACTTCCTCAAGGGAATTTTTAGGAGGACAAGTGAGCCCAGAGCTCTCAAATATGGGACCCTGCGGTGTTGAGGGTAGTGAGTTCCCCATCATTAGAGGTCATCAAGGAAAGAATAGATGACTACTTGTCACGGATGTTGTAGAAAGGATTCATGATTTGGGTAGGGCTAAATGCTAAGTCTCTGATTCCCCTTCTTGGCCTCCCACCCTCACAACCTCTCATATTTATAACTCCCAGCCTTTTAGATGGCTAGCCTCTGTCATGGTTGGACCCCTATGGCCTGTCTCCCAGTCTACTGGTCTCACATCCCATAATCTCACATCCTGCCCACTTCACCTCTCCCCACCCTGGGATGAGGCTACCTGCCCATCACCCCTAGCCCTAACTCTGAATATCTCACAGGCCTCTTGCCCAAATCAGGTTATCAGATGACACCTAGTTTCTAGCCTTTTTTTCAGTAGATATATGGGGAGCATAGTTCTAGAGTCAGAAGGGACTTCAGAGGCTCTCTAGATCAATCCCCTCAGGTCCAGAGAGGTTAAATGATTTGCCCAAGATCACCTACATGGTGCGAGTCACAGCTGGGATTTGAATCCATTGTTCTTTTGACTTGGCAGCTAGGTGGTGCAACAGATAGAGTGCCAAGCCTGGAGTCAGGAATACTCCTCTTCATGAGTTCAAATCTGGCCTCAGACACTTACTAGCTGTGTGACGCTAGACAAGTCACTTCATCCTGTTTGCCTCAGTTTCCTCATCTGTAAAATGAGCTGAAGAAGGAAATGACAAACCACCCCAGCATCTCCCCCAAGAAAACTCCAAGTAAGGTCATGGAGAGTCAGACACAACGAAACAACCCTTTGACTCCAGAACTGGGGACCCTTCCACCGTACCATGTCTCCTGCCTAGATCAGAGACCCTGACAGTCACTGACCCTTGCAATCCAATGGTCCTCATCATTTAGCAAAGATCCCAGTAGATACCACTACTTATTCCACAGATTAAAACAGAGGATTTTGGGAGTCCATGAAGGAGAAGAAAACCATTGATATTTCTGTCAGGGCAGGATAGGCCTAGGGAAAGATCATCTTCCACAATCTGCACCCTCCTCCTGACTTCTCTAATTCTGTTGATCATTATAATCCCCCAGATTTCGAATTTGACCCTTCTGTGTGCTGGCAAATGTTTAACAACCTGGGGAGGGGGAGGGGGAAAGGGAGAGGAATGAATACTGCATTATTAACATTTTCTCCATTACTTTCTAAGTGTAGACAATCAACGACGCAAGAAATCAAGACCTGCTTTGTAGCATTTGTGACACGTCGGAGGTGTAAGTGAAAATTTAACAATTGGCTCTAGCCCTTGACCTGGCCCCAGCATGCCCCTGCCCTCCCTTCTCCTTTAAGCAGATACTCTCCCCCAGGTCCTGCTGAACTCTCTCTCATCCTTTCCATGGCCATCCTCACTACCCTAGCTCTTTGTTATCTTTTGTCTGGGTGGGGGGACTCTGTTGATGATGGAGCGCTCATCTCTTCTCTCCCTTTCTTTCTTCTTCTGAAATATTCAGGAGTGACCCACAGAAGGCCCACTTTGGAGGCCACAGGGCCATCCTTCTGGACCATAACTCTGGAGGCCACTGGGCCTGAACTAAGATGGTGGCCTCGAGTGTGGAAAGGAGGGAAGAGAAATCAATCATGGAATCATTGGTCTGGGTCTGGAAGGCGTTTCTGAAGTCACTCATTTTACAGAAGAGGAAACTGAGCCCCAAAGAGGTGACGCAGCTTGCCCAGATTCCTACGTCAGAGTGGGGATTTGAGCCTGTGTCCTCTGACTCCAAGTCCCACATTCTTCTCACTGAAAACTCAGCCCATTGAAATCACAGGGACCAGACTCGCCTTAATGGATAGACTCACATTATGGAAAAGCCTCCTAACAATGACAGACCCCCAGATGGAACACGCTGCCTGGGAAGGTAGTGAGCTGCCCTCCCTGAAGGTATGTTAGTTCAGGGATCACATCAAGGGGATTTTTGTTAGGTCTAGATAGGACCGAAGAGTCATCAGGTTCTTCTCTTTCCAGTTCTGAGGTTCTGTGATTTCCTTCCCAGGTTTGGTTTTGGCCACTAGTTGAAGGTTGGGGCTAGGCCCCACGTCTCCCCAGTACCAAAGAGCAGAGAATTTTCCTGGAAGGGACACAAGCCCCCAGAGCCCTATTTATAACCTACTTCTTGACTTAGCTGAGTATTTATAGACAGTGAGACATTCTCCCCAGCCCTGACACCACACAGGCCTCCAACAGAACGGGGAATGGGGGGAGGGGGTGCAGGGAAAGGGAGAGGGATAATCTGAGCCCCAGAAAGGCTGGAGGATGGGCCCAGAATCCTCAGCTATGGCTTGGGGAGCTGGGCGGGGCAGAGGGGTGTTCAGTAGGGGGTTCTTGATCCAGCCCTGGAAGTGGTGGTGGGGGAGAGGGGGATGGAGGTGATCCTTCCACACTGCAGCGTTAGCTGGCCAGATCAGCTCACATTCCGTGTATGCCTCCTCTCTTCATACCAGTAAACTCAGGTTACAGTAAAATCCAGGACACCTTGCAGAGTTGTGCATCTATGTGTACAGACTTCAGATGTCCCCCAGCTCTACTCCCTCATTTTACAGATGAGGAAACTGCAGCTTGGAGACATTAATGCCCAGCTCACATAGCTAATAAAGGTGGGAGGCAGGATTGGAATCCAAGTATCCTGGTTTCTAGTCCAGGGCTCTATCTGTTAGGACACATTGTCTTTCTTGTGGTTTGCAGGGCTGTTGGAAGGATGATTGAATCTATGCAGGTGATATCTTGGGGCTTTTATTTTGTCCCAGTAGTAAGTCACCCCCTTTCTTCCCACTGGCTATCCCTCTGAGTCAGATCCAGGACCCAGCAGCCTAGTGACCTTACAGTGAGGCCCAGAGCCCTCGCTCTGATTTAGCAGAAGATGAGAATGACTCTGAGACCAAGTGGTGGGCTCAAGGATCAGTGAGGTGGGGATGGAGGGCTTCAGATGAGGGGGTAGAGCATCAGGGACAGAATGGGGAAGGAAAGAAAGGACAGAAAACTGAACTTTAATGACGTACCTCCTGGGTGCCAAGCATATGCTAAGTGCTTTACAAACAGTATCTCATTTGAACCTCACAATGACTCTGGGAGTTGGGTGCTATTATTATCCTCAAATTTAAAGATAATAGTAATAATAATACCACCAACAAATAACAGTTAACATTTATATAGGGCTTACTATGTGCCAGGCGCTTTATAATTATTATCTCATTTGATACTTGCAACAGCTCTGGGAGGTGTTATTATCCCCATTTTAAAGATGAGAAAACTGAGGCAGACAGCGTTTAAGTGACTTGCCCAAGGTCAAACAGCTGTCCAAGGTCAGATCTGAACTCAGGTCTTCCTGACTCCAGACCCTACTCTTGATTCCAGATTTGCTGAGGAAAAAGGCTTGCCTTCTTCTCCCCCCTACCTCCCTGCCCCGCTCCAAATGAGTTCTGTAAAAAACACAGTCAAGGAAAGGGTCACTGGCAGCAGAACTATTTAGGTGGCTGATAGCATCAACAGTGCCTCCTTGGTCCAGCATTCAGAGCAGCTTGAAAGTCCAGTGGTCCACCTCAGGAGATAGTGAGTTCCCCATCACCGGACATATTCAAGCAGAAGCTGGGGATTTTATCAAAAGAATTCCTACTGAGGTGGAGGTTAGACCAAGTGACTTAGGACGTTTCCTCCAGCTCTGAGAGTCTGTGATTCTAGTCCCCATCCAATAAGACCAGAAATGATTCTCTTTGGAAATGAGCCCAGAAGAAAGGAACAAGACAACCGCGAAGAACTGGGCAGAGCTGGGTAGCCCAAGCTCCCTCTGTCCCCCATCTGGCAAAGTCAGCGCACCTGCCAACCACATGGCTGGGGAGGCAGGGTGGGGCTTCAGGTGGGAGAGAAGAGAGAGGATTGAAAAATGGGAGTGGAGAGGGCAGTGATTCAAGCACCAGAAGGTCCCATTCTTCTTGTACTTCAGAAGGATGAGTTACATGCAGCTGTGTGTGGATGTGTGGATGTATGTGGCGGGGGAGGTACAGTGGGGGCAGTGTGTGTTGGAAAGGGAGTTAGTGGGGGGCTAATAGATAAGCCAGTTCATTTCTAGCATTGAGTGAAATCATCTAGGACAAGGGGCTCAGTAGATAGCTCTGGACCTGGATTCCGGAAGACCTGAATTCAAATCCAGCCTCAAACCCTTACTTAAGCTGGGTGAAATTGAACAAATCACATAGCCTCTGCTTGCCTCAGTTTCCACATCTGTACAATGGAGATAATAATATAACTTATCTCCCAGGGCTGTTGTGAGGATCAATAAGATAATATTTGCAAAGTGCTATATAAATACTAGCTATTATTATTGTTATTATTACCAGGTCCTGTAAAGAGATTTCATAAGGCTGATTAAGTCACTTTGTCCCAAAATTCTGAAAACTCAGACCTGGGAAAGACCATCTAGTCCAGATGGTCCATCTTGCCCTTTTTGGTGTCCTGGACCCCTGGGGCAGTCTGGCGAAGCATTTGAACCCTTTCTCAGAATCAGGTTTTTAAAAGCATCAGATAAAACACACAGCATCACCAAGACAGCCAGTTATATTGAAACAGAGCTAGCAAAATAATCAATGCACAGACTCCCTGAAGATCCCACCTAAAGAACCAAGAATCATCCAACCCAGACCTGAGTTGGAATCCTGTCTGTAAGATCCCGGACCAGTAAGCCCTGGGCTTCTCTACTTGAAGACCCTAATCTTGAGAGAGACCACTGCCGCTCTTCTTTGATGATAAGGATCTTAGGGTTTGGACAAGCCAAGGAATCTCTCCTGCTGAGATCACCTGGCAGGCAGCTCCAGCTGAGCTGTAGGGAGGGGTTCAGAGAGAGCCAAGGGAGAGACCTCTTCAACACAGAACAGCTCCCAGATCCTGGGTAAGGAGATCCCTTGTCCTCCAGCTAATATCAACCCCTAAGTGTCAGATGGAATCAAGGTCCATGACAAGGGAAATGACATGACCAAGGTCAGATAGCAAATGCCAGAGGCAGGATGGGAAGCCAGGCCCTCTCCTTTGCCTTCAGATCAAGTGTTCTTTTTACAGTATCATGATTTTTCTTTTGGCCACTTATGATTCATGATCACAGGTGAGTCACTTAGCCTCTAAGAGTCTCAGATTTCTCATCTGGAAGATGACAGGGTTGAACTCAGGGGCATTCTGGAGCCAGCTCTTACTGGCATAGGACAGCTAATTGTTGAATTTTCAGTGTGAACATTTACCCCTTGGAAACTGGCAAATTCTACAAACCAGCCCTTGATTTACTGTTTTGTCGATATCTAGACTTGAAGAAAGTGATGGAAAAAGTGTAAATAATGCAGATTCCATCGAAGGGAGAGCCGACTGTTAAACATTTACCAGCACGTCCCTGGCTGGACTGGGTGATCTCTGAGTTTCCTTCAAACTGTGACATTCTAGAATTCCTTGATTCTGTATCTGTCCCAGCAGCCAGATGCTCACACCCACCATGTTCACACACCCACATGCTCACACTTCCCTGTGCTCACATGCTCACAGAGCACTCACACCCCCACACCCATTCTCCCAGACATTCCCCTTCCCAGACTCTCACACACCCACACCAAGAACCCACACCCGCTCCCACTCAAACATGTACTGTCTCTCTAGAGAACTCACAGTGCTGTCAGGAATGAGATGGTGAGAGCAAAGTGGATTTTACTCAGAATTAGAGACTCTCAAGGGGGAGAAGGGCCCTCAGAGGCCACCTCGCCCAAACTCTGCCTGACCAAGGTATCTAGGTGGATAGAGCACGGGACCTGGAGTCAGAAGATTCATCTTCCTGAGTTCAAATCCAGCCTCAGACACTTACTAGCTGTGTGACCCTGGGCAAGTCGTTTAACCCTGTTTGCCACAGTTTCCTCACTGTCAAATGAGCTGGAGAAGGAAATGGCAAACCACTCCAGTATCTTTGCCAAGAAAACCCCAAAAGGGGTCATGGAGAGTCCGATGTTACTGAAAAATGACTGAACAACAACTGGGTGACCAAGGTTCCATCCTTAACAAGTCATCCAGCCTCTGAAGACTTTCAGTAAGGGGAAGGCAGCTCAGACTACTTTTAGACAGATCTGATGATCAGGAAGAATCCCATTATGCTCCCTGTAATCCCTTTTCATCCTCCCATTGCACAAAGTTCTTACACCCTGTGTTGGGCAGGTGATTTCATCTCTCTGGGCCTCAGTTTCCTCACCTATAAAGTGGGGGTGTGGAATTTGATGACCTTTCAGGTCCATTCTGACTCTACGAGTTGGATGCAGGGCCAGGACTCTTCCTGGCCAGCCCACCTCAGTGCAGGAGTTCAGCTGGTTGTTAATCTGATTGCTACCCACTGGGTGTGGAATCTAGAAGTGGGCTCCAGGGACCTTCATTCTAGCGCTCACGCTGCCACTGATACTGAGCAGTTTATTTAGCCTCTGTGGCCCAGTTTCATTTTCTACAGTTAACAGGTTAGATGCCATGATGGCTGGGGCATGTTCCAGCTCTGGCCCTCTTTGAGTCGATGAGAAGTGATGTGCACACAAATAGGTAAATACAGAATTTTGCACAAAATGAACTCAAAATTATGGGGATGGGGCACTAATAACTGGAGAGGGGAATCAGCCAAGGTTCCTTATAGGATGAGGATCTTCAGTGCCTTCAGTGGAGTTAAGGTTTCTAAGAAATGGAGGTTAAGAGGGAGAACATTTTCACCACGGGAGGTGCCCCCTGCAGAGCAACGGAGCAAGGGAGAGGTTACCCACTGGCGTGGAGGGGAACAGCTGAGAAGACTGAGAAGGCAGGCTGACGCCAGATGGTGAAGGGTTTTAAATGCCAGGAGGGGCAGGAGCTCTGACTATGGCTTCATTGGTATAGAGAACTCCCAGGTGAGGAAAGACCCTCCATAAGTACAAGTTATGACTCTCTCTGCAACTTATAAATCTTAGGGCGGGGGTTCTCAAAATGTTGTGTGTCATGGACCCCTTCGACAGTCTAAGGAAAACTGTGGACCCTTTCTCAAAGCAACTTTTAAAAAAAATTGTATTTGAAGGAAATGTCAAATTTCAACAAGAGGTAAGTGAAAATAAAGATATATTTTTTACCATCACACTCCTAGGGGGAGGAGGCATCCATGAGCCTCAGCTTAAGATTCACTGTTTTAGAGATTGGCCTAGAATATTGAGGAGCTAAGTTATGCCACCAGCACGTGTCGGGGGTGGACGTTGAACCCAGATCTCCCCAACTCAAAAGGCAGTTTCTCTGTCTATTCTATCACTCCACCTCTCTCAAATGCCTGAGGTGTTTCTATTTTATCCTACGGGAACTCCAGAGTCATTGAAACTTCCTGGGTAGGGTAGTGATACGGTCAGACACGGACTTTCGGAATATCGAGCTATGTAGAGGAAGGGTTGGATGCAGAGACCAATTAGGAAGCTGATGCAATTAAAAATGTGTTTGGCCACATTGCCTCCATTCTGCGCTTGGGTAGTTCATTTTTTAATCCAAATATAGCATTTTGCACTCATCCTTGTTTGGTCTAGCATCCAGTCCAGAGTGGATTGGGGCAAGAAAGAACTGGCCTCTCCTCAGGCCCACCCCACAAGCCATGTCAGACAGGCTAGACCATTCTCTCTCTCTCTCTCTCTCTCTCTCTCTCTCTCTCTCTCTCTCTCTCTCTCTCTCTCTCTCTCTCTCTCTCTCTCCCATTCTCTCTCTCTGTCTCTCTTTCTCCCCATTTCCTTTTCTGATTATAACAGCCTCAGAAAAAATCCAGCCTTGGCTCAGCTCAACCAAGGTAAAAGGGATTTATTCAGTCCTATGGCCAGGATGACAATTGGCATCAGAACACTCCCAGAGATTCAGTTTATTGTTGCTTCAGCTACTTCGGTGATGTCCAACTCTTTTTGACCCCCATCTGGGGTTTTCTTGGCAAATGTATTGGGGTGATTTGCCATTTACTTCTCTAGCTTATTTTACAGATGAGGAAGCTGAAGCAAACAGAGTTAAGTGACTTGCCCAGGGTCACACAGATAGTAAATGTATGAGTCCAGATGTGACCGCTGCCCTATGTGTTCCTCATTAATTTTGCATTTATTTGCACATGTGCTATATCTATTTATTTGTATATATGTTATCCTCTACACATAGGAGAATGGTTTCATTTTTGTGTCCAGCAAAATGGTTCAGCTTTTGAAGATTTGGGTTAGAAAAACTGGACTTAAGGGAAAGGGCATCTTTTGCCTGCATTTATTATCCCCCTTTACAGTGTATGCTCTCTGCACTAATCTCCCAGATTTGGGATGATTGCTGAGAATTTCTTTTGCTTTTTGTCTACCTATTGGATTCGTTTATCCCTAACCCCATCCTGATGGGAAACTGCTTGCTATTTCTTCTCCTGGGCCACAGATCCCTTCCCAAGGAGGCTTCCTTCCCCCACCCTTTTCATTGCTCTCAATCTCCAGTCAGTTCATGCCCACTAGATCAGGGGCTTCTCGGTTTATTTTGTGTGGATCGCGGACTGCTGGACCAGTGTCTGGTAAACCTGAGGGCCCTTTCTCAGAATAATATTTTAAATGCATCAAATGCAACACGTAGGATTACAAAGGAAATCAATTATATTTAAATCCAAATGTTTAAAAAATATATTTTATCAAAATATTTTTAAAAGTTCACAGGTCACAGAATAAGAACTTTTGCAAGAATCTGACATTAGATATTCCCTCACTGCGCCCTGACAAAGTGGGGACTGTCCGAAGATACCTCCTCCAGGAGGGAATGGGATTTCAGGAAATGCCTCCTCGGTGCAAGACTACACCAGGGGCCAGTGAAGGTAGCTGAAATGCGATAACCTTTGCCTTGTTAAGCAAGTAGAAACAGTCATGTCTACTTTCACCGTGCAGGAGGGGGGCCTGCGCCTTCACCACAGTCTATATTCCTGACCTTTGGGGCTTTGCTATAAACAGGCACTGCCTGTCATCATCTCTGGGTAGCACCAGAAACAAAACACACAAGCAAGCTTCTGGTGGGAAATTCCAGGAATGCCCAGCACAACCTTCCCCAGAATAGCCAGGGTCAGAGAATCATAGGATGTCACAACTGGAAGAGACCACACAGGGCATCCACTGGAACCCCTGGGAGCCCGGGAATCACTGCTAAAACATCTGGAAAAGTGGTCATCTGGCCTCTACTTGAATACCTCCAATGATAGGGAACTAATCCTGTGAGATCGGCCCATTCCATTTTTAGACAAATATTATTGCTGGGAAGTTTTGGGGTTTTTTTTTAAATATCATACCAAAATCTTTGGTTCTAGAACTTCTGCACGCTGATACTAGTTCAACCCTCCAGGGCCAAGCTAAAAAAAAAAAAATCTAACCTCTCTTCCATAAGGTAATCTGTAAGCTATTTGAGGACAAGTATCCTCCCCCTCCTCCTTTTATGTTCCCCAAGATAAACACTCCGGGTTCTTTGACTTTATCATCAAATGACATGGTGTCTGGTACCCTCACCATCTTGTTCACCCTTCTCTGGAAAGGGTTCAGCTTATCAATGTCCTTCTTAAAGTATGCTTCCCAGGACTGGCCAGAGTGCTCCAGCTGGGCAGGATCATGGCAGAGGAGAGTAGGACCACCCCATCTTTTGTCCCAGATATCAAACACTGCTCCATTCTTGCATGTCTTCTTGGGTTCTGGCTCATGTTGAGCTGACAATTCACTTAAACCCCCAAGTCTGATGGAAATGAGAGCTGCTGCCTGGTCACAGGCCCCCACCCTGGCCCCATGAAGTTGGCTTCTTAAGCCCGTCCTTTTAGGTGATTCCATTACCGAGCATATTTGCTGTTCCTCCCAGCTTGGCATCACCGGTCTGTTTTTTGGCTTGGCCCTTTTGCCCTCCTCTAAGTCATCTATTAAAGTGCTGAGCGGAGCAGGGCTGAGGACCGAAGCCCCTGGTAATCAGTCCACTAAAGGCCACAAGGGGCAACCTTGATCTATCTATTCCCTAATGGCCTGGTCTCTCTCTAGGCCTCACAGGATCATGAACCAAAAGGGACTCTAGAGGTCGCCTAGCCCAACCCACCAACTTCACAAAGTCCAGAGAAGTTCAGTGATTTGCCAGGGTTCATGCCCATGTTCTCTCACTTGAAAATTCAGCACCTTTGCCACTGTATGTACTATAATGTTGCCTCTTTGGTTTCCCTCCTGGGTCTAATAAGGTGATTGAACCAGATGACTTTTGAGACCCTCTCCATCTCTAAATCCTATGATTTTCTAGATCATCTCTGAATTGACATTTCTCCATGGTGCCTGTCGAATCTATGCAGGTCCCCCTCTCCTCAGTCACTGACCCTGGCCCCCTATTCTCACTTAATCAGCCCCACTGACCAGAGGCAGGGCAGGGACTGCTCCTGAGCAGCTGGTCTCCTCATTCCAACCCCTGACTCCCCAGGGGAGAGCTTCCTCCCAGGCTGGGAAGGGAGTGGGGAGAAGGACATGTGGGGCAGCTGAGGGTGGGGGGAAGGAGCCCAGCTCCCATTACAGCTGCCCATGTGCACCTGTTGAGAGATAAATAAAGCTGTTCCCTTCAAACCTCTCTTTGTAAAGGGACTCTTCCCCCTTCCCCAGGCTGCTTAGCCTCTACTGAGCACCCATATCCCAACTACTGAGTATGGGGGCTCAGAATTGAGAAATCCAATGTTTCACTGTGGGGCTGAACCTCGGATTGGACAGCTCCTAGAAGAGGTACAGGTCCACTCTCCTGTGCCCACAAGGTCAGGCCAAGAACACGGCTGATGTCATCCGGGGAGCCAGGGTAGGAGCAGGGAGGAGGCAGGGGGAGTTGTCTGGCTAGAGAGACTGGGCCCTTCCCCATCTTCTCCTCCACCATAGAGTCTAATACAGGCCATCCAGCTGTGGGCACTGGCCTATCCCCTTACTCCAAACACCTCCGGTGATGGAACCACCTGGACCTGGCCATAGTGGTGTGGCCATTAGTTGGGGCTCAGTATAAGCATCATTTCTGCCCATCCTTTATTCAGTCTGTCCACTGAAATTAGCTTCCTTCCTGGCAACTGTCCCCTGTACAGCTCCACTTCTGCTTATGATGTTTCCTGTACCTGGAATGCTCTCCCTCTGCCAGCCCTGCTGTCTTTTTTTTTTTTTTGCAGCCCCACACTAAATACCACCTCCTCCAGGATACCTCCCCTGATTGCCTCCAGTTGGTAAAGACTTATACCCTGAGTGCTTAGCACAGTGCCTGGGATGCATAATAAATGCTTGTTACCTGACCATACAGAAGGCTCCATTTGTACCTCCCTGAGGCCCTTATCACACATTACTGACTACTAGAGTTCTTCATGTTTGTGCTGTCTAAAAGCCCACAAATGGAGGGGCCATATGTTACCTAAACATGGAAGCTTCCCCGAAGACTAGAACAGCACTACACCTGCAGAATATGCCTAGCAAATATTTGTTGAACGACTAGGACGTCAAGGTGGCCTGGTAGAAAAAGCTGCCTGGCCTTGGAGAAGGACAAGAGGCTTTCAGTCCTCACTCCATCACTCTTACTCTATGACCTTGGACAAGTCATGTCCTCTGTTTCCTCATCTGTAAAATGGGGGATGACTTTTATCTGGCCATTCAGGGCATATACAATATTTTCCACCAGCTATGTCAACAGCCTCATGGGATGGGTACCCCAGGGATTAATCAGTACCCCCCATTTTATAGATGACTGGTCTATAATCACACAGCCACAAGTATCAGCGGAGGGATTCTTAGCCCAGGTATCTTCTGACTCCAAAATGCTTCCTGCTAAGAAACCCCATGGCCCCACCTCCCTCACAGGGTCTCTGTGAAAATCAGGTAAGACAACAGATTTTTTTTTTGGCTAGGCAATGGGGTTAAGTGACTTGCCCAGGGTCACACAGCTAGTAAGTATCAAGTGTCTGAGGCCAGATTTGAACTCAGGTCCTCTTGACTCCAGGGCCGGTGCTGTATCCACTGTGCCACCTAGCTGCCCCAAAGATAACCAGTTTTACAGGTAGAGACACTGAAGCTGAACAAAGTTGAGTGACTTCCCCAAAGTCATAATGCTGTGGGGTATGCTGATTAATGTTTAACAACCGGCTCTTCAGAAGTAAAAAAGTTCTCACTGTACACTTTTAAAATTCAATCCAAACTAAGAAAGAACAGCAACCTGCATTAATTCACATTTTCTCCATCATTTTCTTACGTCTAGACAATGAACAAAAGAATAAATCAAGTCTGTTGGCCAATTTCTAGGGTATAAATGCTCACACTGAAATTTAACAATCAGCTTACAAACAGGTTTTAACCAGCTCCAGCTCCTGAGTACCTGAGGCAGGATGAAAACTCGGGTCTCTCCAACTCTATCTATCACACCACCTATCTACCTCTCATGGGGTAACATTTAGAGTGAGAAGGGAATTTAGCAATGTCTAGCTAGTTCAATCTCTCCATTTTACAGATGTGGAAGTTGAGACCCAGAGAAGGTAGGTTAATTGCCCCAGGTCACACACGGGTGGCAGAGGCAGGATCCGAACCCAGGCCTTCTGACTCCAGATCTCGAACTCTTTCCCCTGCCTCCTACTCTGTCCCCTACCACGTGTAGCTTCGTGGTATGCCCGTGATCCTGGGCTCTCTAAGGCTTTACCGTTGAAGCACCAGTCCTGGCAGATCCCCGATCACTGGGAAGGCTTAGAGGACCAGCCTGGTGACGGGCCCCACATCTGCTGTCCAGGGCTCAGCCTAACAATGTGTCAGAGGCTCACCGGTGGGTCAGTCACTGGGAGGTTGGAGAGGTGGATTTTTGGCTAGAATAATCTTCAAAGACGATGAGATACATGTCTGCCCTATCAGACTGCGAGCTCCTTGGCATAAAGGACTGTCTTTTGCCTGTCTTTGAATTGAGCACTGGGCTTGGGATCATCAGGAAGACTCATCTTCCTGAGTCCAAATATGGCCTTATACACGTACTAGCTGTGTGACCCTGGACAAGTCACTTAACGCTGCTTGCCTCGGTTTTCTCATGTGTAAAATGAGCTAGAGAAGGAAAGCACAAACCACTAGAGTATCTTTGCCAAGCAAAGTCATGAAGAGTCCGAAATGACTAAAAAACAGCAACCTACTATGTGCCAGGCTCCATGCTAAGAGCTTTACAATTATTATCTCATTTGATCTTCCCAACAACCCTGGGAGGTGGGTGCAGAGGAAACAGAGGCAGCAGAGGTAAAGGGACTTGTCCAGGGTCACCCAGCTAGGAAGTGTGTGAGGGTAGATTTGAACTCAGATCTTCCTGACCCCAGGTGCACTGCTGTGTGCCTCTGTGTACTTATCATAGTGCCTGGCGCTTAGTAGGCATTCAATAAACGTTTATTGACCGACTAGTGTGTCAAGTGAGATAATGCATATTAAGTGCTTTAGAAATACTAGTTATTGTTATTGTCATTGTTGTTACTATTACTGCTGTTGAATTGTACCGAGTTTGCTGTGTGCAATGGCGTGGGAAGGATCCCCATGCTGACGTTAGGAGGTCTGTGAAGGACTGATATGGTAGTTGGCATAATCCTAATACACACACATATCTATCTATCTATCTATCTATCTATCTATCTATCTATCTATCTATCTAGTGTGTGTGTATACACACACATATGTATATATGAGTACATATGTACATGAATGAATATAGGAATACATACACTCAGAAATGTATGTATGTGCATAGATAAAACTTCATGTATTTTAATGTATTTATTTATACAACCTTAAAACATTATATATTTTCATACATAATACTTTAAGATAGATATGTGTGTATGTATATGTATATGTGTGTATACATATATAATGCTTCAAGAATAGATATGTATATATAGTATATGTTATGTATGCATGTGTGTGTATATGTTTTTATTTATTTATGTGTGTCTGTTTATACAAAATGCTTTTAGTTGGCCAAACACTCGACATCCATCACTTGGCTTTTGGGGTACAGTGGGGAGATACAGTGGAGTCGTAAAACCATAAGGCCATGGACCCAGAGCTGGGAGGCCCCAATCCCCCCATTTTGCAGATGAGAAAAGTGAGACTCAGAGAAGCACACAGGCGAGGCTCAGAGGCAGGATTCTTATTCCTTTCACCAGGGTGGGCTGGGATTCCATCTCCATCCCCCAGGGCTGTCCTAGGTAAGACTGGGGGGGGGGAATTGTTTCTTGTCCCACCCTCCCCTGCAGCCCTTTGTGACTTCTTGGTGCTCACCCCTTTACTCTCACAGGGCCCCTGGAAGTGTTCTCCCAATGCCTAACCCTCTTTCCTGATCCTCCCTCAGGGACCCTGTTCTAAAACCAGCCTCTCATCCCCTTCCCCTTATTCTTCCCTCTCCCTTCAGAATTCAAGCACCCATTCCCTGCACTCAGCTAATGACTGATCTCTCTGAGTCTTATGTGTCATGTGTAAAAGGGAGCTGATGCTTCCCACTGGGAAGCCGTGGAGTGCAAAGGAAGATCTGGGTTCCAGTGCTGCCTCTAACATTTACTATCTGTGTGACCCTGGGCAAGTGACTTGACTTCTCTGGCCTCAGTTTCCTCACATGTGAAATGAGGATGGCTGGATTAGAGGGCTTTGGAGACTCCTCCCGACTCTAAGTCTACGACCTGTAAGACTTAGCTCCCTGGGACGTCGGGAGGATTAAATTAGATGGTGAGTGTAAAGGGCACTTTGGAAACCTCAGAGCACTTAGAGTGAATGGCTATTGTTACTGTTAACCCAAGAAAGGGGGCAGATCACCTTGTGCACACAACAGTGTGAATGACTTCTGATGGTGCTCAGTAGGATCCTTTCCCATAGGAAGCTGCATTTCATAAGAAGTCAGTGAATGTCAGCCGTGTTTTAACAACAACAGTACTCTGATGGTGAAATTCTAGGTACCATCTAGGCCACTGCCTCCTTGGCCCATGGGGAAGGCTGACTTGGCAAGCCATTGTTATAGGACGCTGACCTACTGAGCACGTTTATACACGCATACACACGTGTCAATCCCCCTACCCAGAACTGGCTTCACCACTCCACCTTAAAGACCTGGGTTCAGATCCCATCTCTGCAACTTGCTATCTGTGTGACCTTGGGCAAGAAGGCGAGCCAGATCCCATCAGGGCACCCACCAGAACCTCACCCCAGAGTCTGGCCCAGCCTTCCTAGCCCAGAGACTCTGCAAGGCCAGAGAAGAAGCCAAAGTTCCCAGCTGTCCAGTCTCCTCTTCAACTCTGGCACACTGGCAAAGCTCCGCTAGGAAGGTTGGCAGGTCACCTCAGTCATCCCTCTGCCTCTCAACATGACCCCAGACTGATGAGAGGCAGTCCTGTTTGGAAAGACCCCTGAGTCATTAATTCGAGCCCTGAGTCAGGAAGTTCTTCTCTCTGCCTAGCTAAAGTCCTAACCTCCCACCTATGCTTCTCGACCCCCCAGTGGGAGAGAACATGGAGCTAACATGATCTGTTCCTGCTGAGATCCTGCGTGAGGTCATCAGCTATCCCTGACTGCTCAGGCGTGCCAGGAATGTGCTGAGGCCTCCCTTGGAGGACAGGGAGCCCCAGGCAGGCTACTTGGGTGATTAGGTTACCATCTGGGGGCCCATGAGGGATGCTGTTCTGGGAGCCTGGTGGGGGTAGTGGGAGGGGAAAGAGGGGGTTGCAGCTGGGAGAGAAGGTCCCTTCTCACCAAAGCCCTTTTGTAAAGGGGGAGGCCTGGATTCTTATGAACAAAAAGAGTAAAGACAGCTGTGAATAAGACCGTTAGGGACAGATTGTTCTAGGAAATAAACTGGAATTATGCAAGAAAAGGGACTGAAATGTCTACAGCCCTTGAGCCAGCAATCCAACTCCCGGGTACAGACCCACCACCCCAGCCCCCAAAGGAGGTCAGAGCCGGAAGGAAATGTCCCGTGTAAACCAGGATGTCCCAATAGTATTTTTATGGTAGCAAAGAACTGGGGATGGAAGGGGTGACATAGACTGGGGAATGGGAATGTGATGGAATGTCATTCTGCTGTATAAAATGAGGACTTGAGAGAAACACGGGAAGAGCATATGAACTGATGCACAGTGGCGCAAAGCAGACCCAGGAGGATAACATACATTCTGACTATAGTAATGGAAATACAAAGAGTACTAGAAGAAAGCTGCCTTTGTTTACATCCCCAGCGCTTAGCACAGTGCCTGGCACACAGTAGGCGCTTAATAAATGTTTATTGAATTGCATTGAAATTAGAAGAACCTAGCCAACCTAGTCCTAGAGATGGCGATCATCACCATCGTCATCATAGCTAGATGTAAGACTTTAAGTTTTGCTAGGCATTTTACCTCATTTGATTAGATTAACTGAGGTCAAGAGAAGGTGACTGACTGGCCCAGGGTCAAACAGCTGATCTGAGCCAAGATTTTAACTCAAGTCTTCCTGACTCCCAAGTCTGGCTTGCTGTGCATTGTGGCGCCACCTAGTGGCTAGCCTTGCCATTTCATTGGTATAGGGGATTGCTAAGTGAGGAAACTCCTTTATCAATACTGTTCAATACCTCTTTTGTAACTTATAATTTAAGTAGTTTCCTGCAACACAGAAGGAGACAGCTAGATGGCTCAGTGGATAGAGCACTGAGCCTGGAGTAAGGAAAACCTGAATTCAAATACAGCTTCAGACACTAGCTGTATGACCCCTGGACAAGTCATTTAACCTCTGTTTGCCTTAATCCACTGGTGCAGGAAATGGCAAACCACTCCAGTATCTTGGCCAAGAAAACTCCACGGACAGTATGGGCCACTGGGTCAAGAGTCCTTCACAATTGAATAACTGGAGTACAGAAAGATTAAGACTGGCCCAGGGTCACACATCCATGGCGTCAGGTGTGTGATGGGAACCCAGGTCTTTCTGGTTTTGAGGCTGCCTCTCTATCTATTAAGCTCCTAGACACAGATAATAAAACATTCCTCCCTCCTCTTTGCAGAAAGGTGGGGGTCTATGGGGGAAGAATATTGCTCTCACCGTCAGACAGGGTCGCTTTTGTTTGACTACATTTCTTTGTTAAAAGGGAAGGGTCAGAGGCAGCTAGGTGGCACAGTGGATAGAGCACCGGCCTTGAAATCAGGAGGACCTGAGTTCAAATCTGGCCTCAGACACATAACACTTACTAGCTGTGAGACCCTAGGCAAGTCACTTAACTCCAATTGCCTCACCAAAAAAAAAAACAAAAAAGGGACAATTCATTTATTGGAGGAGGGGTAAGGCAAGGGGTGGAGAAGGAGTAAATAGACTTTGCTTTTTAAAATAAGGCATTGAGGAGCATGGGAGGAGCTGGCCAGGATCCTTCTCCTTGAAGCCGTTTGCCTGGGTCTGCTGCTTCCTACTGTCCATCAAATAAGAGACGACCTCCTTCACTTGTCATTCAAGGCCCTCCATGTTCTGGCTAGAGCCTGCTTTTCTATCTCTCTCACATAACTCCTTTTAACAGACTCTACTTTCCATCTACGATGCATTGCTTGACTGGTCTCCAATCTTATCCCCCCCTCTTCTTTGCTTACTACAGTTTGCCGTGCCTGGAACACCTTCCTTTCTTTGATTATTGATATTTTTCTCTTCCTTCAAGGCCCAGTTCACATATGACACCCCCCTCCAGGAAGCTTTCTCTGATCTCCCTAGCTACAAGGGATTTATTTTTTCCTTTTCAAATTTATTTGTCCTGTCCTCTGCACTTAGCAAATTACAAACTCATCCCGTTCTCATGTATTTATTTACCTCATCCTCCTAATAGATTTGAAGCCACTTGACAGCACCGTCTGTGTTTTATCTATGAACCCAAAGACTATAGCTTACCTAAACTTTATAGCTCTTCAGAGACACTGAACACAGTAAGAATTTAATAAAAAATTTGCGGAATTGAATTAATAATAATAATAATAGCTAGCATGTATATAGCTCCTTAAGGTTTACAGAATACTTTACAAAGATCTCATTTGAGACTTACAACCTTGGGAGACAACTGCTATTTTTAGTTCCTTTTTACAAATGAGAAAACTGAGGCAAACAAAGGTTAAGTAACTTACTTAGGATCCTACAACTAGTAAGTGTCTGAGGCTGGATTTGAACTCAGATCTTCCTGACTCCAGCTGCAGAGCTCTATCCACTGCACCACCTAACTGCCTTATTATAAAGTTGCATTTGTATCTTTGTGAGGGAAAGTGTCACACAGTGGTTAGAAATCTTGTACCTGAGTCTGGAAGAGATGGGTTTAGGCCTTGCTGCTGGCTGTGAGACCCTATACAAGTCACTTGATTTGCCATTCTTTGCATCCCAGAACTTATCAGTGTCTGGCATATAGCAGCTGCTTGGTGACTGACTAACTGATTGACTGACTTACCCTCAATTTTCTTTTTTTCTTTTTTCTTTTTTTTGGTTAGGCAATGGGGTTAAGTGACTTGCCCAGGGTCACACAACTAGTAAGATTTGAACTCAGGTCCTCCAGAATTCAGTGCTGGTGCTCTCTCCACTGCGCCACCTAGCTGCCCCAACCCTCAACTTTCTAAGACTTAAATTGCAGAGCAGAAGCTGATCTTCATTGGTAGGAAACTGGGAATCTCCCATGCCAATGAAATCACAGGTCTAGTCCAAAAAAACAAAACCAAAAAGAAATCAAAACTATCTTTGTAATCCTCACCCAGCAGCTTGCACATAGTAGGTCTCTAATAAATGTTTATTGAATTAGACTAGAAACGTGTTGCAGAAATGTCAGCCACTGAGCTTTCCTGAGGACTCCTCAGGTAAGGGAAGCTGGGAATCTATCACCTGGGTCCTCCTGGCCCTTCGAGAAGACCTTCTGGGGTGTCACCTTGGACTTCCCAGCAGGGCTGTGGGGAGGGAGCCTGGGGCTGAGGAGAGAGAGAGCAGATCCTAGGACCATAGCTCTAGCCCATCCAGGGGGAGGCAAAGGGACTGTCCTCCTTAACCAGATCTTTGCTGTTATTATTTAGCCAGGTCCAGCTCTTCTTGACTCCATTTGGGGCTTTCTTGGCAAAGATACTGGAGCAGTCTGCTATTTCCTTCTCCAGCTCATTTTACAAAGGAGGAAACTGAAGCAAATGGGGTTAAGTGACTTGCCCAAGGTCACACAGCTAGTTAAGTTTCTGAGGCCAGATTTGAACTCAGGAAGAGGAGTCTTCCTGACTCCAGGTGCCCTATAGCACCACCTAGCTGGCAATAATAACACCCCTTGGTCTAACACTAAGGCACTTTCCTCACAACATCCCCAAGGAATAGACTCATCTATAAAAAGGGAATAAGAACCATACCTGCCTCCCAGGGTTATTGTAAGGATCAAATGAGATAATAATTGTAAGCTGTCTTTTAAACCTTAAGGAGCTATATACATGCTAGTTATTATTATTAATTCAATTCACCAAACATTTATTAAACTCTGTCTATGATATACATTGTGCACCCTAAGTACATTTTTTACATGCTGTACAAAGATTATTATTTCAATTTTGTGGATGAGGATACTGAGACCCAGAGTGGTTAAGTGATTTGTATGAGGCCACACAGGTAACAAATGACAGAGATGGGATTTGAACCCTGGTCTTCCAGACTTCAGGTCCAGTCCTTTATCCCCTAGGCTTCTCTAGAGCATTCTGCTTTGCCTGACCTTGGGAAAGGAGACAAGATGTCCAGAAGGCCAGTGCTGGCTCAAATAATCCTCAAAGTTCTGGCCGATAAGGTGCAGGCTTGTTTTCCTTGTCTGTGGTAGGCCCCTGATGTTGAGGATCCCAGAGGAAATTCTGAGCTGAGTTTCAGATACTCCCTGCCCCACTGGGGTTGGCTAGGTGTTACTTCTCCCAACCCTACAGGACCACCCAGATCACGGGCCTTTTTTTCTGGCTTCCTGTCGCAGAGGGCTTGCCCCCAGGGAATTGCTGTCAGCCCAGGAAAGGCATGTGAGAGCTGGCCCCTTTGGAGCCCCAGCAAACTTTCCCACTATTAATTCAGTTTATAGGTTTGGGTTTGCCAAGTCAGGCTAATGCCCCAAGGCAGCTAGCTCCCACCACTTACAGTGCTTGCTTGGCAGGCAGGTACATAGGGAAGAAGTCGGTATAGGGAAAGGCACGGAGGAAGCCAAGCAACATTTGAACTGCAATCTAAATACCTCGAGTTCAAATCTTTACTCCATTATTGTTGTTATGATGAAATTCCTTCAATTCTCTGAGCCTCAGTCTCCTTATCCATAAAATGGGGATGATAATCTTTGTCCAACCTACTTCGTGGTGTCACTTGGAAAATATCTGAATGCTTTAGTGGGATGAGTTACTTTTACCACAATAAAGCAGGTAAGGGGGAATGAATGCCCTTTGCCATCTCTTCCTGGGATTAAGGAAGAAAAAATCAGTCTCAGAACATTTAGCTTCTCCCTTTGTACCCATTGACCGGGGTGGAGCAAGTTAATTGTGAAAGTGCCCATTACATTACAAGGGCCTGGATGAGAATTTCTCTTTGCTTGGGTCTTGCCCCATCCTGGCCAGGTTAGGGTTTGTCACCCTGAAGGAGCTCAGCTAGCCATCTAAGTTCCAAGAAGTCCCCTGGGACCCAGGATGGGTACAGTGGAAATCCTGCTGGATTTGGAATCACAGGTCCTGGGTTCAAATTCTGGCTCTGTCATTCACTACTTGTATGACCTCACCTAAGACCCAAGACTTGGGGAAGTCAACCTTCTCCGGGCCTCAGTTTCCTCATCTGTAAATTGTTGGGCTAGATGAGAGATGTCATTGGGCCCCACGCAGCCAAGTGCTGGCCGAACCAGATTAAAATGTAATTGGGACATGTTTAACAAAACAATTTTGTTAAATAAATAAACCACAGCTAACATTTATATAGCACATTTTCTATATATCATGTCATTTGAGCCTTTCAGTCAAATGTCTTGTTCCTCTCCCCTCTTCCCTGACCCCTCCTCCAATTCCGGTGTGCCAACCTCAGAGTGTCCTGCTCCTGCTTCCCTCCCCACTCCCATCCCTATCCCTTCCCAGAAGCCCCAAGCCCTGTTGCTGTCTCTCTGGCTTGCCCCACCCCCAGGCCCATCTGCTCCTTTTCCTTGCCCCTCTTCGCAAAGTCCATCACCCCCTGGCTCCAGGGCCTTTCTCTGCCTCAAGATGACTCTCTGAAACAAGCAGCTAGGTGGCAAAGTGCATAGAGTTGGAGAGCTTGCTGGCTGTGTGACCTTGGTGGGGCACTCACACTCTCCCATCCTCTGTTTCTTCATCAAACCAAGAAGGAAAAGGGGAAGACAATGGCCTCCAATGTCCCTTCCAGGTCTACAATAGTGATCCTATAATTTCCCCTTCAGAAAAAGAACATACAAAAGACAAAAAGCTGGTTCTGTTTGTCTTTGCTTTAAAGCAATTACACACACACATACACACACACAAAGTGCTTTTAAGGGGCACAGAATCCAATAGGTCTGATTCCCACTGAAGCCCCCTCTGAGGGATCCTGCTCTGAAAACCCACTGTACTGTCTCGGGGCTTGGAGTGGAATAACGGTATGTGAAATCAGCTCCCTGCCCCTTGCCCTGGCCCCCGCCTCTGTCAGGTGCCAATTGAAACAACTGCCTCCCTTCCCTTTCTCTTTCGGAACTCCCTGTTTGGACTGATCTTTGAGGGAGAGCAACTTGCCTATCAATTAGTGTGTCTCGTCAGCTTGGGTTTCACCCCAACTTCCGTCCCTCAGGGAACAGGGAATCAGTCCTATGAACTTGGTAAAGCAAGGATTGGGTGGGGTAGGGGGTGTGATCTGTTAGAATATGACAGCTGTCACCATGTGCTAAAGCAGCTGAGACTTCCCTCATAAATCAACCTGTCTGCCTTCTAGAGCAGGCTGGGAGGTCGGGGGTATGTTGGGGGTGCTGTGAGACTCACAGCCACATAGGAGCATGGACTTTGATGGAGCAGGGAGCTTAGAAGCTACTGAGTGTGGTCAGTCAGTCAGCACTGGAGATACAAGAAAGGCAAAAACTCCATAAGGAGTTCACATTCTAATGAAGGTGGGAGGTCAGGGCAGAGGAAGATGGCAACTTGGAAATAACTAGTTATACGCATGATATGGATGTTGAGGGGAAGGACCAACCTCATATCTGGGCTGTCTGGAACCTCAAAGAGCAGCTGCTCCAACCCTACTTGGTCAGGGCTTGTCTTTGAGACATTATCCCTGCAGCCTTGGGAAGCTCACTCCCTCCTTAGATAGCCCCATTCTGCTTATGGGCAGATCTGAGTGTTAGGAAGCCCCCTACCCCAACTCTGGACAAGTTGAAATTGATCTCCTCATGTCTTCCACTCATTATTTCTAATTCAGCCCTGTGGAGACAGTCTGAGCAAGTGTGATCCCTCTCTCCTGCTACTTAATAACACAGTGTGCTACAATGTAGCGAGGGCTCAGGTTGGAGTGGGACCTCAGCTGCAATGCCAGCTCTCACTAATTACCAGTGTGACCTTGGGCAAGTCACATCACTGATTTGACCTATTTCTTTGGATGTCAAATGAGGGGACTGGACTACAGAGGTCCTCCCATGTCCCTTCTGGGTGCAAAACTGTCATCTCCTGCACTTCTCAGGTCTCCTTTCCTTTAGGACACAGCGTGAGCTAGTGAGAGTCAGTCATAGCATGGACGAGGCCATAGCAGAGAAAAAGAAAAATGAGGGGAAGAAAGAGGAAAGAAAAGGAGACAGCCAATGATGGGTCAGCAGGGAAGAGGTTAACCCCCAAGGCTCGAGGACTGCAGGGAAAAACGCTGGAATGAGCAGCACCTCTCAGACCCTCGCATGAGTCCCTAGGAACTAGATAAGGGATACACTTTTCAAAGAAAAAAGCCCAGCACATTTTCCAAGGACTATCTCAAGTGTCAGGAATGGCAGAGGGAGAACATCAGAGTTGGTGGCCATTATCACCACTTGCAAAGGGCACTGAGAGGTGAGACAGCCCAGAAGCAGCTCCTGTCAGGGCTTCCATCCAGGCTGGAATGGGATGGGACAATGCTGCCCCACGAACCTCATGGCCACTACGTATGTCTGAGCCCTCATGCTACAGAACCGCTGCTTGGACCTTCTGGTTTTGTAATTAAGGGGCAAGCGATGTTCTTCCTAGCCCCTGACTCCCTCATTGCCACAGCCCAGCTCTCGCTGTGAAGGTCTAGAGGTAGCCTGGATTTCAGACCTTCAGGAAACCTGGCTGGACATCTGCAGGATCTGCCATTTGGCCACTCAGGAGTCTCACAGCCTCTTCCAAATAGCATCTTTCTTTTGTTCCATTCCTCTCTTCTCCCCGCCCTCTCCCACACCTCTCCTCTCTCTTCTTCTCCTCTTCTCCTTCTCCTCTTCCTTCATTGCTCCTCTCTTCCTTCTAACATTTCTCCTTTTTCTTCTTCTCCTCACTCTTCTCCCTTCTTATTCTCTCTTGCTTTCACCCCTCTTCTCCCCTCCCTCCTCCTTTGTCTTCTTCTGTCCTTCCTCCTCCTCTCTCTTCACTCCTCTTCTCTTTCCTCTTCTCTCCCCTTCTTTTCTTTTCTCTTCTCTCTCTAGTTGCTTCATTCTTCCTCTTTCCATACCTCTCCTCTCTCTTTCTCTGCTTCTCCTCTCCTCTCCTCTCCTCTCCTCTCCTCTCCCCCTACATTTCTCTAAATCATTAATCGTTTATGAATTTAAGAGGGATGGTGTTCTCTCTCTCTCTCTCTCTCTCTCTCTCTCTCTCTCTCTCTCTTTATCTCTCCAGTACCTGGAAGACTAAAAAGAATATTTCATAGCTCAATTAAGCCACCCGATTCCCTTGATCATGTTTCACTTCCATCCTAGAACACAGGGATTGAGAAATATAGACTTGGCTGTGAGAAAAGCCTTTTGGGAAGAAAAAAGGCTTTGGTATGAGCTGACCTTTCCCCAGCTTCAGCCCTGAGGCCAGGACCCTTCTGCTTGGCTGGACAGCTGAGCCCCAAACATTGGGTGCTGACTCCCTGAGTACCTCCAATCTTCAATATGATAGCAGGAAACCTACCTAAGGTAAGATCTGCCACCTTCTCCCATACATAGGTGTCCCTCCTCTCCTCCTTCCCCCCCCCCACCAAAATCTCAGCGCACTGGACTGGCTACAGGAAATCTCAATGGAATGGTGCTTTATCAACAAAGATGAATTATCTTGAAAACCAGGACTTCCTGTGTCTCCACAGCCTAAGTAAGTTATTCAGTGATCCATCCATCTACCCCATTACCCATTCAATCTGGCAGTTGGACTCACACTCTACATCCCTGCCACAACCACAAGGCCCTATCTAAGAGACAGCCAATGATGCAACCAATCCAGGCCATTGGGGTGTCAGAGAAGGGCTGACATGCCCTCATCCTCTGACTGGGCTCCCCTGTACGTGGTCATTTCCTCACCCAACCGCCCTCCCCACCAAAGCCCACCGATGAGCTGCTGATTTGACAATTACTTGCCAACCCTGACATTTATCATTCCAGGGAAAGAGGTACCCAGCTCTTCATCCCTGGCCTCTGAAGGTACCTGTTGCTTTCTTCCCTAAGGCTGGAGGCAACCAGGAAAAGATCAAGCACTTTCCTCCACCCCCAGAACTGTGCTCAGCTCAGGCCAAGCAGGCCATGCATCCCCCGAGACACTCACCCGAGAGATGGTGAGTGGCATGTTGAAGTCCTTGCCCCCCTGGAGACGGAAGCCCCAGGGTCCTGGGCCAGTGAGGGTCACGCTGTAAGCCATCCCAGGATTGGTGCACCGGTCACCCTTAGCCTCTGCAGGACAAACAGAGAAGTAGGTAGAGGAGAGGTAGACAAAAAGAGGGTGGGAAAGCAGCATGGGGAGCAGTGTAAGGAAGAAAAGAAATACCAACCGCCCTCCCCAGCCCGACAGGGAAGCCACCCGGTCTGCCTTGCCTGCACAGCCCAGATGGAGAGCCACCTAAGAATAGAGGGCAGCTCTAACGTCGACACTGATATCTCCACTCAGCTGAGTCCATAAATGGGTTGTAACCCAATACTCCCTATACAAGTACCTCTGTGACTCACCCAGCTAATATAGCCCCTAGGGAAGGGAGCCCAGCCCCAGCTCCCCCAGCCCCAACCCTAAGGGCAGAAAGTAGAAGGAAATGGACATTCTATCCCTGCCCCCCAACCTCTGGTCTGTTTTTGGGTGGGGAAGTCTTCCCTTTGCCTCCTGGATGGGTTCAGTCTTTCTGGGGACTCAGGGATATACACAACTCCTCTGCTGGGAGCAAAAACCATTTTCAAATGCTCTATCTTTGAGTGTTCTTTACTTTTATTGCCTGTGTGACCTTGGGAAAGTCACTTAAGCTCTTTGAGCCTCAGTCTACTGATCCATAAAATCAGAAGGTTCAGTTTGGTGACCTTGCAGGTCCCTTCCAGCTCGAAATTGGTGAACGAATAAGTGAATGAATGAAAGGCATTTATTAAGCACTTACTATGTGCCAGGCTACATGATAAGCTCCAAGAATGCACATATTAAAAATATGGCCCCTCCCCTGAAAAATGATCTTACATTCTTTTCTTTTCCTTTCCTTTTCTTTCTTTCTCTTCCTGCTTTTCTTTCTTTCTTTCTTTCTTTCTTTCTTTCTTTCTTTCTTTCTTTCTTTCTTTCTTTCTTTCTTTCTTTCTTTCTTTCTTTCTTTCTTTCTTTCTTTCTTTCTTTCTTCTTCCTTCTTTTTTTCCCTGGGTCTCCTTATCATACCCAGGCCAGAAGTGCAGTGGCTCTTCACAGGCCCAATCCTACTATCTATAGGTACAGAAGCTTTGACCTGTTCCATTTCTGAGCTGGGTCAGTTAGCCCCTCCTTAGGCAGCCTGGTATCCTGAAAGGGGTCTCACCACATTAGTGCTGGACTTAATGTGGACACCCTTTTATCTTTAGCCCTACTGTAAACTCAGAACTCCTGAGCTTAATCAGTCCACCAGCCTCAACCTCCCAAGTATCAGGGATTATGCGTAAGGAGCTTGCATGCTAAGAGGGGAAGACAAAGGCTAGGGTTGTACATATAGACCTTCTAGCTACTGGGATGAGGAAACTGAGGCAAACAGGGTTAAGTGACTTGCCCAGAGTCACACAGCTAGTATCTGAGGCTGGATTCCTGACTCCAGGCCCAGTTCTCTGGGTACTAGGGCACCACCTAGATGCCCTCATTTTATAGTTGAAGTAATTGAGACTTGAGTGAAGTGATTGACCCACAGTTGCACAGCTAGTAATAGGCAGACCAGGCATTTAGTTCAATTTAATTTAATTCATTAAAGACTTCCTACATGCAAGGTCATGTTAGAGGCTAGGGATACAAAGATGAAATAAGACATGACTTCCTCAAGTCGTTTTCTTCACCTATAAAATAATAGTTTTTATTACTTACCTTATAATGTTGTCATGAGTAAGATACAAACCTCAATATGCTATGGAAATGTGAGCTATTTAGTGACTATGTTTCCTCATTTGTAATTAAAAAAAAAAAGATTTGGTGAGACCAGACAGTCTCTAAGTCCCACCTTTTAAAATCCTATGATTTGCCTAATATCTCACAGTTAGTAGAAGGTGGGCACTAGATATACGGGTCCTTTAACCCTAAGTCTGGCAATCTTCCTTCTCCACTCCACTCCTGCCTCTCTTTTGGCCCAGTTACATAAAATAATAATAACAGCTACAATTTTTCTATCACTTTAAAATTTGCAAAGCACTTTACAAATGTTATCTCATTTGAAATTTACAACAACCCTGGTAAGTAGGTGCTATTATCGTCCCCATTTTGCAGATGAGAAAACTGAGTCAGACTGAGGTTAAGTGACTTGCCCAGGGTCACACAGCTAGTAAATATCAGAGGCAGGATTTGAACCCAGGACTTTCTGGCTTTCAGGTCAGCCTTCTATCCACTCCGCTACCTCATTAGTTGGGACTCTCTCTTAGGACAATGGCCAACGTGGACATTTATTTATTAAGATGTAGTCTTTTTGGTGCCCCCAGGTCATAGCCAGCTTGCACCAGCCAGCTCGTCAAGGAGGGTGGTGGGGTGGGATGGTGGACATGGGAAGTGCTGGATCTGGAGTCAAAAGGCTTGGCTTGGAGTCCTCTTTCTCCCACTTACTAGCTGTGTGACTTAAGGCAAGTCAACCTCTCTGAGTCTCAGTTTCCTCTTCTGTAAAATCATACAGGAAAAGCCTTACAGCTCCAGGTCTTATAGGTGGGGGATGCTGAATGCTGAACCCAGACCTGGAGACCCCCAGGGTGTGGGAACCAGAGGCTATTGTGGGAGCAATAAATGAAGGAAGGAAGGAATTCCAGGAAAAAGCACTGTCTATACCTTGGCATGACAGGTTCACGAGCTCCTCTCAGTCTTTCTCAGCTACTCGAGGCAGAAGCCAGGGCTAAGGGCTGGGTTTGGGATTCCTTTCCCCCTCCTGCTCCCTCTCCCAAACTTGTAACTCCAAACTCTGCCCCCTGCCAGGGGGCCCCGGCCCCGGCCCAGGGCCAAGGCCACACCTATCAGTCCCTCGGCCTCTGCTGGTCAGGACTATTCCTGTTTCGGTAGCCTTCCAAGGCCTTGGCCGTTCTGGAAAACCTGACTGTAGCACAGAAATTTTGGGGCCGGCCTATGCCATCAGGCAGGCCCTGTGCCCTTTGGAATGGGAGGCCTTGGGGGGAGGAGGAGAGGGAGCAGAGAACAGACAGACAGATGCCATTTGCTCAGTTGCTATGCAGCAGAGCCTCAGGGAGACAGGAGCCCACGTTCTTGGAACTCTGATTAGCTGCCCTTTGGCAGTGAGCACAGCGTACTGGCATGCCTCTCACATGACAGTGTGCTTAAAACTGGAGGTGTAATGGAAACCCGGAGTCTTAAAGCCAGAGTCAAAAGCCTTGCAGTGGGGTCCCCCCCTTTGACCCAAACTTACTATCTGGGTGACCTTGGCCAAGTCCCTTCACTTCTCCCCACTGGTAAAATGGGGCTAACCGTGTCACACCAACTCTCTCTCAGGGCTGTTGGGAGAAATGGATGCCAACTGTGCTCAGGACCTCACAGCTCCAATAGCCTGGCTGTGCCTTCAGCCAGTCTGGGTCCCTGCCTCTATTCTCTGCCTGGACTCAGTAGTCAGGCCACATCAGTTAGTAGTTAGTTCTCTGGTGATGCACCTGTCTACCAACACCAAGGAGGGCTGCTTCTTGGGTGATGGACATCATCTCTCTGTTACTGGGCCAGACTTGAAGCCTTTCTAGCTGGGAAGGATTGGCCAATGTTTGATCCACAGAGGCAGCTCCTTCAAGTAGGAAGGGCCATCTCTATGGCGTGATGAGAGAGAATCAGTGGAGGTCTTTCGAGGAAAGGGCTTCAATCATTCATTCATGCATTCATTTGACTAACATTTATTAAAAGCCTACTGAATACCAGGCACAGAGCTAATCACTGGGGATACAGAGACAGAAACAAAACAGTCGATGTCCTCAGGGAGCTTACAGTCCTTGGGAGAGAACAACATACACCTAGATAAGTGAATACAAAACGTATACAAAAACACAAAGTAATGGGGGGGGTGGGAGGATAACAGCTGGGGAGGGTGGAGGCTGGGAAGGTCCTAATGTAGAGGGGATGCTTGAGCTGAGCCTATACATATATAAATGACCATAGTCCCTGTAGGTAGGTGACTAGGTATGGCTCTCTACCTCCATTCTAATGGTCTGTCACAAGGACTAATCTACTACATTCCCCTGGATAGCCTAGATCTTAGCCCTATGGCATTTGCCTTTAACCGCCCTTGCCTTGCACCTGTACTGTCTTTCACAGGTCACTCTCACCAGAAGTAGTTGTATGCTGAGCTCCATCCCCTGGCCCCTTGACCTTTCCCAGGTCACGTGGACAGGAGAAAAGGCCTTGGACAAGGTCATCTCCAGGACTAGTCAACTGGGAAAGTTATGACCCAGAGGACTGAACCTAGAATGAACCAGGAACCTTCATGCCCCTGTATTAGCAGGCACATCCCATCACTAGTACCCCACCAAAGTGAAGACTCCAGCCCTAGAAATGGCGCCTGCGGGGAGGACGGGGCCAAGGTCTAATCCCTGAATCCCCTTGAGTTGTTGTCTTAAAGATGTATGGGGAGACATAAACAGCAGAGGCCTCTTCTCAGTGAAAAGTGAGCTGGTGACACAAAGGGAAACAATTCCAATGAGGTGGAAAAGGGGGAGTGGTCTAATGAGACTCACTTGGATTGGAGGACAGCTCGAAAAGGATGGGGGGAGGGGGGAAACAAGGACCCGTGGAGATGCCGAAGCATGGCACAGTCTGGTCAGAACTGGGCCGGTGCTGGGAGCCTTAAAACAGCCCCCTCCCAATTCTGTCAGCCCGGGGGGGGGTGGTGGCTGAGAGGGAGGAGGCAGGAGGAGGGAGGAGGAGGGTCTTCCCTAGGTGTTGTCTTACCAGCTTTTTAAATAATCTGTCCTGGATTTTCCTAACATTCTAAATCAAACTCACTGGTTTATGGTTTGCAGATCCTTCTCTCTCTCTCTCTCACTCCTTCCGCCTCCCCCACTCTATGCTCCCTTCTTCTTCTTCTTCTTCTTCTTCTTCTTCTTCTTCTTCTTCTTCTTCTTCTTCTTCTTCTTCTTCTTCTTCTCCTCCTCCTTCTTTCTTTTTGTTTCTCTTTGCCTCTCTGTCTCTTTCTCTCTCTGTCTCTTTCTCTCTTCCTCTGTCTCTGTCTGTCTCTGCCTCTGTCTCTGTTTCTCTGTCTGTCTGACATTTGTCCTTCTCCAGTACTGAAGCACCTCTGTTATTCTTCATTATCTCCATCTTCCATAATATCACTGACAGTGGTAAAACAAATTACTAATCTCCACTCAATCTACAAGCATTTATTAAGCACCTACTATAATGCCAGGTATTATGCTAAGAACTGATGTAAAGATAATGGTCTCTGACCTCAAGGACTTTTCATTGTGAGGGAGTGGGAGGGGGAGATAACATAGGTCCTCAGTCCACAAGACCAAACCAAGGAATTAACTAAATTAGTACTAGCATCTGGTAGTATCATATAGTGGAAAGAATACTTCAAATCCCTTCTCTACCATATATTACCTGTTATTTCCTGTCTCTGGGACTCAGTTTATATATCTGTAAAATAAAGGAATTGGACAAATAATCTTCGAGGTCCTTTCCAACTCAAAATCCTTTGGTGGTTTTGTTCAAGGTCTTCCAAGATGCAAAGCTGGAAGAATGACCTGCTGGGGACACAGACATTCCTGGCCTTCCTCTGTGAAACTGGTCATTTCTTCCCAGTGTTTCCCCAGAGAAAACAGGCCCTTCTTCTCACAGCCTCAGGGGAAAAGGCAGCTTCATCGGTTTGTAGCAATCCCCAAGAAATACTCAAAGGATGAAGAGGGAGAGAGCTGGAGCATATCTAAAGCTGGACACTGAGCCTCACCCCCTTGAAGCCTAGGGACCCCTCCACGCTGGAGGCAGCGCTGGACGGTACACAGCTGGCCCTCTGGGAAGGGAGGGGACCACCTGATGTGGCCTGAGCCATCACTGACTGGTACCGGACCACAGCACACCCTGCCCTCCCCCAGGACCAGGCAGGAAAAGTAAATGGTAATGGGGAAGCTTCGGACTTATTCAGAAACAGAAGAGAACTCTCAGAGGGAGATGGAAGATGGGGAGGGGAGCCCTGTGGTGCCTATTAAAAGCCCAGCAGAGGGTAGGGAAAGCCCAGCCCAGGGTGTGGGTACCTGAAGCTCCCCACGCGGTCCTCTCTGATGCTCCCAGGGTAAGGCTATAAACCCCACGGGTGCTGTGGGAGCCCAGTCCTGGTGATGCCACTCCCTCAAGAGTGGACATGACTGGGTGACAGCTCTTAAGGTGGCCCTTTTAAAGATGGAAGACAAGTTAACTTCCTACATTTTCTTTCTTCAATTAACAACCATTTATTTTCTCTGCCTTTCACCTCTCCCCCCACCCACATACATTGAAAGAAAAGAAAAGAAAAACAAAACCCTACTTATATGCATAGTCAAGCAAAAACAAACCCCAGCATTGGCCCGGTCCAAAATCTTGCCATCGGACTCAGGCTCAGCTTCTCTCTCTCAGTAGCCCCAGAGCCCCAGGCCGAAGGGAGAAGCCAGATCATTCAGCAGCTTCCAGGCCTGCGGGTCAGGGTGGGTGAAGAAAGGACTCCCCTCTGCCTGAGTGCTCCACCAATATTGATCAATCTACCCATCTGCAACTATTTATTAATTGCCTGCTATGTACTAGGCAGTGGGGATACAAAGAAAAAAGAATGAAACAATCCCTAATCATAATGAATGTTTTATTGTAATAATGACTTCCTACCTTGGGGGAGGGAGGGAGCTGCTTTTGGGATTTTGTTCAATTGGGCAGAAACCAGTCCCTCACTAATTCTTTGAATCTTTATAGATGTATGGAGAGACAAAGGAAACAGGAGAGGAGAGAAAAGTAGGGGAGAGGAAGGAAGAAGAGAGGACGGGAGGGGAAGGGAAAGAAGAAGAGAGAGGAGGGGAGGAAAGAGAGGAAGAGAGGAGAGGGGAGAGGGGAGAGGGGACGAGAAGGGAGGGGGAAAGGAGAGGGAAGGGAGGGGAGAAGGGGAGGGGTCGGGAAAGCGGAGGGGAGGGGAGGAGAGGAGAAGAAAAGGGAGGAGATGAGAGAGAAGAGAGGAAGGGAGAGAAGAAGAGAGGAGAGAAGAGGGAAGAAGAGGGGAAAGGAGGGGAGGGGAGAGCTGAGTGGAGGAGAGACTGAGCTCCACAGTGCTTGGAACTGCCTAAAACTTTTCCCTTAAGATCTGAGGTAAATCTGTGATGTGGTTGAAAGAGTGCAGTGTCAGAAACCCTGGCTTTGAGTTTCGCCTCTGCCGATCTGCAGCTATGTGGCAAGCCCATCACGTCTCTGGGCCTCGTATTCCACTCATATTCCTCATAAAGAGAAGTGGTCTCCTAGGTCTCTTGCGGCTTGGACATTCTATGAACTGAAGGTGGAGGAGCTCGTCTTTAGTATCTCCTTGCACTAATCTATCTTATGCACCCCTCTCAGAACAATCTTTCTTCCTCAAAAATATTCATCGATTCTTCATTGCTGCCCAAGAATGAGTCCAAAGTCCCTGCCCTGGCATGGAGGCCCACCTGCAGTCTGCTGCTCCCCTCTTCGTCCCATCTCGCATTGTTCCCCTCTGATCTCTGTCCCTTGTATGTTCCCTGACACCCCATCTCTGCACCTTTGCTCATCTCATGCTGTTCCCTATGCCTGGAATGCGGTCTCTCTCCCCTTCCACTGTTGGGCCCCCACTCCTCCTTTAAAGCCCAAGTCAAAGGTCACCTGCTTCTTCAAGCCTTCCCTGTTCCTGCCGGTGGGTGACCAGGGACTTCATGATGAATTGTGTTCTGCCCTTAATCAGGACAGCACAGCCTGGGCATTGACATTTGGGTCTCTTGAATTTGGTGTCAGGAGATAGAATGCCCCTCCCACTAGCTGTGTGACAGTGAGCAAGTCAGGGAATGTCTCTGATCCCCCTCAAAATTACCTCGGATTCATCTTGCGTCTCTTGTTTGTAACTAAGTACCTATTACCTCCACTGACAGAGTGTGAGCCCCTCGAAGGCGAGGGATGTTTCACTGTCATCTTTATATCCCCATTTCCCAGCATAGTGCGTGGAATGCAGCAGGGGCCCAGCAAATTCTTGTCAGTCGTCCGAGCCCAATTTTTCCTTATTTTAAAAATGGGGATGACAATAATTGCAATAATTTTCCTCTCCTCCCCTCTCCTCTCTGTCTCTCCTCTTCCTTCCTCTCCCCTTCCCTCCTCTTCCCCTCTCTCTTCTCCCCTGTCTTCTCTTCTCCTCACCCTTCTCATCTCTTCCCCTCCTCTCCTCTCCCCTCTTCTTCCCTTCTCTCTCCTCTTCCCTTCCTTTTCCTCATCTCCCTTCTCCTTCTCTCCCTTCTCCCCTCTCCTGACCTCCTCTTCTCTTCCTCTTGTCCTTCCATCCAGCCCTGTTGAGTTAACGTGTATAAAGTGCTTTGTATGCATCAAGGCGCTGTTAGCTGCTGCTGCTGTCACTAGACCCTATGCTTCAGAAGGGCAAGGACCATGCCACATTCAAAACCAGGATTCCAGAAGGCTAGGCAACAAGCATTCATTAAGTACTGATTACTTGTACCAGGCATGGTGTTAAGCACTGGGGAGCCAAAAACAAGTGAAAAGAGAGAGGGTCTCTGCCCTCAAGGAACTTCCATTCTAATGAAGGAAGACACACACACACACAAAAACCTGTCAAGGGTTGTGGTGGGCCGAGGGCACCTGTTGGAGGGGTGGTGTTGGAGTCTAGAACATTGGAAGCATAGTCCAGAGGGAGCAATGGGCTGGCCTAGGCCCCTTCTCAAAATGGAGGCCCCAGGAAGAATCCACCGATGGGAGGGCAAACATCTCTAAAGCTCCTACGATGTTCATGGTGCTGTGCTGGCCCTGGAGATACAGACAAAAAAGAAAGACGATTCCTGCTGTCAGGGAGCTCACATTCTGTTCGGACATCAGTGAACACAAGCTTGTTTGAGGAGGATGGAACAGTAAGAATGCAGGGAGCTGGGGAAAAGCCTCCTGTAGGAAGCGGCCTTCGAGCTGAGCATTGACAGGAAGGCCTTTCTCTCAACATTTTATCGCTGGGCTCCGAGCAGGATAGGCACTCACCCAGCACTTACTACATTTGCTGAATGAAGGAATGTGTGAATCCCAAGACAGATTCTATTCCCCATAGGGGTCAACACCCGGAGTCCATTCTGTACAGGCAGTGAGGTGGTCCAGTAGGTTGAGCACTGGGTCTGAAGTCAGGAAGACTGGAGTTCAAAGTCAGTCTCAGATACTCACTAGCTGGGTGACTCTGGGCAAGTCACTTAACTTCTGTTTGCCTTAGTTTCCCCTCTGTAAAATGGGTATAATAAAAGCACCTACCTCCCAAGGTTGTTTTGAGGCTCAAACAAGATAATCAGTGGAAAGCATGGTGCCTGGCACGTATTAGTGCTATATGAATGTTAATTATTACTAGTCCTCTTTGAGTCCAAGTGGGAGAGTCACCCCACTTCCCATCTTAGAAGGGAGAAAAAACTCAAGGTCACAGAACTGAGATCAGAACCCAGTCAGATACACCTGGAACTCAAGCCCAGGCGTCCAGATGCCCTAAGCAGATTGGACACCCTCCCACCTCCCCCATCACAGGTCTCTGAATTGCAGCTGAAACCTTTCTGGGTCTCATCTTCTCCATTACACTGGGGGCTTCTTGACGGAAGGGGCTGTCCTACTTTTCTGTGTGTTTCCCCAGCATTTAGCACATCGGTTGACATATAGTACTTAAGAAACGATCTTTTCATTCATTCATTCATTCATTTAGAAGACACAGGTGGCCTTCAATAGTCAGGAGAGCTGGAAACAGTCATCAAGGTGAGGAAAGTTCCTGCCAGGCTTGGGTAAGAGAGAAGGACATGGTCAGCACTGAGCAGATAGACTAATAGTTGTAATAAAAAGGGACTCATCCTAGGGTCCAGGATGTTTTACCCAGTAGAAACAGGTTTGGACATTCAAGATAATGAAACTCAGCATAGGTTAGGGGGAAGGGGAGAGAGAGAGAGAACAAAAAGAGTGGCTTGACCTGTGGGAGGCATCCAGCATCGAAAGGGTTAAGTCAGCTGTATGCTTGGGGCAGTCTCATTGGCTGTGTCAGCAGCCCCAGCCCCATTGCCGTCTAAGGCCATCTGCTTTAGGGTTTTATGGGGCAGCTGCCTGAGCAGCTCCAAGAGGGGAGGGGAGGGAGTGGGGTGGGCATTGGAGGGACTTAGGGATAGGGGCCTCTGTACAACTAAGATAGGACGGGGTCACTGACAATGTCAGAGGGGAGTTGAGCAGGATGATGTCACTCTGGCACTATCCTCCTAGCAGGAGCCAAGGGATTTGGGCCCACTGAGAGAATGCAGGGGGCACTCCCATCACCCATGGCTCTTATTTCTTCCCTAAGACCATTAATGTCTAGTCACCCAAATGGGATCTGGATATTCAGACTCAGCTTTAGTGTGAGAGAGTAATAATTATTACTATAACTCACATGTATATAATACTGACATCCATGTGTGAATGTACAAACATATGTGTGAATATACAAACATATGAGAAAAGGAGGAGGAAAAGAGAGGGAAGGGAAAAGAAACGGGTAAAGAGAGAGGCAGAGACAAATGGAGAGAGAGACACACACCCAAGGGGGAAAGGCACAAGAGAGAAAAGAAAGGAAGGAAAGACAGAGAGAGACAGGAGGGAAGAGAGAGAGAGAGAAAGAGAGAGAGACAGAGAGAGACAGAGAGAGAGAGAATTTAACATGTTTTAAGCACTTTCCTAAAAAGAACCCTGCCAAGATTAGGAATCTCATTGTAACAAGTCACTTAACTATGCCTATTTCTCTTTTGCTTACATAAGGAAGATATTCCCTGTACCTTTATCCCTTAAAGGCTAGGGGCTTAATGTGTGGCCCATGGGACCAAACACAACCTACATGAAGGAGGGCCAGGTACAAGCCTCTTGAGATTTTTATAAAAAAAAAAATATCCAATTACTCAGAAACAAAACAAAAAAGAGAGAGAGAGAGAGAAAAAAATAGTCTGCTTCCATCGGCATTCAGACTCCATAGTTCTTTCTCTGGATGTGGACAACATTTTCCATCATGAGTCTTTTGGAGCTGTCTTAGATCCTTGCATTGCTGAGAAGAGCTAAATCTACCAAAGTTAGTCATTGCACAAATGTGGCTGTTACTGTGTACAATGTTCTCCTGGTTCTGTTCATCAGTTCGTATAAATCTTTCCAGGTTTTTCTGAAGCCATCCTGCTCATCATTGCTTATATTATCAGCCTTTATATCTAAATCATGTTTGGTGTAAGATGTTGGTCTATGCATACTTTCTGCCATACTGTTTCCCAGTTTTCCCAGCAGTTTTTGTCAAAGAGTGAGTTCTTATCCCAGAAGCTGGAGTCTTTGATTTATCAAACAGCAGATTACTACAGACATTGACTATTATGTCTAGCTAACCTATTCCACTGATCCACCAATCTATTTCTTAGCCAGTACCAGGTAGTTTTGATGATGGCTGCTTTATAATACAATTTAAAATCTGGTATGGCTAGGACACCTTCCCTTGCATTTTTTTTTCCATTAATTCCCTTGGTATTCTGGACCTTTTGTTCTAATTTTGTTAATATTTTTTCTAGTTCTATAAAATAATTTTGGTACTTTGATTGGTATGGCACTAAATAAGTAAATTAATTTAGGTAGAAATGTCATTTGTATTATATTAGCTCAGCCTACCCGTGAACAACTGATGTTTTTCCAATTATTTAGACCTAACTTTATTTGTGTGAAGTGTTTCGGAATTGTATTCATAGAGTTTCTGGGTTTGTTTTGACAGGTAGACTCCTAAATATTTTATAATGTCTCTAGTAACTTTAAATGGAATTTCTCTTCCCATTTCTTGCTACTGGGCTTTGTCAGTAACATAAAGAAATGCTGATGATTTGTGTGGGTTCATTCCTTCTTTCTTTCAGTCATTCAATTCTCTTCCATGATTTAGTAGAAAGAGCATTGGCCATGACATGAGATGATCAGGGACCCTGCCTTTACGCTTATTCTATCTCTGCAACCTCGAGAAAGTCACTTAACCTCCGTGGGCTCAGTTCCCCTATCTAGAAAAGGAGAGGTTGAGACCAGGTGGCCCTTACTGTCCCTTCCAGCTCTAGGTCAAAGGCCTGTGACTTGTCAAATAGAAGTCAAGGGTCACCATCTGGGATCTAAACCTGGAGTCACCACTGAGATATGCCATGAATGGATACACTTCTCTGGTCTAGGGATTGGTTCCTTGAATTGGATGCCAGGATTCTCATTGCCTTAATCTACATCGGTTCATGACTGGCTGTAGGCCTAAAAATGCTTACTTTTTTAAGCAATGAAATCAGCCTGTATTTTTGGACAGCTCTTGTGTTACTTCTTAAAATTCATGCTTTTGAAGAGCCAGCAAACTGTACTTTATAACTGAAAATTCATGCATCCCCCAGAGATCCAGCTTTCTGTTCATGTGGCCCATTACTGAAAAAACTCAGATGGCTTTGACTTGGATACTAGGAAGTGAATTCTGTGTGGCATTCAAGGCTTCATTCCCCCTCTCTGACCTCTGTCCTTCCCTTTACACACATTATATTTATTTCTCTCTGTATTTCTTTGTTCCATCTACTCCCCCAAGCTTTCAATGCTCTCTTTAAAAAAAATCTCTTATTGTGAATATAACAAACATTATCATTTTCACATACAAAGAACAAAAAAAGAGAATTATATGTGAAACCACAAATCTCCATTATCTACAGCTTAGCTTTTTAAAGATTCTATAAGAAATTTAGCACATTCATTCCAAAGCTTCCTGCTTGTCTGTATTTCCTGCTGAACCTCCTTCTGTTCTCTTCTGCGCATTTTAAGAAATGCTTCACTGAGTCTTTACTTTCTCTTATGCTCTTTTTTGGCATTCCTGTTGCTGGCCCCACCCTCCCAGTTCTCCTCCAGTAGAAAAATCTATCCTTGTAACAAACAAGCAAAATCAAGCAGAAAAAAAAAAGTCTGTCTCATTCTGCACCTCTAGTCTCTCAGTTCTGAGTCACAAGGTGGGCAGTGTACTTCACTGTCAGTCTGCTGCTGCTCTGTTTGGACATTGCCTTGATCAGAGTTCTTAAGGTTTCAGGGTTGTTTTTCTTTACAACATTATAGTCACTGTATAAATTGTTCTCCTGGTTCTGATCACGTCCCTCTGGATCTGTTTATACAAGTTATCTCAAGTCTTTTCTGAATCTGTCCTTTTCATCTATTTCTTATAGTGAAATAAAATTCCATTACATTCATGTAACATGATTTATTCAACCATTCTCCAATTGATGGACACCCTCTAGTTTCCTAGAACGAGTGCCCAGTTCTTTGCTATAGCAAAAAGCACCGCTATAAATAAATTGCATGCTGCCTTGGGGAGGAGGGAGGAGAGGGAGGGGGAGAAAATTTAGAACTCAAAATCTTGTGGCAGTGAACTTGGAAAACTAAAAATAAATAAATGAATGAATGAATATTTTTTTAAAAAAGAATTTTATCAGAGAAACCCGAGAGAAAGCATTTTGAAAACCAATTAACTGCTTCTCTTCTAATTTTAGCCACATTGATTTTATTTCTGCAAATTTTGTATAATCAAAATTGTTTGTCTTCTGTGAACTTCTTGATCTTTTGTTTGGTCAAGAACATAGCTGTGAAAACTATCTCCTTCCTTGCTCCTCTTACTTGCTTATGATATTACTATTTATATCTAGGTCATGTGTCTATTTGGAACTTGTTGCGATATATGGTATGAGATCTCAGTCTAAATCTAATTTCTGCCGGACTGCTTTTGAGCTTTCACAGTAGTTTTCTATGGATAAAACAATTGAAGGAGAAATCAAACAATCAATATTTTTAAAGTATCTATTATGTGCCAGACTCTGGGAGATATAAATACAGGATTTTAAAAGACCTTGAGCTGAAGGAGCTTACATTTTACTGGAGGGAGGAGACAATATATACATGTATATTTATATACAAAATAGTTGTACAATAAATGCAAAGTCATTGGTGGCATGGATAGAACTCATAGACAAGGTTAGGAGAATGAGGAAGGGCTTCATTTAGAAGATGGCTTCTGAACTGAGCTTAGAAGGAAACCAGGGACTCTAAGGTAAGGGGGGAGGGCATTCCAGGCACAGGGGACTGCCAGTCCTAGGCTCAGAGATGGAGTATTGTGGGTGAGGAATAAAATCATTTTGTCTACAGATCATAGAGTGCATGGAGGTAAGTAATGTTTAATAAGCTTGGAAAGGTAGATCGGGACCAGGTTGGGAAAGATTTAAATGCCAAGCAGAGAAATTTACATCTGATCCTAGAAGCAATAGGGAGTCATTGGCAAGTATTGAGTAGGGAAGTGACGTGGTCAGACCTGCACTTCAGGAAAGTATTGGTAAATGTGTGGAGGTTATATTGGAGTAGGAAGAAATTTGAAGCACAGCCAATTAGAAGGCCATTGCAATAGTCCAGGTGAGAGGTAGTGAGAATCTGAACTGAGGTAGCAGTTGAGAAGGGGGTAGATTTGAGAAGTATCGAAGACCTGTAGAAACAACAAGGTTTGACAGTTGATTGGGGCAAGGATGGTGGGGCCCTCAACAGACATAGGGAAATTCAGCAGAGAAATAGGTTAGGAGGGCTAGATGATGAGTTGTATCTTAGATATGTCTGAGATGCCTATGGGATACCCAGTTTGAAACATGATAATATGCTCAGGAGAGAGTCTGGGGTTGGGTATGTAGATCTAGGAAGCATCTGCTAAAATGCTTGATCCCAGATACAGGGGAAGATCACAATGAGACAATGTCTGGGACCTCTTATGTGTCTTGAACAGTTGCAGAAACTCCTTGGTGCTGGGACTAACCTTTACAGAATGCAACAAGTCTATATCTGGAGGACAAATGCCAGAGAAGATAGCCAACTATGGGCACTCGGCAAAGCTCAAGCAATTCCTTGCCAGACGCTCATTCCAATGTCCCATGAGCAGCTTATCCCATGAACAGTTGAGTCTTCCTATCACCTCCTGGCATACTGAAGATATGAATGTTCTATCATTTGGAAGAGAGGCAGGAGATACCCCTTTTTTTCCTTCCCTCCTTCCTTCCCTTTTTCTTCCTTCCTTCCTTCCTTTCTTCCCCAACTACCACGCATTGATTTTATACATACATGGCTGTCCCCCTCAATAGAGCGCTCACTCCTTGAGAACAGGGGTTGCTTTGTTTTTGGCTACATATATATCCCCTTGCCTTGAACAGTGCCTGCCACACAGTAGGTGCTTAATAAATGCTTGTTGACTGATTCGGGCATCAATGGGAGGTAGGAATGATTCTGTAGCATCTAATGATGACTCAGTGATTTGATTCTTTTAACATCTTTGTCTTAACCTCTGCTAGATGATTTGCACCATGTTTGTTTTTCTCCTTTTTTTGCTCTTTATATCAAACCCCCTTCCTTTTCTCATGACTAAATCTTAAAAAGACACTCCTACTTTTTTCCTCATTGACCAAAGAAGACACCAAGTCTAAAATTGTTCCTTTTTGTAGTTGTTTACCTCCAAGCTGAGGAAATGGACAACCAGAGAAGGTTAAGTGACTTTCCAAGGGTTCTAGGACAAGAACAGGAGGCCGATTTCAACCCTGGCCCCCAATTTCCAGGCCCCCTGATTTCCAGTCCAGTTCAATATCCATCATCTGTCTCTGCCTTTACAGGAAAGCTCTTGGTTGGCATGATCCATTCCAGACCTAGCTAAGTGATGGACCCATTGTCCTCTGCTCTGGCCATATTGTATCAGGATTGCTGTGGTTGGAGAGGACATGGATACATTAAGAAAGGCATCTGACGGTAGTGGCTAGAGAGCTGGCCTGAAAGGCAAGAAGCCTTTAGCTGAAGTCCAGTCTCTGAGTGACCTTGGGCAGAGAAGACGCTCATCTGCGTTGGTAGGCAAAGTTTCCTCACCTGGGAATTGGTGATACCAGTTCCAACCTCTACTCCTATTGATAAACAAAAGACTGCCCCAGGGGAGAAGACTTGGATGTGGAGGAATTAGAAATAATGCCTTAAGAGAAGGTTGAAGAGGGGCAGATAGGTGGCGCAGTGGATAGAGCACCAGCCCTGAAGTCAGGAGGACCTGAGTTCAAATGTGGCCTCAGACCAAACACTTGATACTTACGAGCTGTGTGACCCCGGGCGAGTCACTTAACCCCAATTGCCAAAAAAAAAGAAAAAGAAGAGAGAGAGAGAGAGAGAGAGAGAGAGAGAGAGAGAGAGAGAGAGAGAGAGAGAGAGAGAGAGAGAGAGAGAGAGAGAGAGAGAGAAGGTTGAAGGAATTGGTTATGAATCTGGTCCAAGAAGAGAAGGCTAGGGGAGGGTTCATGGCAGCATTTGCTTCTTTCAGAACTAGGAACAGTGAGTGGAAACTGCCAGCATTGGCTTGACACGAGGAAAACCCCTCAAGAATGAGCACCCCAAAGTGGAGTGGGCTTCCTCCAGGGGGTGGGGCTCCTTCACTGGGTCCGTTCGTTCAAGCAAAAGATGAGTTTGGGGATATCTTGTGGGTGGTCTCAGCGGCTCCTTTCCGATCTGAGACTGGGAGCTTTGTAGACTCTTATCTCTTATCTTGGGCTCCTTAGCAATGCCTCCCCCAACAGGAGAAAAAGTATTGGCTATAGGGTCAGAGGAGCTGCACCCAAATCTTCCCTCTGATGCCTGGTATGATCTGGGCCACCCGGGTTGACTAACTAAAGTGCCCTCGGCCTCAGTTTATTTATAAATTGAGAGGCTGGGGTTAGACAGCCTTTGAGGTCCTGAATCCTATCAGGTCTGGGGCCACTGCCAGCAGGTGTGTGACCAGTCCCCTCCAGCCAAACCACAGGAATTTTTCTGGTTTGGGGACATCTAGGTGTCACCTCTTTTATTCTTTCTGTACCAGAAAATGTTGGACATTAGAATACCCTTACGACCACGCATGTAGGGAAAGGGAATAAAATGAGCTTGGATTTTATCCTGGGTGTCCGGTGTCTGTGGTCCTAAGAACCAGAGAAGTCCCAAAGGGTGTACAAAGGTAGCTAGCTCCCCTATCCCATCATCCTGTGGGGCCTGAGTCCATCTGTCGACTATCATTTATTAAGCACCTGCTGTGTTCCAGGCGCCACACCAAGCATTGGGAGTAGGAAGCAAGCAAAAACAGCCCCTGCCCTTGGTCGAATTGGGGAGACAGAATGCAAACAACTCGTGCAAGTGAAAAAACAGTGGGATGTATCAGCGATCTCAGAGGGAAGGCAGGGCCTCACTCTTTCTTCCCCTTCCCAACGTGCCCGCCAGTGAAATCAGGCGAAGAAGACTTTCTTCTCTCTAGAGTCGACTCAGCTGTGCTCAGACCCGCTGTCAGAGTCCGGCATGCATCCAAGAGCTCAAGGCAGGAGCCAAAACAGGGACAAAAGGGGGAAAGAGAAAAGCAGGGGGCCAAGAGTGAGGTAGGGCTTAAGACTCAGACAGGTAGGTGGTTTTTTTTTTAAGTTTTATTGATGCTTTTGATTCTCTACACTAGTTATCTCCTGATATCCCCTCCCCCCACATTTAACCCTCCCTTGTAACAATAATAACACACATATACACACAGTTAAGCAAAACCAATTGATGAAAAATGACCATATCTGACACTGAATGTAGTATTCTGCTCCTGTAGTTCCCCACCTTTCTGATGGGACAAACGGGCAGGAATGAACTCTATTCTCTGTTCTTCTAAACCAAGATGATGATTACAACTACTCTGACCTTGGCTGTCTTCCTGTTGTTTCTGCATCTCCATCCAGAGAGGCATCATGGCTCGGTGACTAATGAGCTGGCCTGGGGAGCTCTGGGCAGGAAGCCCTACAAACTGATGCCTGCTGCCTGCATATTGACTTTGAAAACCACATATTAACATTATCTATGTTCTATTGCATTTTTATTTATTTGGGTTATTTTTTTTTCAGATTACCCAGGTGTATTTTAATTTTGTTCTGGCTTCACTCAGGAGTTTTGCAGGCTGCCAGCCATGTATAAAGCACCTCTGCTCTAGGGCAGCAACTCTAGTCACAGAGAATGGTGAACAGACTTGGTAGAGGGAATTTCCTCACCTGGAAGTTCTCTATGCCAATGAAATCCCAACTGTCCATCCAACACCATCCCACTGGCAAAACAGAACAATAGTGAGTGCTTCCATTTTACACGTGGGGACTTTTTTCATGAAACATGAATTAGAATCAGAGAAACCTCAGATAAATGTAAAGAGATTATAATGGAAGCCAACCACACGTACATAGGGCTGGTGCATCCTTGTTACCCTGTCAACTGTGAGGCCTGTTTAGTCATGGAGGGAAAATGGAGAGAAAACAAGATTACAGTATTTCAAATAATCTTGGCATGAGTCAAAGACCCCAGACCAAATCCCTATGCTTTTATCGGGTGGTCACTACTTCTTTTTTTTTTAACAGCTTATTTTCAAAAGGATACAAAACAACAGCAAACTACCAGTGAGTGGTAACATAAAGAAACTGCACTTGGGAGCAGCTGGTCAAACCATGTCCCAGTTTTTCTGTTGCCCTGGAAATACTGAGGGTGGGGGTGGGGTTGAATATTGCTTGGAAGAGCAGGGCTTGACTGTCATGTTCTAGAGAGGAAAGGAGGGCCTTGTCCCTGCAGGTAGAGGGCTGCAGAATCATAATAGGGCACCAGACACTTTGCAGCAACATCTAAAGCTGATTTCCATTTTCATGATATGAGTGTGAAGAAGTAGACACATAGCCAAAAGCACAGAGTGGTGAGTGGCCTCTGGGCAGGCTGCAGAATTGTATTTATATTTGAAGATCCAGGCTGGGGAGAAGGGTCCCTGTCTGTGAAAATAAACAGCACAGATTTGTCAGGAAGGAAGATCCACGGGAGGCCTGGCCCCTTGCCCTAAAGGGAAGGACTCAGGTCTTCAGAAGCAGATCTGCTGGGATTCCTGGACCCCTGTGGGTGAAAGGTAAGGCTAGAAAGTCTGGCCTCCTTTATCGGCCTTTGAGGCCAAGCCAGCCTTAGTTGTGTGACATTGGGTAAGTCAAGTAATCTCTCTTGACCTCACTTTCCTTATCTGAGAAATATGCATAATAATACATGCTATGCCTACCTTGCAAGGTTATCAGGCTCCAGTGAGATAATGTTTGCAAGGAATGTGTAAATTTTAAAAGTGAAGGCTATTGTTTGAAAGATAAAGTCATTAGTGTACATTGGCTGCCAAAAAGCTGAGGGAACCTTGGATTGCATCAGCAAACATATAATGTCTACAACTTCTAATGATTCTTAACCCAGGGTCTATGAACTTTGTTTTAAAATATATATATCTTGATAACTATATTTCAGTATAATTAGCTTCCTTTGTAATCCCACATAGCTTATTCTGTGCATTCGAAAACTGTAATCTGAGAATGGATCTATAGGCCTTACCACACTGCCATTGGGGTCCATGACACAGAGAAGGTTTAGAACCCTTGGGAAGAGGAGGCAATGGTCCTTCTCTCCTCTACCTTCATCAGACCACATCTGAGGTCCTGTGTTCAGTTCGAAGCACCACATTTTAGGAAGGACGTTGACAAACTAGAGTGTGTCCTGAGGAGGGTGGCCAGGATTCTGAAGGGACCAGAAACCCAGCCAGGACAGGATCAGTTGAAAAAGCTGGGAGTCGTTAGCCTGAAGACCTCGAGGGAGCATGGTGGCTGATTTCAAATACGAGAAGGTATGTCATGGAAAAGGGGATTAGACCTGTTTTTCTTGGCCTCAGAGGGCAGAACAGGGACCACTGGGGATAAGCTACAGAAAGGCTGATTTTGGCTCAATGGAAGGGAAACCTTGCTAACCATTGGTGCTATCCAAGGGAGAATGGGTGGCCTTGTAAGGCTGTCAGTGAGGGCCTTCTTACCAGAAGGCTCCAAGCAGAAGCTAGATGAGAACGTGTTGAACATGCTGGGCAGTAGGGGTGGGGGAGGGGAGGAATTCATTCATGCCCCAAGTAGGGGCAAGACCACCACACAGGTCAGATGATGGACCCTTCAGCACTAGGGGTCTTTGCTTTTCTGAATACCCTATACCTCTATACTCCTCTTTCTTTAGCCAGAATCGCAGAGGCAGAAGAAGAAACTGATGGGCAAAAGACTGGCACGGCTTCTTGAAAGGGATCATAGGTCCACAGAATTAGAGCTGGAAGGGTCCTTAGAGGAGATCTATTCCAACACCCTTATATTACAAATGAGAAAACTGAGGCCCAGAGTGGTTAACGGACTTAGGCAGCTAGGTGGTACAAAGGATAGAGCCCTGGACCCAGAATCAGGAAGGCTGGAAGAAGGGCTGGAGTCTGAGACTGTCCTCGGACATTTACCAACCAACTGTGCAACCCTGGGCAAGTGACCTCTGTTTCCCTTAGTTTCTTTATCTCTAAAATGGGGATAATAATAGCACTTAGGAACAAGCTGATTACGAACTCCAAGTGCTTGGCAAACCTTCATGTTAACAATTAGCTATTAGTATTGTTGCCCAAACTCACATGGACAGTAAGGAGCCGAGTCAGGATTAGAACCTGCATCCTCTGGATCTCGGATCACTGAGCTTGGCACATGGACGATCAGAGGGGATGGGGAGGGGGTCTACCTCTAAAGAAGGGTGCCTGGTGTCAGAAGATCTGTGTACAAGACATCTCAAGTGGCCCAGAATACATTCTTCTCTAGCTCTGATCCATGTCCCATTCTCTCACTGAGCAGATGAAGGTTGACAGCTGTGGTTCTTTTTATAGGAGCCAAGTATTTTTTGTGACATGCCGAACACCAGGAGAGTGAGATTCACACATGCAGGCGCCCAATCACCCTACAGTCTTGCACAGTAAGGACATTGGCAAAGACCCCCACCCCCAGTCCAACACACAGTCTTAGATCTGGTCACCTCATGTGTGCCGTGCCTGTGCTCAGACAGGCACGGGTAATGAGCATTCAGAGTCACACAGTGCTTTAAAGGGTATGCTCAAAGAATAGATATACCATTTGTACTTCTTTCTCTGTGTGCCCAACCCCTCTTGCCCTCTCCCCACCCCAAAATGTGTGTGTGTGTACGTGTGTGTGTGTGTGTGTGTGTGTGTGTGTATAAGCTTGTCTGACCCTCACAAAGAGCTGGCAAGGTAGGGATTTTAGGCATTATTAACTCCATTTTATAGTTAAGGAAACTGAGGCTCAGTAGGGTCAAGTGACTTGCTCAGAGGCACATAGCTAGCAAGCATCAGTCCTAACTTGTGCTTTGAAATCATGGTTTCCCTCCTTGGTTTGTTTTTTTTGTTTTGTTTTGTCTTTATAACACAATAACGTACACGCACAACCTAACACCAATTATAAATCCACTTACATTTATGTACAGATAAACCTATACAAAACATAACCTGTGCACTGTCTATATGTACCAGGAAGGGAATTGGCTCGATGGAGACCCAGAGCCCAGCTAAGCAGCTGAGCTCTCTTAAGGCACGAGGCAGAATAACAACAAAGAAAAATAACTGGAGAACTGGGAGAACGAGAAGGGCTGGCCCTTCCCACTTGGCCAGGCTGACCTCTGGGGTGTGATAGGGGGAACTGAGAAGGTCTCCCTGCTCAAAACAGCCCCCTGCCTGCCTGCCACCTGTTGCAGGGCTGGAAATCCCACCCTTTGTGTCCCTCCTTGGCGAGGTAGGGCTTTGTCTCCAGCCCTAGCTTTCCTCTTTCCCACTCTTACCCCCATTAAAATGTAAATAGATTGGCCTGTAAAAATTATCCCATTTAGCCAAAGTTGTTTTTTGTTTTTAAACACAGATACTGGGGGAGTTTGGTGGGAAACTTCCCCAGAGAGTGGGAAAAGGTGTCAGGAGAGGCAGGGAGTCCTTCATGTCTAGGGACTGGTAGGGGAGTGAATAAAACCAGACTTAGGAGGACACTAGACCCCTGAAAAGGAGATCGAGTGAACCAGAACATTAGGAAGCTATTGCTACCCTGGAGAGGAGGGTCCAGAAAGGGAAGAAACAAAAACTCACTTGGGTGACTTGTAAGGAAAGGGATACCTATTTTTAATTTGGGGTGACCTGTAGAGGGCAAAATTATTCTGTATATGAAGTGACCTGGAAAGTTATGTGAAATTGCTCATTCCCCTTTTAGGGCAGAAGAAGGAGGGATATTTACTTAACTAAGCGATTAGCTACCAGTAGTAAGACAGAACATTTACCAGCCACTATTCAATCAGTAGGCTTCCTGATTACTGGATAGTGAGCCTAGGAGAGTGACTGGCCCTATGGGCTCCATCCAAGGAGTAGAGATGGGTGAATCCCCAAACTGTGGAAGGTGTAGAGGGGAGTACCATGCTCATATGGCATCAGAAGGGCACCAGGTATTATGGCTTGGGGTTCCTGCTCTGATAAGAATGGTGTGAGCCCCACCAGGCTTGTGGAACTATAGGAAAGGATTAAGTTAGCAAGTATAGGTGCCACTCTGTCTGGACCAGGGTAGTTCCCTTTCATATGCCTCTCTGATGACCTGAGCCTGGTATTATATTTCTGAATTTGTATATTCTCTTTTTCCTAGTAAATAAACCCAAGAGAATGTACTCCTGTGGTCCAGAGAGGCTGAAGGCAGGTGATAGAATGGGAAAAGGGAGAATGACTGCTCATAGCAAAACATGGCTGGGGCAGAGAAAGGGGAGTGGGTAACTGGGGTGTGGTACAGTAGATCTCTGAACCCCCAAAGCAGGGCTGGCTCAGGAGCTATGGGGTGATGTTTAATGATTAGGACAATTCCCAAAATAGTAAAATGGTAAAAGCCTTAGGTCAGAAAGCAAAAGCCTGCTAGACCAGTTCCGTGAAGAGAAGCAAGGGCCCTGAGGTATCTGATTGTTTTAGTGTGGCACAGTATTAAACACACTGGCTCTGGAGTCCAAAGGTCCTGGGTTCTAATCCTGTCTCTGACATTTATCACCTATATGGCCTTGTGTTGTCACATAACCTCTCTGGACCTTAAGATGAGGGGGATTGACCTCTGAGGTTCCTTCTACCTGGAGAGCAGGGTGTCTTTTCACGAGTCCTAGACCCCTAGGTCAGGCTGGTGAAGTCTATGGACCCCTTTCCAGAATCAGGTTTTGAAATGCATCAACTAAAATACATGGGATCATAAAAGAAACCACTTCTATTGAAATATTATATCAAAATATTCTTTAAAAGCTTGGATCCTGGGTTAAGAACCCGTACTATAAGTCTGTGATATAAGCCGAAGGCCCAGGCTTAGACCCTTTAAACATTTTCCCATTGTGCTCTGGGCCCATGGGGGGTGAGGGGAAAAGCTTAGGTCTTTAAATATTTCCGCCAGACTCCCCAGAGTCACAGAGCCTCCTGAGAGCTTCTCAATCCAAGCCTTTAATGGTCCAAGGCCTTCAGTGGCTATGTTGGGAGCCAGCCAGCTGGGCAGCTGGAACCTTCTCCATAATCCCAGCCCTTTCCTGGGGCCACGGAGCTGTGGTTACTATTTAGTGAAGGTTCACCCACCTCAGTCTCTACTCCTATTGAGTTTGTGAGTAGGAGCATGAGGCCTGAAGCCTGCCTGGCATTCCTTACTAAACTCGGGACTGGGTGTTCCAATTCTTCCGCTCTATTACAGGAACACTTTTGTGGTTGTGCTATGTGAATTTATGAAAATTAAAAGTCGTATTTCTCTGAACCCATAGCCTCACGGGTGCCCCTGAATCAGAAGCGGGTATAGAAAGTTCATTGACCTGCCCCTATACCAATATGTGAGAGCAAGATGGGGCCTGAAGAGGCAGACAAGTCTGCTGTCAGATAAATGATCGTTTCCCCCACACCCCTGGTGGACCCTCTCCTGCTTCCCAGTGAACCTCCTTGGCATGAAATCTCTGTTTCAACCCTGGGTTTAGCCTCACCCTTGACACCTAGACATTCTTGAGAAGTCTGGCTCCTGGCTTGACCTGCTTCTGGTTGACATTTTTGTTTGGATCTCAATATCGGTGGTCCCTTTTCCCTTAACGTGGAGGGGATTCCTCAAGACCCATGGTTCCTGGTGCCATTTATATAAAACCAAAGGTAGGGGAAACCCCTGAACTTAGGTGGTGGTCAAGTCTTCTCCCACAGAGAAGATACACAATTAGGCAATGAGGGGCCTACCCCCAGCTCTGCCTGGCCAGGAGACCATGAGGTTTCCTGGTCAAGGTATTATTCATATTATCCCCAAGGAGTGGAGTAAGCTACCCCTCTGCAGCTTGACCTAGAGTGGGCCAGGAAGGTGTAGATAGCTTCAAGCCTGGAGTTTCCTGTCCCTGGATGGTAAAGCCAACCTCGGGACAGGACAGAGTTTGGGCAGACTGAGCAGCATCTCAGGCTTCAGAGTTTGGGCCCCCACACTCACCTCCAAGAGAGATAAGTCATCCATCTCTTCCAGGGTCTAAAGGCAAAAAACAAGAGTCAAAAGCCTAGTAGCTGATACACTTCCAGAGTCACTATAGTGATATTGCCTAGGAAGATGACAAGACCAGCTGGAGCCATGGGGACATGGTGGTGCAGTGAGCTAAGGGGCCATCACTTGGAAACTCCCAATTCAACATCATGAAATGCACTAAGCCCATACTTCCTCGACAGTGATTGGCGCATAGTAAGCATTTAATAAATGCTGATTGACTGAGTGACTGACCTACTAGGGTCAAAAGACCTAAGCCTATATATGTTCCAGTTCTGTCACTCACTATCTGTGTGACTTTGGGTAAGTTGTTTAACTTCCTTAGGATTCATTTTCCTCATCTGTAAAATTAGAAATGTAACAACAGTAAGGCATTCCCTATCAATTTCAGGGAATCAGATCAGGTGAGATATTATATGAGAATTGCTTGTAAAACCCTAACATTTGGTACAAATGTCAGGTAGTTTTATTGTATTATTATTATTAATTATGGACTTGATTGGGGATCAGCAGTTACACCTGAGCCTCCTGCTTTAGCCAAAAGACACCTTGAGTGCTGGAGATGTTGACTCCTCAGATTCCCCATACTGACCCTGCCAAGGGTACCAAGTGAAGACAACTTGGACCTTCCTCTCCTCCACAAGTAGTTCTCCCTTCTCTCATCTTCCCTTCCTCTCCTTCTGCTGCCCCACTCAACTGTCTCTGCCTCCCTGTCTATCCGGGGCCAAGGCCTGAGGCCTTGAGAGGTAGCTGATCACTGGAATTAGGGAGGTCAGTGGGCTCAGCCACCACGTCAGCCTGGCTCTGCCTACATGCCGCCCAGGTAACACCCCGGCCCCTGCTTAGCTCAGCATCTTCCCTTTTCCCTCCTTCTGGTCCTGCCCCCAGCATTGCAAATGCTAGATTAGAGCTGGAAAGGTCCTTAAAGGCCACCATTTTATATATAAGAAAAATGAGGCTCAGAGAGATTAAGAGGTCACCTACAGTCATATAGCTACTAAATGTCCAAGGTGGGATTTGAAGCCAGATCTGGCACCCTATATACTACCCCACACTGTCTCCAGGGACACTCTCTAGTTTGGGTATGGCCTTAGAGCTACCATCCTGCCCCAGTCACCTTGGCCAGAGTCTCCCAGCTTCGACCCTTGGCCTTGGCTGTGGCCATCGGCTCTCCCGTCTCCATGATGTCTTGGTCTATCCTGCAGGACCCATCTTGGTTCTTCACGGTCAGGCTTGCAGCACCCATCTCCATGTTGTTCCAGCCCTGCGAGGAACTCATGAAGAGAAAAGTCATCACGCTGGGCTCTATGCTTAGGTTCTGAGCCACTCTATTTCTTTGATGGAGGAAGGAAATGTATCCCCTTGAAGAGCAGAAAGGAAACCTCTCCTTTTCTCGGGGCCCAGCCCTTCTTTCACTTGGCCACAATATCTTCTAGTATGGTCCTCTAAACCCAAGCCCTGCTTTCCTCTCTCCATGCTGCTCCCTAAAATATTCACCAGGTTTTCCTGGAAAGATTTGAGAATTCAAATCCTAGGCCTTATGGTTTCAGAATCTGTTACAGAGAGTGTGTGTATATGTGTGTGTGTGTATGCAAAACTCTGTGTATCTATACATTTATCATGTCTACATGTGTCTGAATTTATTGAGTTTGCATAAGGTCTGTGTGTGTGCCTGTGTCTGTAAATCTGTTGTATGGGTGAGTGCGCTCAACCTGGAGGAGTTAGGACAGGAGGCAGGATAGGGAGTTTGCTGTCTCAGAGGGTCTAACACCTGCAAGTCCAGTAATGTGGCTAGCGGGTCATTGCCTTGGCCCGTGACTAAAGCTGATCAGAAATGTTTCCTTGCCTTGCTCACAATCCCCTGTCCACGCCTAGGACCTTGGCCCAGTGGACAGACTGGAGGCCAGAGCTAGTATCGCTCCTGAGCAGGGCACATGGCGAGACCGTCAGCTTGCCACCTGCTGACTTTTGGTGAGCCCCCACTGCGTGTGAGGTCTATCCATCCAGGGCACATAAGACAGGAAGTACAGTCCCTACCTTCAAGAAGCTTAGGCTCCACTGGGGGAGACTGAAAGGATAAATCCACATGAAAGAAATTTTCAGAGCAATTTATCAGCAACTGGAAATGAAGAAGAGACTGAATTGAGGAAGGAAGGAAGTCTGAAGGACGCTGGGTGGATAAAAGCTGAATGTAGGTGACTCGCGGCTGCATCTTGCTCCCTCCTTTGAAGAGGCAGTGATGGGCCAGGGTCTTTCCCTGCATGTCACCTGTGTCTGAACCCAGAAACTCCAGTTCACCTGCTTATTGATCCTTGGTAGCTTAGTGTTTATTCTGCTATCAATTAACTGTATGACCATGGCCAAGTCAGTCTCCTCTGGGCCTCAGTTTCCTTTTCTGTGAAATTATGGGGCCGGACTAGATGATCTTTCACATTGTATGATTCAATGGGCTAGTCCAGAGGCCACGTGGTACCGTGGGAAGAGTACTGGACCAGGGCTCAGAGGACCCAGGTTCTGGTTCTGACCTTGCTATGTTACTTTGGACAGGCCAGTTCATTCCTCTGGCTTTCCTCCCTTCATCTGTCAAATGGAGGAGATAGTATCTGCCCTACTGGGTATGAGTGCTGAAGAAGGAATTCTGGGAGAGTCTCTGCAATTTAAATTGAGTTGATGTGGATAAAAATAACTTGGAGAGGATAAGCTGCTAATACACATGCAAAGTGGCATTTTTCCTACTGTAGTCATGCAGCATTCAATTGTGTACCAATCATGTGCCCCAAAATGGCCCTAAGAGGCCTGGAGCCCAACCTGAACCTGAGCACGTGTCTTCTGTACAGCATCTCCAACAAGTGATGGCCTAGTCTTTGCATGAACCTCCAGTGATGGGGAACTCACTACCCACTTTTTGGATAGCTTTCATTAAAAACATTTCCTTCCACTGAGCCTCAAACAGTCTCTCCGTTAGTTTTACAAGTTACTCCTAGTTCCTTGGCCCTAGAAGACAGAAATCCAATCTCCCTTCTCCAGAATAGTCCCTCAAATACCTGAAGACAGTGGTCATATCCACTCTGCCTTTTCTTCTCTAAATTAAACGGGCCTTATTCCTGAACCTGATTCTCAGCTGGCAAGGTCTTGAGACATCTCACCCTCCTCTGGAGGGTGTCCATCTTATAAAAGTCTTAAATAAAATGGGGCACCAAGGACCAGGCATGAGACTCCAAGTCTTATCTGACCAGAGCAGAACGTAGTAGGTCATTCTGGACCTCATACAGACTAAAAACATTTTTTTAAATGTCAAACATAGAGTTAGTTCCAAAGCTGATGTTGATAAAGGTCTCCAAAAACTTATCTCAGGTCCCTGTTCTCCTGCTTCTGAGGCTGATTAGGTTCTGGCCCATTTCTAGGTGCGGGCTTGGAATGGGGTGGCAAGGAGGAAGAAGGAGGAGGATCTTTTCTACCCTGAGACTACCCCCAAGGATTCAGCCCAATATGTACCCCTGCCTCTTCAGTCTAGGGGAACAACTCGACTTAGGTCACATAAATTTCCAGATTCCAAAATTTAATCTAATATTCAAGGCCTTCCATATTCTAGCCCTGACCTTCCTCTTCCCCCTTAACTTTTGCTTCTTCCTTACACAGACTCTAGGTGCCAAAGTCCTCTCATCACTGTCTTGAATACCAACCACCACATTCATTTCCATCCCATGCCTTCTTTCTAATGCTGCTCCCTGCTCCTCTCTGCCTATCCAAATTCTACATACCTTTCAAGGCCCAGCTGAGATCTGGTCTTCTCCATGGGACCTATGTGCTAAATATTATTTCCTCCTCCTAAGAACACATACGAGTACTTAATACCAGAATCATACAGTCTAATCGTTGATAATCTGGCTTGTACTGTTGTTATCTCATTGTTTTATGGGTGAGACTCAACTCCCCTACTGTTTATGAGCTTTTTGAGGTGTATAGACTCTGCTTTCTCTTTATCTGATTTGTCTCACATCTGGCACAGGGCTTGCCACCCAGGAGGGTTAGACACACTGAGTGGCTCAGGTCATCTCTTGGGCAGACTTGGGGTCCTGAGTCACCCTGGGCTGCCAGAGGTAGGAAGTGAAGATCTCTGCCTGGAGCGCCTTCTCTATGAGGACCTTGGGGAGCACTGGACCCCAGAGGCGGCATAGGGAGCTAGCCCAGGGAGCGTCAGGAATACTTACGACTTCACTGTCAGAACCCAAGGATAGCTGGCATCTACCTCGAGACTGCCAGCTGATGGCAGACGCTTGGCTGGTCATGGTCGAGCGATGGGTGAAGTGGTAACTACTGAAGGATGGAGTGCGGGGGTGCCTTACACCAAGCAAGGCCCTAAGGCATGGAAAGTTCTGGGCGATGGCCATTCTGGTGATGAAGAAACACAGCTGGTTTCACTTTGTGTCATCTTGGGCCTCCCTACTGTGAAAGACACTAAAATGGTGAGAAAAAGATACCCCACTCTCCTTCCCCCCAGTCCTCTCTAGGACTGTGAAAGCATCATAGTGTCCACAGAGTAACAGAAAAGAGCCGTGGCTCTGGGTTCAAATCCTGTCCCTGATACTTGCTACCCACATGACTGTGGGAAAGTCATTTAAATTGTCTGGGCTTAATCTATAAAATAAGGGGCCTGGACTAGGTGATCTCTCAGGTCCTTTCTTGCTCTAAACCTTATGATATCTATGATCCTGAGATGCCCCCTCAGCAGAGGAGGGGCTTTTACCCTTCCCAGGGTAAAAGCAGAGACCTCAGCAAGTATCACAGAATGTTGGAGCTGAAAGGGGCCTCAGAAATCCCTTAGGCCAACCCCTTTATTTTACAGATGAAGAAACTGAGGCCCAGACAGTTTAATCACATAATCACATGGCTAGTAAGTGGCTGGTCTTAAACCCAAATTTGGTGCTCTTTCCACAATACTGTAGAAGTATCCCTAGAAGAAAGGAATGGACCAATGTCAGGATAAAAAACAAACCAAAAAAATCTCATATACCATGTTTTGGCTATGCCGCCTACATGAGGACATGATTTTCTAGACCCTGGATGATTGAAATTTCCAAGTAAGCCTTGGAATAACAAGGAAGAGTCATGATTCTGGGAGCATCTTGTTAGGACTGAGTCTAAAATGGAAAGAAGAAATTCTTAGGCCTCCTCAGGAAAAAAAAAAAGCATAATAAATGGATGGATTTTCCCAACTCACTATCTCCTACTTCGGTTGACTCAGCAAGCCTTGGCCTTGACATCCCTGACAAATGGGTCCACATCCCAGGGAGATAGTTGCAAATGCCATAAGAAAAAAAACGGATGCAGAAAAAAATGGCTTCTCCTTGCCAACACTCCTCAGCTGCTCCTTCATAAATATGTAGAGCTTTCATCTGTTCAGAGTGTTTCCTTTGCAGGTGCTTATCCAGAGTGTCAGCCCCCTGGCTACAAGGGTTCCACATCTTTCTTCCATAAGCATCCATAAGAGACTAGGGAAGGGCCCAGGAGATGCTAACAAGGACAGCTATTGCTGAGCCAGGGATAAAGACTGTCTAGCCCAGGGGTACATCCCATGCCTAGCACCTCTAATAGCTTACAGTATGGCCCTACGCCTAAGACTTTCCTTAAGGACACACGAAGCAGGGCAAGATAGATTTGTGCAAGGAAAGCTGTCCAGGTAAACCAAACCTCAGCGGTTTGGGACTGGATCAGAGAGTCTATGGGACTCTGAAAGGAAGGCATGCAGAATGTGTTAAGAATAAAGCATGACTTATAAGCGAGTGCTGGTAAGGAGGAGAGGGTGGGGAGCTGTCGAACTTACCTGTACTTGGGGTGGCTGATGGCATAAATGATGGGATTGTGGATGGCAGAGGCCTTGGCAATGATGGCTGGCACTGAGTTCATATAGGGAGTCAGGATGTGGGAATACCTGGGTGGGGGAAACCAGAGCTGAGACCAATGTTGCTGGCAGAGGAATATCTTGTCTAACTCTCTCCACCCCCCATTCCCTGAGGTATGAGCCTATCCATTGCCTGCATAGACCCATTTATTCAGATGTATCTGTCATGTCCAGCTTATCCCCTCGAAACTCGTCTCTCTGGTTTGTCTTACTGGAAGTACAGGAGAACCAGCAGTACAAGAAAGTGGAAGTGCATCTGGGTTAGGGGGGCGGAAGGGGAGGTCATCAGCAAGGGAGGCTGGAGGAATGACAGTAGCAAATAGGCCCCTTTCCTCTGGTGACCATTAATGGTTTCTAATGCATACTCATCTGACACTTGGGATTGTGCTAGGGCCTTGGAAGGTCATGTAGTTCATACTCCTGCATTTAGGGAGAGTTATACTTAGCTTCATCAAGCATATGAGACTGTCCTCTTTGTAAAACATCCTGGCCAGAAAAGTCCATTCTTGTCTTTGGTTACCCATTTCATTGATTAATAACCTTGACTTTGTGAATAGTGTGCAGCTAGGTGGTGCAGTAAATAGAGCACTGAGATTGGAATCAGGAAGACTCATCTCCTGAGTTCAGATCTGGTCTTAGACACTCACTAGCTATGTGACTCTGGGCAAGTCACTTAACCCTGTTTGCCTCAGTTTCCTCATCTGTAAAATGAGATGGAGAAGGAAATGGCAAACCACTGTAGTATCTCTGTGAAGAAAACTTCAAATAGGGTCATGAAGAGTTGGATACAACTGAAAAATGCCTTAACAACAAAAATGTGAATAGTATCTATGCAGTGCAATTGCCTTCTTGCTGCGTATTCTTAATTTCCTCTGACCATCCTCAGAAAAGACCAACATTAGCAAGGGTCTAAGTAATAACAGCAATAACACTTTCCAATATTTGCAAAGGACTAAGAATTCTGAGGCAGGCACCCCTTCCACTGCCCAGTTGTTCTATACCTAAATGCATGGTCTTCATGAATTGCTGTGTCCAGGAAAATCCATCACCTGGTGGCAATGAGTCTGTCAGTGTTCGGCCAGTGTAGGGAGTCCTTGGGCAAGATATTCAGTCTGTCATTAGGTCTATATGCAAAACTTTTCTGGATTGGTAGGAGCTGCCAGAAACAACTTGGACTCTGCTGGAATAGTCTTTGGGAACTCAGGACCACCTCCATGCCAGGCAAGGCATTAGAGGAGGGCTTTCATGAAGTAATAATGATAATTAGGATAATGGTAATGGTAGCAGTCTTCCTGGGGAATGTGCTGGCTCCCAGCTGGGCTAATAATCACTAATAGCTACATTATTGTATAATATTTATATATTTATTTTTGTATTATCCTATTTATATAGTACATTAAAGTTTGCAAAGCAGTCTACAAATATCTCATTTTATCATTACAGAAACTCTGGAGATAGATGCTGTTATTATCCCCATTTTCTAGTTGAGGAAACAGAGGCAAAGAGAGGTGAAGCGACTTGACCAGGTCATACAGCTAGTAAGTATCAGAGGCTTGATTTGAATTCGGGTCTTCCTAACTCCATATCCAGTGCTCTATCCACCTAGCTGCCTCTAATCCAATCTCCAACAAAGGTGCTTATTCCATTGAGTTCTCTGCTCATTGCAATGGTCCCAAATGCCCTGCTGCCTACTGGTGCCTAAAAAGAGGTAAGGGATATATAGACAATGGGCTATAGAAATCTATGCTGCCCTACAGGAAAATAGAAGGGGAAGAGGATAAACGGGGGGGGGGTGATAGAAGAGAGGGCCGATTAGGGGAAAGGGTATTCAGAATGGATGCCATCTTGGGGTGGGGGTAGGGGCGAGATGGGGAGAAAATTTGGAACTCAAAATCTTGTGGAAATGAATGTTGAAAACTAAAAATAAGTAAATTAATAAATGTTTAATATAAAAAAAGAGGTAAGGGCCTGGGGAAGGAGGCACAGCCCCACAATAGCCTCAGAATCCCAACTATAGCTCTCAAATTCTTTTTTATGTCACAGGATCATAGATATAATAGAACTAGAAGGGCCTTGGAGCCCATCACATCCAACTCCCTCATTCTATACATGAACACACTAAAGCACAGAGAAGTTGATACTTGCCCAAGGTCACACAGTCTAGTGTGTGTCAGAGGAGGGTTTTGAATACAGTCTTCCTAACGCGAGGCTAAAAATTCTATTCATTACACCATAGTTAACATACTACAAATGCTCCCTGCTCAGTAAATTCATTTTCTAGAGGAGGTAACACTGTGTACCAGGATAGTGATAGAAAACATAGAATCCCATCATTTATTTGATCTATACCCTAGCATTTAGTGGGACGGGAAGGGTCTCATACTGAATTAGAAGATTGCCCAACCCTTCCTGCTGAGACAACCTAAGCTCTCTGCAAAGGGGGCAAGGTTGACTCTGTGGGAATTTTCTGGTGAGATAATTACCCAGCAAAGGCCACGAGGGCCACTGTTGAATAAGGGGCCCAGGACAGCACATACAGCAGGATGACCACCAGAGCGATCTTTGCCATCTTCCATTCATTCTTTATCCTTTGACAACGCCTGAGGGATGCCATGGTCTCACTAGATCCAATGTTCTGAACAGCCCTAGGGAAATAAGCATGGGAACATGGTGGTTTATCCCAGAATCGCTCTTGGGATTAGTACATCAGCCCAATGGCCATTGGTGGGCATACTAGGGAGTGGGGAGGTAGGTGATGATGAATAGTGAACTCTTTGTTTGGAAAAAGAAAGTCATATTCATTAGAATGGAGACAGATGACTCTGAGCATTGGAAGAAGGTAACCACCCCCAGTAGCTACAAAATGTCAGACTGACGCTCATCTGGTTTAATCAGTAAACGTCAACTTCGTCTGAGCAGCTCAAAACTCAACATAAACACCATCCCTCAGGTAGGCTTTTCATTTCCAGAGTACATCCATGTCTCCAGCTCTATTTGTCTTCACAACATCCCTATGAAATAGATAGGACTTGGATGGTTTTGTTGGTTTTCTACATGGAAGAACAGGGCCAGAAAGGAGCAAAGAATGAATGAATCAAGGAATGAGAGCCTAGATCTCTGGCCTTCTTACTTATTACTAACAAGGTCATAGTATATAAAGTCAGAGTCCAAATTTCTCATCTTACAGAAGAGGAAACAGAGGTCCAAAGAGGTTATGGAATTTGTTCAAAGTCACATAAGTGGGAAAGAACAGGTAGGGGCTTCAAAGTCATGCCCTGTGACTCCAAATCCAGTGCCCTGGCCACATGTCCCTCCTTCCACTTTCCCCAGCAGGTAGGAGGGAGGGACTGCCCCAGGAAGCTCACTTGTTGGTGTCCTGAATGGCCCTAAAGATGAAGACGTAGCAGTAGATGATTACAATCAGGGGAATGAAGAAGACAAAACAGAAGAGCAGCATGGTGTAAGCCCGGACAGATGGAGTGAAGGTTGTGTAATCCCAGGAGCAAGATGTGAGCAGCCCCTCAGGAATATAGGCACCTAGGAAGGGGATCCAAAGAAGAAACCATTTCACAAACTCCATCCGCCTCAACAACAAGACATCCTGTAAGTGAGTCTTCCTCAAAGAGCTGTTCCTCGGACTGCCCTTTTATCCTTACACTTCACTCACCAGTCATCTTCTTGACTCATCCTCTTCCAGATGCCTTTCCAACTTCAAACAAAGCCACAGAAGTCATTCCCTTTACCAGAGGCCTGCTCAGTGTACTAATCTTACCCACTGGCTACATATCCTTAAGGTTCTTTAATAGGAAGCAATCCCAATCATGGTGAAATTTTCCCATCATCTAGCTTAGCTGGCCTACCCTGCTGATCTTTTCTTGTTCCTCTTCTACCAACCCCTCTTTTCATGTCCCAAAAGCGTACACCATCGAGGAAGGAAAGGGTCAGGCAAACACACTCAACTCCATCCAAAGAAAGGTGGAAGGCTCCAGGCCAGCGAGTACAGCCAGACTCCAAGGAGAATGAGTCCAGTCTTCTTTTTCGATGTCATGCCGATAGAGGCCAGAGGGCGCGTGATCACAAAATACCGGTCCAGGGCAATCGCCATCAGCGTTATCATGGAGGTGATGCCAAAGAGAGCCCCAGAGAAGGCATAAAATTCACATCCTACATATAAATGCACAGAGAAAACCCATTCCCAATCAATTAATCAATAACATTGATCATGCATCTAGTATTACACAACCCTTGCTAGGTTGTAGGGGAGACAAGGAAAGCTCAAAGAATCACATATTTCGATCTGGAAGAGATCTTTGGAGTCCACTGAGTCAAACTCCTTTATTTCAGCAATGGGGAAACTGAATCCCAGAGAGGTTCATGACCTGCCCAAGGTCACACAAGTGGCAGGGGAAGAATTCAAACCCAGGGCCTTTGATTCCAAAACCAATACTCTTTCTATGGTACTACTCTAATAATGTGACTCCTGAATGCAAGAAACTTAGTGTAGTTTAAAAAATAAACCGTACCTAAGTGAAATAGCAATGTTCCTTTTCACCACCCTCTGGCTCCCTTGTTTCTCCGCCATCACTCCCTCAGCCACTTTTCTTAGTGATAAAAATACCTCATGTTTGCTTGCATTACTATCTCATTTGAACCTCACACACCCTGTGAGGTAGGAGGTGTGAGAGCAGGAGGCTGGGCTGCTTGGGAAGCTTCAGTCACTTGTTCAGGCTTGTGTGGCTAGGAAGGTGTGGAGCTAAGGCCTGATCCTAGGCTTCTGGTTCCTGTTCAGGTGCTCTTTCCACTCTGCCATCCTGTCTCCTTGTTGAACGCCTATCCTGGGCCCTGCCCTATACCAGATGTTGTGAAGGATTCAGGGCCTCGAAGAATTTGCAATCAAACACCAGCCAGCAATCCGAACAATATAATTAGGGTGTGTGTGTGTGTGTGTGTGTGTGTGTGTGTGTGTGTGTGTGTGTGTGTGTGAGAAAGCCTCCAGGTGCTTCAGAGATATGGAACATGAAGGGATTGAAATGGGCTGGGATAATCAGGAGCTAGTACCTGGTCTGGGCCCTGAAAGGTAGGTAGGATTTGAACAGATGGGGGAAAAAGAGGGAAAGGGTTTTAGGAGGGGGGTGATCCTAGAAGTAACCATGAATATATTGTATTTGTGGAACAGCGGAGGGACTGGTTGGGTGGGAGAGTGAGGTAAGAACCTAGAGAAGGCAGAATGGGGTGGGGGAAATAGCACTTTATTTGGAGTCAGAGAATTTGAGTTCAACTCATAGAAGAGGTGAAGTGACTTTGGTCCATTTAACCTCCCTAGGCCTCAGTTTACTGATATGTAAAATGAGAGAGGCATTCCCTTCCATCTCTAATTCCATGGTCCTATGACCTCCTGGGACTCAGTTTCCTCCTCTGGAAAATGAGAGGGTTTAACTAGATTGTTTCTGATGGCCCTTCTGGCCCCAGATCTGTGATCCCATGAGGCTGTGAGGGCTGGGGGAATGAGGTGGAGGAGTCTAGAAGTGATGCCATCAGCAGTAGGGTTGTACATCTAGAAATGGAGGACGTGACCCAAATGATTTTCAGGTTGCTCTGTACCCCTCCCATAAGGCGTACACGATGCCACCCACTCCACAGACACCTAATGGTGCTAATCAGCAGTTCTACCTGACTCAGTGAGGCAAAGGAAGCATGAAAAGCCCACCCTACCTTTCTCTCCAAAGATCCAGCGTTTGTACAGGCTGCTGGCGAAAACCACTGGGGCTTGGGTGAAGGACATGAAGAAGTCGCTGACGGCAAGGTTAATGATGAACATGTTAGCCGGCGTGCGAAGGCTGCGGCTCCTGCGGAGGCCAGGTTATTGAAAAGCAGATTACTGGAGGTCTTTGTGGAAAACTGGCCTCTTACCTCTCCTTAGACAGAATTCTTCACCTCTTCTTGGGTCAGGGACCCACCTGTCCAGTGAAGCCTGTGGACCTCTTCTCAGAACGACATTTTTTAAATGCATAACATAACACACTGGATTTACAAAAAACAAACAAACAAACAAACAAAAACTTGATGATACTTGGATATAATTTTTTTTAATAAAAATATTTTTTAAAACTCAAGTTAATGGACCCTAGGTTAACGTATCCCCAGTGGAAGAAGGCAAAGAAACTCACCATTCAAGGTATAGTTATCATTATATTAAGGTTACTTAGGGAAGTTGAGGCAGCTGGGCGGTGAAGTAGGTAGAGAATTGGATCTGGACACATAATTTAGATGTGTGACGCTAGGCAAGTCACTTAACCTTGATCTACCTCAGTTTCCTCATCTGTAAAATGGAGGTAAAAAAATAATACCTGTCTCATAGGATTGTTGTGAGGATTGAATGAGATCCTATATGTAAGCCTTTAAGTGCTATGTAAATGCTAATTATTATTGTTACTCTTATTGTTACTAAGTGGGGAGACCTTTCTACCCAAGGATAGCCAGTGACCCACTAACTACCTATCACTCTCTTGGAAAGATGAATGAGATTCCCTGGAAGAACCCACAACAGTTAGTAAAGTCAACGGCCCAGGATGTAAACGTGGGGATTTCTGATCAGCTCTTCCTAAATAATATCAGTTGAGCCAATCTATGGGTTAGGTTCTACGTACATTAATAACAGAATATAAGCTTGTTGAGGGCAGGGACTGTTTCATTCCTACCTTTGTATCCCTAGCACCTGGCACATAAGGGATGATTAGTAAATGCTTGCTCATTGATTCAGATAAGAAACCTGTATTCTTGGAAACAAAGTAGCTGCCCATAAATTGGGGAACAGCTAAACAAATTGTGGTATGTGAACCTAAGGAGGGTTGATTGCATTGGAAGAAACAATGACTACACTGAATGCAGGGTGGCATAGGAAGACCTGTATAAACTAATGCAAAGCGAAGAGTGCAGAACTAGGAAAATAATATGCACAACGACTGCAAAAGTATAAGAGGAAAGTAGAAGGACAGTGGGACAGCAAAACTGAATGCTGTGAAATTGTAATAACCCAGCTTGGCCTCAGACATAAGACATGAGAGCATTCCTTCTCTCCTTCTTTACGGAGGGAGACCGTGGGTGTGGAACACTGCCCATGGCAGATTTTTGTAATATATTGGTTAGTGTTAGTGAACTCTTTTTTCTTCCTTATTATAAGAGACAGCTCTCTGGGTACAGTGCCTAGCACATGGTAGGCGCTTAATAAATGATGGTTGATTGCTTGATTGGGCAGGGGTCAGAGGACTACAGGGGGAAACGTGGGTAAAGTATAAAACAAATGATAGTAATCAAAACATTTTCAAAAAGAGACTATGTTCCGTCAGCTTGTCTATTTCCATGTTTCCTGGTTTGATTTTTTTCCCTCCCTTAAGTTTCTTGGTAAACATTTCTTTTGAAAAATTTCAGCCTTGAGTTGGTAAGATGGGATGGCAGGTGCTGCTTTGGGATGTGAGAGAGTGTCTCCTCAGCTGTTCTCCCTGTGGGGTCACCAGATTTGGAGAGCAGTTCATCTCGCTGCCCTTTCTAGCATGGTACCTGGCAGGACCCCGATGTTCAGAAGGGTGCTATTGATTGTACCGGTGACTTAGGGGCAGAGAGTTTATATTTTTAATGTGCTCACATATGTTCATGTTGCCTCTCCCAGCACAGTGTTCCAGGCCTACTAAGGGGTCAACCACTCTGCTAGGTACTGGAGATTCAAAGAAAAAAGTTAGAGTTTCTGCCCTCAACAAGCTTACATTCTATAGGAAGAGACATTGTGTACAACATAGACTCGTGTAAATCTATATATAATCAACACATGGCATTTACAACTCAACAGATGTGCAGAGCATTGACTCGGGTCCTCTTCTTTTGTGCTAGAAGGCTTGCCTAGAGTGGAACAAAACTTTGGAGAGTGATTTTAGGAGCCACAGGAGGAGGTGGAGAGGGTTGGGGCTTAGCCCTTTATAAATTATCTTGACTATTTCCCCCCACCCCACCCCTGGCTACTCAGAAAGGGCTTACAATGATTTCTCTCCCCATTTTTTAAATTTTATTTTATTGTTTTGTTTTTTTGTGAGGCAATTGGGGTTAAGTGACTTGCCCAGGGTCACACAGCTAGCAAGTGTCAAGTGTCTGAGGCCAAATTTGAACTCAGGTCCTCCTGACTCCAAGGCCAGAGCTCTATCCACTGCGCCACCTGTCTGCCCCCTTCCCTTCCCATTTTTGAGGGACAGCAGGAGGTGTGAGACTTCCTTAGGAAGGGCCAGCCAAGGATTTCTCAGATCATCAGGCATTATTGACCTTGGGGAGATTGGGCAGTGCCTTTGAGGGAGGAGGGAATAACAATGGTGATGATGACAATAGCTAGCATTTTCATAGTGTTTTAAGATTTGCAAATCAGGGGGCACCTAGGTGGCGTGGTGGATAGAGCATCAGCCTTGGATTCAGGAGGACCTGAATTCAAATCCAGCCTCAGACACATAACACTTTCTAGCTGTGTGACCCTGGGTAAGTCATTCAACCCCATTGCCTAGCCAAAAAAAAAAAAGATTTGCAAATCACTTTTCTGTATTTTCTTATTTGATCCTCACAATAATCCTGAGAAGCAGGTGCTATTGTGATCCCTATTTTCAGATGATAGGAAGGGTACAAGGGAGCATGTGGGTGGCACAGCGCACAGAGCGTTGGACTTGGGTTTGGGGAGACCTGAGCTCAAAGGCAGCCTCAGACACTTGCTAGCTGTGTGACTCTGGGCAAGTCATTACCTTTTTCAGCCTAAATTTCCTCATCTGTAAAATGGAGATGATATAATACTACCTACTGCCCAAGACTATTGTGAGAATTAAATGAGAAAACATATGCAAAGTCCCTTGCAAACCTTAAAGTCTTATTTAAATGCTATTACAGATGAGGCAACTGAGGCACCTAGAGTTTAAGTGACTTGATGGGGTCTCACACCTGGTAAGGATCAAGAAAGAGGAGTTAAACCTGAAGTCCCCTAGACTCCAGGTGCAGTCCTCTATTTACTCTGACACTTAGCTGCCCGGGGGACCGCAGAGGGGACAATGATGCTTCAGTCAGCCATGGACATAATACCAGTGCTGCCATTTCAGCGTTAGGCATGTTCTGGCTGAGAGATTAGTGGTGGTAGACAGAAAGGAATCCTGCCAGCTAGCAGGGGAGGTGGTAATGGAAATGTTGAAGCCAGGCTTTAGTGAATTTTTGTGCCTCTCGTATTAAACTATTACCCCAAACATGTGAAGACTTCCCTCAGCAGAACAGGCAAATGAGAACAATTTATTCCAATGAAAGTGGCTGAAAGTGGCATTGGTTGAATGGAAAAGGAGGTACAAAATCTCACTGAAGAAAATTATTCCTTAAAAATTACAATTGGACAAGTGGAAGCTAATAACTCCATAAGACATTAAGAAACAATAAACCAAAGTCAAAAGAATGAAAAAATAGAAGAAATTGTGAAATATCTCCCTGGAAAAATAACTGACCTGGAAAACAGATGGAGGAGAGATAATTTAAGAATTATTGAATTACCTGAAAGCTATGATCAAAAAAAGAGCTAAGACATCATATCTCAAAAAATTATCAAGGAAAACTTCCCTGATATCTTAGATCCAGAGGGTAAAATAGAAATTGAAAGAATCTACTGAACACTTCCTAAAAAAGATCCCAAAATGAGAACTCCCAGGAATATTGTACCCATATTCCAGAGCTCCCAGGTCAAGGAGAAAATATTGCAAGCAGCCAGAAAGAAACAATATCATGAAGCCACAGTCAGGATTACATAATATTTAGCAGCTTCCATGTTAAAGTTTTGGAGGGCTTGGAATTTGATATTCTAGAAGGCAAAGGAGCAAAGATTACAACCAAGAATAACCTACCCAGCAAAACTGAATATAATCTTTCATGGGCAAAAATGGATTTTTAATGAAATAGAGGCCTTCCAAGCATTCCCAATGAAAAGACCAGAGCTGAATAGAAAATTATCCTTCAAACACAAGACTCTAAAGAAGCATAAAAAGATATTAATGAAAGAGTAAACATAAGGGTCTCAATAAAATTAAATTATTTACATTCCTATATAGGAAGATGATACATGTAACTTCTAAGAAGTTTTATCATTATTAAGGCAGTTAAAAGGAGTCTACATAGATAGAGGGCATGGATGTGAATCAATTGTGTGGATGATTTGCAAAAATATTAAGGGGTCAGAAAGGGCTGCACTGGGAAAGGGGGGAAGGGAGAGGTAAAATGGCGACTTTTTTCACCTCAAAGGCATGCAAGGAAGAGCTTTTACAATGGAAGGAAAAATTGTGGGGGGGGACAATGCTTGAACCTCACTGCTCATTGGAATTAGTTCAAAGAGGGAAGAACACATAAACAAAATCAGTTGGGTATAGAAATCTATCTTACACAATAGGGAAATGGGAGGTGAAGGGGACAAGAGAAAGGGGAAGGGATGATAAAAGGGAGGACCGATTAAGGGAGGCAATGGTTAGAAGCAAACTAGACTTTCCAGGAGGGCAGAATAAAGAGAGAGAAGAGGAAACAGAAGAAAATGGGATAGAGGAAAATACACTGTTAGTAATCATAACTGTGAATGTGAATGGGATGAACTAACCCATAAAATGGAAGTAGCTAGAAGAGTGGATTAGAAACCAAAATCTACTCATATGTTATTTACAAGAGAAACACTTGAAATGGAAAGACACACATAGAGTTAAAATAAAAGGTTGGAGCAGAATCTAATGGGCTTTAGCTGAACTAAAAAAAAAACTGCAGGGGTAGCATTCATGAATTAGACAAAGCAAAAGCAAAAATAGACTTAATCAAAAGGGATGATCAGCAGCAAGGTGGCTACCTATGCGTATCATGGGAGACAAGCTTTCAAGTCTACCCCAAAAATCTCCACATCTACCTGAGTGTCCTTGGATGACCCAGGGTCCCCTATTTCTAAGGCCAAGGGTTCAGAGGAGCAGAGCAGATGGGTCCTCTCTGTCAATGGGACCTGCTTTTCCCTGTTGTGCAGGACTCCAGGGTTGTCTGAAGGCCCTCATTCTGCTGACCTGGTCTGCCTGGAAGTACCAATGGAGAGAGGCCTTCTCAAGAGCAAGGAAAAATAGAACCCCAAGTAAGGCCATATGTGCTGGGAGTGCTATCCATAAACAACGGAAGGTTACTCTCATTGGAGATTATTGTGAAGGGGCCGGTGACTCCTTGTCAGGAGATGTGGAAGGGACTCTTGGTCTGCAGTGGTTGGACCAGATGACCTCTGAGGGCCCTTCCATTAGTCTGAGAGGTCTGCCATCTGGCCGGATATCCAGGATGTCTGGCTGTGCTGGGACTGAAGAGTAAGGGTAGAGTAGGAATAAATATGGTCAGCTAGGTGGCACAATGGATAGAATGGAAGGCCTAGAGTCAAGAAGACTTATCTTTCTGAGTTCAAATCTGGCCTCAGACACTTACTAGCTGTGTGATCTTGGCAAGTCACTTAAATCTGTTTGCCTTGATTCCTCATCTGTAAAATGATCTGGAGAAGGAAATGGCAAACTACTCCAGTATCTTTGCCAAAAAAAACTCAATGAGATCCCAAAGAGTAAGATATGACTGAAATAATTGAATGTCAAAAAAGGGATAATTGGGGAAACTACATTTTATTAAAAGGTACCATAGACAATGAAGTAATATAAAAAAATTTTTACGGCAAGTGTATCTGATAAAGGCCTCATTTCTCAAATATATATTGAGTATAGAACTGAGTCAAATTTATAAAAATAAGAGCAATTCCCCAATGGATAAACTGTCAAAGGATATAAACAGACAGTTTTCTCTTCTGAAAATCAGAGTTATCTATAGTCATATGAAAAATGCCCTAAGTCATTATTGATTAGAGAAAAGCAAATTAAAACACCTCTGAGGTACCACCTCGCACGTATCAGAAACAAATGATAAAGGGGATGAGGGAAAATAAGCATATTAATGAACTGTTGGCAGAATAGTAATTTGGTCTAACCACCCTGGAAAACAATTCGAAACTATGCCTAAAGAGATATAAAACTGTGCATACATTTTGACTCAGCAATACCACTACTAGGTCTGCATCCCAAAGATATCAAAGAAAAAGGAAAAGGAAAAGGACCTATATGTACAAAAATATTTAGAGCAGCTATTTTTGTGGTGGCAAAGAACTGGAAATTGAGGTGTTGCTCATCGATTGGGGAACGGCTGAACAAGTTGTGGTATACGGTTGTGATGGAACACTATTGTGCTATAAGAAATGACAAGGGGAGGGTGGTTTCACAAAAATGTGGCAAGACCTATACAAACTGATGCAAAATGAAGTGAAAAGAATCAGGAGAAGGGCAGCTAGGTGGCACAGCGGATAGAGCACTAGCCCCGGAGTCAGGAGGACCTGAGTTCAAATCCAGCCTCAGACATATAACACTCACTAGCTGTGTGACTCTGGGCAAATCATTTAACCCCAATTGCCTCACCAAAAAAAAAAAAAGAAAGAAAAGAAAAGAAAAAAGGAAAAAGGAAAAAGGAAAAAAGAATAAGTAATAAGTTAAAAATAAAATGATTGCTGATTTAGAGCTGGAAGTATCATCATCTAGTTCAGTCTCATTTACAGATGAGAAAACCGAGTCTCAAAGAGGTGTGACTAAAGGTGACAGGAAGCAAGTAAGAGATGTGGGATTTGAACTTGGGTCCTGGGACTTCAAGTTCATAACTCTTTCCCCTGTACCATAAACTATTACTTTCCTTTCTAAACCAATGATTCCACTTCCTCACCCCCCTCCCCAGAACTCTGATGTTTCAGGCAAGAGGAATTCACCATATCAGTGTAAGAATGGATTCCCATGAGAAAGGGGCATGGGAGGTCTTGGCTACAACAGGTTATAAAGAAAATGGAGGCCTATGAAGGCCAAGCAGAACAGTGAGTTCCAAGAGCTCAATTCACCAGGATATCACGCTAGCACAGCTGTCTGACCTTGGAAGGGGAACAGTTTAAAGACCTTTCTTAGAACAGTTGGGCCTGACCTTGGGGAAAATTTTATCTATAAAACAAAAGTGGATAGCAGAATGGATTAGAAACCAGAATCCAAAATTTAGCTTAAGGCCTTTGATTCAGTCACCAATGGGATGGGACTGGAAAGAATCCCATTCATTCTCAAATTCAGGCCAGGCCTGGCCTTCAGCAGCATTGAGAGTCAGAGAATTGTCTTTGGTCCTTCCTATATCCCCATTTCTGCCCCCTTCCCTCATCCAACATGCCCCCCCCATGACTTCTCCAGTTCTTTAATGCTTCTCTGCCCTCAGGTGAGGGAGGAAAGTGACTGAGGAACTTATTCTCCACAGAGGGATGAGGGAATGACTGAAAGGGTTCTGCATGTGTGTGTGTGTGTGTGTGGTGTGTGTGTGTGTGTGTGTGTGTTTGGAGTATCACAATGTAAGAGAAAAATTAAGAAGGGGCAATGAAGATGCCCTTGCCACCCAAAGAAACAAATACAGCTGCTCCTGCTATGAGCCAGAGGCATCTAAAGTTACCCAAAATCACAGAATTTTTCCAAATTGGAAGGGACCCCAGTGGGCACCTAGTCAATCCACATCTGGAAAAGAATTCCCGTTATGATACACCTGATACACCTGGCCATCCAGCCTTTGTCGGAAGACATCCCTGTCAGAGATACTTCATTCCACCTCTGTTAGGATGTTTCTCCTGCTATTAAGCCTGAATTTGCCTCTTGGCAGCTTGCTCCAAGCTCTCTGCCCACCAGCCCTGTTGGCCATTTCTATGGCCTGGGCAGCCTCATTCATTACTTTTAGTGAGTCTTCCTCACATACCAGCTGATCTGAGGATCCCATGAGTTCTCTTTCCATTTTCCCTGCTGAGTGTGAACCCAACTCCCTGTGTGCCCAGGGCCAAGTACCTGCAGAATGTGTAGATGACCAGCAGGTTTCCCAGCACTCCTGTGAAACCCACGACCAAGATGATAGCACCAATGGTATAGTGGGCATGGTCCGGGACGTCTGCTGTAGGGAAGATATTCCGGAGCTGGGTGGCAACCCCACTGCCTAAGGAGAGAGACGAAAAGAACAGAAATTCATAGCCCTAAAAGAGAGCTCAGAGGCCATCTGTTCTAACCCCCTCATTTTGCAGATGAGGAAACTGAGGCATGGTGAGATTAAAGTGAGAGTGTGATGAGACTCTGCTGGGGGAGAGCAGATGGCCTAGTTTTCTGGGAGCAGGGGCAGACAAAGAAGACTCTGTAGAAGGGAGAAAAGGAGGGAGGTGCTTTCTGTGCACTTCTCCTGCCAGCTCGTCTCCAGACGGCATCTCCAGCCTCAGTGCCTCCTGTTGGAAGCAAAGAATGCCCTACGGTTTCATGCTTTAACATGAAGTTAATACAGGCTAAGATGATGAGCACATCGTGGAAGGATGAAAATACTTCCAAGTAAGAGACTACTTTCTTTTTTTTTTAATTAGGAGTCAGAGAATTATCTTTCCTATATCCCTATTTCTTTTTTTATTATTAAATTTGTTATTAAATTTTTATTAAATTTATCAAATTGACTACTTTTTATTCAATTTTCTTTTCTTTTCAGATTTGCATTCTGTCTCTCCCGCCTCTCATTCTCTCCTCTCCTTGCCATTGAGAAAGCGGCCAATCACTTATTTCTAATCAAGCCCCTGAGACTTCCATTGCAAAGACTCCAGAGCCAGTAACCGTGGAAAACCACCAGCTGGGCAAACAGGCTCCCATCTTCTTAATTCCCAAGCACGACTGATCTCAGATTCCTCACCTAGGGCTTTACAGAAAAAAATTCTCATAAGACTGACCCAGAGTTAGAAAGACACCTGAGGAACCTAAGCTTCTTGAAAATCTGGTGTTAGGGAAGCCCCGGGGCTGGTCTCGAATAATTGGGCCTCTAAGGAGGAAAGCTAATCTTCAGATTGAATTAGAAAAAATAATTCAGACCACCCAAGATTTTCTGAGGCCCAAGAAAACATTCTACTTACCTTCTCTAATAAGAACTCACATTCCAATGAGGCTTTAAGGTTAATAGATGCCATCACTTACCAACAAACCACGGAGGTGGGGCAAGTAGGCTTTCTTAAATGATTTTTTGACTGCACTTATGATTCCATCAGGAGGCAGCGTGGCATAGTGGGCAAAAAGCTGGCCTCAGTCAGGATGACACATACTGATTGAGTGACCATGGGCAGAGCGGGTCCCAGTTGCTTTGATAGAGAACTCTTCACTCAGAGTTCTCCATTGGGATGAAATCACAGCGCAAGCATTGATTCTGATTTTGGAGTTTTGTGTCTTGCCCAGGTCATCTAGCTAGGTGACTAGAGCTAGGACTGGAAACCAGGTTTTTCTTTTCAATAATTAAATTTTGTTTTCAAATGAAGCTCCACCTTCTCTCTTTCCTCTCTCCCCTCTCCCTCCGACTCAAGTGAATCCAGCTTGTTCTGACTCAGAATCCAGCTCTCAGGGGCAGCTAGGTGACACGGTGGATAGAGAACCGGCCCTGAAGTCAGGAGGACCTGAGTTCAAATCTGGCCTCAGACCAAACACTTACTAGCTGTGTGACCCTGGGCAAGTCACTTAATCCCAATTGTCTAACCGAAAAACAAACAAACAAAAAAGAATCCAGCTCTCCACACTCTCTTTAGTCCAGTTCCTATTGCAAATGAGGAGCTAAGTGCATTAAGGTCATTGGAAGAGTTTGTTTGTTTTTTTAAAATAGGCCTAGGAGAAAATTTAAGACAATTTCCAGGCCTCCTCCATTTCCCTCCAGCATTATCAAGATATCAAGATAATGTAGCCCAAATCAGCTTCTTTTTTGAGTTGGGAGTAGGAGGGGGGAAGTCAAGTCTAAGTCGGGCTAAGTGCTGGCAATATAAAGAAAGGTGAATATAGACCCTGCCTTTAAAAGGCTTACAGTCTAATGAAGAAACAACAGGAACTAGATAGATATAAGATCTATCTAGAGTAGATAGAATGTCCTCTAAGAGGGGAGAGCATTGGAGGAATCCCTTCCTCTTTTGAGGGGAATCTGAAGTCTTCCTCCTACCTTCAAGTAGGGGAAGCAACTTCATACAGCCCTGGTTTTACAATTAAAGGACCTGAGTTCCACTCCCACCTTTGATGCTTACTACCTGAGTGAGCTTGGGTAAAGTACTCACTGCCTTGAGACTCAGGTTCCTCACCATACAATGAGAGGGCCGAGCCAGATGACTCAGAAGGTTCCTTACACCTCCAGGTCTATGATCAATGATCTAATGACAACCGGGACCTGTGCCCCAGGCCCCTTCCTTCTCCTGGTGAAGCAAACACGATCCAGCTCACCTTTTTTCTCCTCTAATGATAATCCTTTACACCTGGACACTACTTTGCACGTTGGAAAATATATTCACCTCTGTTATGACATTTGATTCCAACCCACCTCCCCAGGAGTGGTGCAGGGCATGTATTCTTACTCTGATTGGATAAATGAGGAAGTCTCGTTTATCCCAAGAAAGTCTTGCTATGCTGTGGATTCCTGACGGAGCTGAGATAGGGACCCATGCACTAAACCTCTAAGCGCTGCCTTCCTGCCTCCAGAAGCGCAGTGGAGCATGGGCCGGTAACAGAGGGTAATGACCTTGGGAGGGGAGGGAGAGGGGGATCTTCCCCTGGCAGAGGTTTGTGGCTGACTGGGATTGATCCTCTTCTGGCTGGAAGCCGCAGTGCTGGGACACGGCTGAATTAAAACAACAACGCTATCCAGCTCTCATCCCATTGGAGGAAAGCTGGGGAGAGGTTAGGAGCTTCCATCAGCCAGGCTTGTAAAGGGTAAGAATTTAGGGCAGCCCCTGGCGCATGATTATCCAGGTAATCTGGCCCATGCACATTTTCTTGTCTAGCTCCTGTGCCTTGAACATAGTAGGCATTTAATAAACGTTTGTTAAAATGAATTTAATGTTCTGAGTAACCCAGACCATCTTTTCTGTGTAGCCCAAGCCCAGGGGCCCCTGAGAGTAGGGGGAAACTCAGTGAGAGAGTACAACAGCACGAAGAAGGGAATAGCGCTGGGAGGTCGTGAGGATCGAATGATGCCGTGGCGGCGAGGTATTTGGCAAACCCTAAAGTGCTACATAAATGTCAGTTGTTATTATCATCATTTCCTTCTTGCTGGGAACATGCCTGTGTGAGACGGAGGCTGTCCATCCAGAACTTCCCTTTATGCTGCCCCAGGGAATCCCCCCCCCCACCGGGGGGAGGGACACTGTGAGTCATTCCCTCCCTCCTTCCTTTGCTTTTAGGGGATGACCTTAGTTTTGGCCACATGGCTATCGATCTCTCTGCTTTGGTCACTTTGACTTGGACAGGAGGCCAACTATTAGAGCAGAGATACATAAAGGTATCATGGGGAATAACTCTCCCGGACTGGTGGCTTCCTCCTTTCTTTATAAAGTGATCTAGTCCTGTTCTCCCCACTCCCTGTAAAAACTAGTTCATAGGATCGTAGATGTACAAGGGACCTCAGAGGCCATCTTGCACAACCCCCTTATCTTACAGATCAAGAAACAGGCCTGAACTGAGGTGAAGTGGCAAAACCAGAGTCTGGCATTGTTTTTTGCTTTTCTCTGTATCTTTAGGTCTTAGCACAGTGCCTGACTCATAGTAAGGACTTGATAAAGGCTTTTTGACTGACTGACTGATGCCCACGTGACCCAGTTATTTAAGGGTCCAAGGAGGGACTTGAGGTCAGATCTTCTGGACTCCAAGGCCAGCCCTCTATGCTGTTCTACCTATATCTATCCACACTATCAACATCTTCCTGCCAACCTCTTGCCCTCCTCATTATCTGGGTTCTGAACCTCTCTGGAGTCTCCTTTCTTCTCTCCCACATCCCCTCCCTCTTCTCTGAGGGGAGGACTGGCTGAGTTCCAGAACCAGTTACGGGCTGTTCCTCCCTCACTTCTCCTTCCTCCCCCTGGCCCCCAAGCCCTCCAAAAAGGAGAATTACCTTCTGAAAATATCTGCCCTTCTTACAGTAAGTTCTAGGAAAATCTGATTATGTAGCATGGAAAATTTGACTCAGCCTTTCAAGGCTGATTTTGTATTGCTCACAACCCCAGCAAAGATGGTCATCTAGATAGATAGATAGATAGATAGATAGATAGACAGATGGCACAGGGTGAGTTGAAGACAAGGAGGTGATATCTGGAGAATAAAATTAAGGGGAAAGAGAGGATTACACTAGGAGGAGAAAGGGAGAGGTAGAATGGGGTACATTATCTCGCACAAAACAGACAAGAAAGGTTTTTACAATGGAGGGGAAACAGGGGAAGGTGAGAGGAAATGAGGGAATCTTGTTCTCATAGGATTTGGCTTAAGCAGGGAATAACATACACACTCAACTGGGTATGGAAATCTGTCTTACCCTACAGGAAAATAGGAGAGAAGAGAGCAGGGGGATGATAGACAGAAGGGCAGATTGGGAAAGGGGTAATCAGAAGGAAGTACTTCTGAAGAGAAACAGGGTCAAAAGAAAGAATAGAATAAATGGGGCGGAAAGGATAGGATTAAGGGAAATAGAGTTAGTTTTTCACAATATGTCTACTATGGAAATGTTTTGCATAACTTTACATGTATGGCCTGTATTGACTTGCTTGCCTTTTCAATGAGGGTGGGTGGGGTGGGAGGAAGGGAGAAAATTTGGAACCCAAAGTTTAAAAAACACATGTTTAAAAAAAATGTTTCCACATGCAACTGGGAGATAAGAAATACAGGAAATGAGGTACAGAAATCTATCCTGCCCTACAGGAAAATAGAAGGGGAAGGGGATAAGAGAAGGGGGGGAGAGATAGAAGGGAGGGCAGACTAGGGGAAAGGGTATTCAGAATGCATGCCATCTTGGGGTGGGGGGAGGGGAAAGATGGGGTGAAAATTTGGAATTCAAAATCTTTTTTTTTTTTAGGCAATTGGGGTTAAGTGACTTGCCCAGGGTCACACAGCTAGTAAATATCAAGTATTTGGTCTGAGGCCGGATTTGAACTCAGGTCCTCCTGACTACAGGGCCAGTGCTCTATCCACTGCGTCACCTAGCTGCCCCCTATGGAATTCAAAATCTTGTGGAAGTAAATGTTGAAAACTAAAAATAAATAAATTTATATTAAAAAAAAAAGAGAGATGGGCATCTTTCCTTGTTCTCCACCAAAAACAAATAAACAAAGCATGTCTCAGTGAACTCCAGTGGCTCCCTATTACCCCGGGAAATAGGAAATCTGCTATTTGGCTTTTAAAGTCCTGTACACGCTGGCCCCCTCCTCCTTTTCCAGTCTTCTCTCACTTCACTCCCCTCCACGTACTTCACATTCCAGTTATACTGGCTGTTCCCAGTACAGGGCACTTCACCTCCCAGCTCAACCCAGGCCTTTTCACTGGCTGTTCCTCATGCCTGGAATGCTCTCCCTCCTCCTCTCTACTTCCTGGCTTTCTCTGTCTCTGTCTCTCAGTCTCTGTCTCTCTGTCTCTGTCTCTCTCTGTCTCTGTCTCTCTCTGTCTCTCCCTCCCTTTCTCTCTGTCTCTCTCTCTCCCTCCCATCCCTTATCTCTCTCTTCCCTCATTTCTCTCTTCTGTCATCTATCTCTCTCCCCACATCTCTCTCTGTATGTCTCCTCATCTCTCTGTCTCTCTCTGTCTCTGTCTCTCATTGTCTAGCTGTCTCTCTGTCTCTGTCTCTCCGTTTCTCTGTATCTCCCCATCTCTCTCTCTCTGTCTCTTTGTCTCGATCTCTTCCCATCTCTTTCTGTCTGGCTGACTCTCTGTCTCTGTCTTTCTCTGTCTCTCCTCATCTCTCTCTGTCTCTGTCTGATCATCTCTGTCTTACCCGCCTCCCCATCTGCTAGTACCTTCCTCTCTGAAATTACCCTCCTATTGTACACATCTGTACCTATCTTGCAGATTCACAGTTATTTGCATGTTGTGTCTGTCATTAGAATGTAGCCTGTCAAGCTCAGGGACTGTGTTTTTGCCTTTCTCTGTACCCCTAGCACTTAGCTGAGTGCCTGACACTAGTAAGCGTTTGCTAAATTCTTGTTACGAGGGTCGTTGATGATGAATGTGCTTTCCTGCCTCTGCCTTTGTTCACATTCCCCTCCATACCTGGGATGCCTTACCTCACCCTCTTCACCTATTGAGGCAATGGGGGAAAATTCTGCATCTGGAATTGGGGGCCGGGGTTCAAATCCTGGCTCTACCACTTACTGATTGGAGAAGTGACTTAACCTCCATGGACCTCAGTTTCCCCATCTGAAAAATGTGGGAGTTGAATTAGATGATCTCCAAGGTTCTAAATCTATGCTCCTATGAGGACAGATCACAGGAATTTAGGATTAATAGAATTATAGGTGAAGTTAAGTAACTTGCTTAGTGTAACACAATAATAGATAGAGGGGCTAGGAAAAGTCTTGGTGCAATCTAGTAAAGCTTCCTTCTGTAGTTGGGGCTTATTTATTGCCTGCTGGCTAAAGTTGAGATAGGGACAATCATCTTGACCTCCTTCCTTTAGCAAGGTATTAGAAAGATGCCAGAAAGGAACTCTACCATGCTTTTGTCCCTTCTGAAGAGGAAGATGACCATACAGCCACACCAATAAAGTTCCATGATAGCTTAGGGGAAGATCTGGGGTCCTTGTTCTGGGTCTAGCAAACTAGGTGCCCAATTCGGATTCTAGGGCTCTCCCTTCATCAAAAATCTCACCATCTTATTCCCTCAAAGATGCTGTGGGGGAATTCCAATTCACCATTCTCATGCTTGACTCTGGGGGGACTCTGCCCTTTTCTGAAATGGCTGACTTGACAAAGAGTAATTTTCTAGATGCTTCATTGACCTTTACTGACCATCTTTTTTCACCCTCTGATCTAGGAACTGTTACCCTGGCCGGCTCAGGTGTAGAGTGGGGATGGGGAAAGTTAGGGAAGGTGCAAGTACCATCTGCCTCCCAGATAGCTATGGTCTAATAGGACCAAAAAATGATTCCATGACCTGACTTACCGTGGGAGTAATGGGAGGAAGACTGACCACATGGTAGGAATCCACTTCTGTGCTGTTCCACTCACTGATGGAGGTCACAATCTTGGTGCAATTGGTGTTCTGAACTGGGCAGGAGAGACCCCTTAGCCTGGGAGAAGGATTCATGTTGAGAGGGCAACATTCATTGCTGCTGCCCTTTGGGAAGATACTTTGGCTTAGCTCAAAGCACCTACATTCAGTCCTGGTTCATTTGCTGTCCCCTGGCTTCTCTTCCTTTTGTCCACGGTAGACTTCAGGGCTCTTTCTTCCCAGAAAGTGAGACCCTGCCTTGGGCTGCTCGGTGGAGTTTTGTGACTGTGTCACATCAGCAGTCCAGAAGCTACAGCAGCCAGGGTCTGCCCCTTTAAATATCAAGGCCTGAGGGACTGGCACATGCCCAGTCAGGACCTTGGTCAACTGCATCAAACTGTAAATGTTATCCTTAACTAACAGCCTGGTTTGTGCTAACATCAGATGAAGGAAGGTGTGTATGTTTTGTGAGCAGACGGAGAGGGAGCTGAGATGGGGGTGTGCCACAGCTGGTCCAAGAATTAGTCCTTGATGGTACATTTGTGGCTGCTGGGTGACCTCACCCTCCCTTAATCTGTAGGGAAGAGGGCAAGTCAGGCTTAGAGATGGGAAATTCAGGGCATCTCAGGACTTAAGCTAGAACCCGACAAGACTATTTAGTTGGGAACTGGAGTAAGGGGCAGTGATGGTGAATACTGATCCATAAAAAATCAGTTCTAGGGGGCAGCTAGGTGGCATAGTGGATAGAGCATCAGCCCTGGAGTCAGGAGGACCTGAGTTCAAATCTGGCCTCAGACACATAATACTTCCTAGCTATGTGACTCTGGGCAAGTCACTTAACCTCAATTGCCTCACTAAAAAAAAAAAATCGATTCTAGTTCTCCATGAAGAAAAATGAGGGATCATCAGAAAATCATGATGCCAGGTGACTTCCCGGGCACATTCCCCAAAGCCTGGGGCTAGTGTTTCTTATTATTTGGGAAGGTTTGACCAGAACCACATCTCCCTGAGTCTGCCCAGGATGATAATTGTTACTGGCCCGATAACCATTTCTAGAGTTCCAATTCAATGCTGAATTCATTCAGAGTCGCATTTAAGGGAAACTCTTGCTTTGGCCAGGTCAATCTTCTCGTGTCACTGGCTAGAGTAATTTTTTTACAATAGCCTCTGGGCATAAAGGCCTGAATAGCCATGCTCAAGCATAAGCGGGTCCACAAGGTTCCCATCCAGCAGATTAGAATCTGGATTTGTATTGACAGGAGATCAATTCAATAATTGTATCTCACTAGAGACCTTCAAGTGATGGGTCAGTCATAGATCTCAAGCAGGAAGAGGCCTCAGATGTCTTATCTCATCCAAATGCCTTGCTTTACAAACAGAATTCCTGATGCTCAGGAAGATACTCAAGGCCATAAGAGAATCAGTCAAGATTTGAACCCAGGTCCTCAGACTCAGTGCTCTTTCCACTGTGCCTCCTGGTTGACCAATGGGTAGAGATTGACTAGAGAGAGATGGGGTTGGGCTAAATGACCTCCTAAGTCTCTGATTCTGGGACTTGTTCTGCTTTGCCTCAAAGAGCAGAACTAGGGAGAATGGTGAACTAAGAGAGAAAGAATAAGCGAAGCTTCCCTCACCATCAGGGCTCTTGTACTGTGCAGTGGACTGCCTTGGGAGGGGTGGGTTTCCCCTCACCAGAGGTCTCCATAGCAGAGACTGGATGGGAGTCTTGTACAAGGGATTTTTATTCAATTACATGTTAAATGATGTGACCTCAGAGGTCCCTGCTAACTCTGATGTTCTGTTATTTTAAAGAAAGACCAAGAAAACATTAGCTTCTAAGAATTTAAATAAGGCGATAGTTAGATAGATGGATGGATAGATAGATAATAGATAGATAGATAGATAGATAGATAGATAGATAGATAGATGATAGATGGACATACAGACAGACAGATAGATGGATAGATAGGTAGACAGACAGACAGACATATTTAATGAAGACATCTGATTTCCTGGTCACTGACAAACGCCTGTGATCTGTGCAATGTCCTGGCTTTCTGCCCACCCACGCACACTTCACATCCACTCAGACTACCAGCAGGCATATGGTTATTGTTTTGCCTCTACACCTTCGGGGAAGGGGTCAGTAAAGATAAATGGACCATTAACAGATGCGAGAGAGTCAACAAACCTACAGAAATGGGGGCAGGTGTGTTCAGTTCCAGAGAAAGATAAAAACCAGTCCAAAGGTCAAAACTAGAAATCCTAGAGGTAAAATATTCCGGAAAACAAGCTTTGAGATTGAGAACATCAAGTCTGAAGTCAGCAGCAGGATTAGTGTAAGTGGCATTGGATTATGGAGAGGAGAACAATCCCAGAATCCCAAAAGTTCAAGGAAAGAACTTCAGGGGTGGTCTAGTCCAACACATGCCTGGCCATGGACGGTTCTCTGGATTAAAATCACACAAAGAACCTACCATTTGATATTTACCTTGTATGTGCTCTCTCTCTCTCTCTCTCTCTCTCTCTCTCTCTCTCTCTCTCTCTCTCTCTCTCTCTTTCTCTCTCTCTCCTCTCTCTCTCTCTGTCTCTCTCTCTCTGTCTCTCTCTCTCCCCCTCCCCTTCTTTCCCCCTTCCTCTCTTTCCCTATCTCCCTCCTTCTCCTCTCCTCTACTTTCCTCTTCTTCTTCTCTCTCTCCATATCTATATCTATATCTATATCTATATCTATATCTATATCTACACATAATATGTACACAGACAAGTAAATACATTTTGGATATAAATAATTATTATATATTTATATATATGCAAATTCTATATGTTTACTTATCTGTATATAAAATACATTTTACATATAAATAAATATATATTTACTTATTTTTGTACATGTTGTTTTACCCCAAAAGATATGATAGAGACATAAAAGACGTAGAGATAGATAGGTAGATGGAGGGATATAGGGATAGAGACAGATATGATAAATACAGATGATAGAGATAGAGGCTAGATATGATAGATATGATGGCTAGAGATAGATAACTATGATAGAGATATAATATGATAGATGGATTTCATGGGCAAATAGATAAGAGATTTGAGGGAGACATAGAGAGAATATTTATTAAGTAATTACAATATGCCAAGCACTGTGCTGAATGCTGGGGATACAAATATAGGAAAGACAGCCCCAGTCCCTACCCCCAAGGAGCTTCCCTTCTAATGGGGGCAGTTAAAACATGAAGGGGGAGGGACATGGTGTGGAGGTAGCCTAGAAGTGGCTTGGAGTCCCAGTTGTGGGTAAGATAAGGCAAAGCTCCTCCGTAAGAGCCTGGCCCAGAGCTGGGGGTCCAAAGTTGAGAGAAGAGGATGAAGACGGGAATGATGGCATGGGAGAAGGCAGCATGGGTGAAGACAGCCAGTTGTGGAGGCATGGCTCCAGGCTGTCAAGGCCTGCTAGAAGCTTTTTGAGGGCCAGGACTGTGTCAGATTATTATTTGTTTGTTTGTTAGTTTTGTCCTCGTATGTGTCTAGCATGGTGCTTGGCACAAAGCAAACACTTAATAGGTAGCATGGTGAATAGAATGCTGGACTGCGAATCATGAAATCCTGAGTTCAAATGTGGCCTCAGACACATACGGTTCGTATTGGTGCATATCAGCCTCAGTTTTCTTATCTATAAAATGGGGATAATAAGAGCACCTATTTCACAAGGCTTGTTGTTAGGATCAAATGAGATGATATTTTTTGCACTCCTTAAATTGTCACATAAATACTAGCTTTCTTTTTTTTATGTTATTATTACTGATCATCTAATTCAAAGTTGAAGAAAACCTCAGGAGATTAAAAAAAATTGTAAAATATAGATTCCAGAGTTGTACTGTCTACTCTAACCTGATTTCCTGAAGCTTTCATTGTCATGGTTTGCCCACTCTGTTTCCATCTGGGGCTGGTATTTCTCTGACTCAGCCTCCACTACTAAGCCGTTTACCTACCAATCACCTTTCACCCGCAGATACCTTCCTGGACCTTGAGGTAGTCATTCAGTGGAATGTTCCTACAAGACCTGTGTAACTTATAGAGTATGCACGTTGCCTGCTCTCGTTTCTGTAGGTACTGGTAGCAGCCTCATCATCTCTGTGAATCAAGGAAAGGGTGATGGATGAGGCCTTGTAGGAACTGGTCTGTGGTTGGGATCAGTGCAACCACAGTGGACGTGGACTGGGTAATCTCATCCTTTCAGGAAGGCCACCAGGCCTACTATCTTCCCACCCATTTTTGAAAAGTTTCAGTAGGTGCAGTGGTAATGGGAGAATAGTCAGATCTGGTCTCCTATATTCAACCATAGTTTGTATAAAAGGGCACTTTCTAGGTTCATGTACAGCCTAAGTTGTAACAGAATTCTGTGGGTGGGTGTTGCACTGGAGATGCTGTCTCCAGGGTTCAGTTTATGTCTTCTGTTTGCTCATTGGTCAAGGAATGATGTGCAATGGAAAGGTGAATCTTTATCCTAAAGGTGATATGATAGGGCTGTGCAAAAACTAGGTGCCTGATTAGAGGGTCTGTGAGAACACTGGCAATGGTTCTGGATGGCTTCTTTCAGAAAAGGGTGAGTGACTTTGGCCTTCGTAGGAGGTTTAGCATGTGGGAAGGCATGATCCTTTTAGACGAGCATGCCTACTGCTAGCAAGATGGCATCATATCTGAGACAAGGGCAAGTCTGTGATGACATCTAACATGACTGTCACCCAAGGTCATGAGGGAAGTTGACAAGGGTCAAAACAAACTTGTTGGTCAACCCACTCGGTCCCTGGCCTGGATGCCTATTACAAATGTACACATTTGCCAGCTGACATTGTACTAAAGTTGTGATCAGAAGTCATGGGTAACCACGTGTCAAGTCTTGAACAGGCCTCCATGGTCTGCAACTAGACTGTCATGGAAGAGATGGACTACTGATCACTGAATCCTTTTTTCTTCCAAATAAATTCCTATTAACACTTTTCTTTTTACATCATCTACTTATCCTAAAATATTCCTCTTCTCCTCCCCACCATGAGAGAGCTTCCCTTTATAATGGAGAATAAACAAGAGAAACAAAAAAAAAATTTCAGCAAAGCCAACATGTAATGGAGAATAAACAAGAGAAACAAAAAAAAAATTCAGCAAAGCCAACATATAAAAAAAAATTCTATGCAATAATACTTGATCAAAGTCCCTCCCCTCTGCGAAGAAGCGGGGTGAAGTTCCTTCTCATATCTCTTCTTTGGAGCCAAGCTTGATTGTTATCATTTCTCAGCATTCCATTTTGATTGTTTTATTGTGGTGGTTTTTTCACTTTACATTGTAGTCATTGTGTAAATTGTTTTCCAGGTTCTGCTGATTCTACTTTGCATCAGTTCCTATAAGTCTTCCCATGTTTCTCATAGTCATGATTTCTTAAGGCACAGTAATGAGGAAGAATCTCAGTTTTAGGCCTGGGGCATGTTTATGCAAAAACCTGGAGGCAGATGATGGAATACCAAGTTCATGGAAGAGCAAATATTGCAGCTGGGCTTAAATTTAGAGTGCATAAATGAATCATTCAATCAATAACACTTATTAAGCAACCACTATATGCTAAGTAGTGTGTTAGGTGCTGAGAAACACTAAAACAAAAACGTAACAGTCCCTATTTTCAAGGACTTTCTATTCTATTAGTAGAAACAACATGAAAGTATAAGGTCTATTTGGTTCCTTTGCACATTATGTGTGTGTCTATGTGGTTTTGTCTACATGTGGCCTGCAGAAAAGAGTAAGTGGATATCCCCCAGAGTCTCTTCCACCCAACCTTCTCCAAAGAAAACTTTGATACCTGCCTGGAGGCAAGCAAGAGATTAAGGCCATAAAGAGAGGAAACTAGACTAAAATTATATCTATCCATCCCCCTTAAATGTTGTTGGTCTCAGGAAAATAATTTTTATGTTCAACCTATGCTCCTGATTATTATCTCTTAACAGGGAAGTAGTGCCCCATCCTATATCTGAAGGCTTGATTTCCTTCTCACTAAATGAGAGCTACACAAAGACCATCACACACAGTGAATAAACCCATTTATCCAAGCTGATAGCAAATAGAAATCAGAGAAGTGATATGTATTAAAACATACCAAACAATACGCAGAATAAACAAAATCTCCCACTGGGAGAATGAGATAGTGAGAGAGACACACAGAGGCAGCAGCAAACTGGGAATAGGAGCATGGCTGAGACATTGAGTCCTCTTCATGTCTGCCTCTCCCCAGGGCCTTTTCCTACAATGAGCCTAGAACCTCCTGTCAAAGTTACAAGCCAGAAGATCGAGATCTCTCCTCTCCCAAGGTTTTATGAATTCCACCCCTTACTCTTCACGCAGACACAAAGTACTAAGAATTATTTTCTCCACCACTTAGGCAAATGCCAGGTTTGAACCCTGGATTACACATATGTGATTAAGTGCAAAATACGTAAAAAAATTAAACTTCAATATACAAAGTAATTGCAAGATGTAGGCAGCATTAGCAGTTGGGAGATGTTGGAGGTAGCATTTGATCCGAGTCTTTAAGGAAATTAGGTATCGTAAGAGTTAAGAAAAAGAATGGAAAATAAGGCTGCCAACGTAAGTGAGAGCCGTATTACTGGAGGCCTTCAGCATTTGCCTGAACAATCTATGTTTTATTCTACATGCTGACTTCCTCCCTTCTCTCAAGATCTGAACAGTATTTGCACATCTCCAGTCTTCTAACACCTCTCTCATTTCCCTGCATACTTAAAGGTCACAAGTAGCAGTTCACTTATCACATCTCCTAGATCTTTAGTACCTGGAATATAATTCACCTGGGAAAGGAGATAAACTTATTTAAAGTTACTCCAAGTTGGCTACACCCCATCATCCTGTGCTGTATCTATTCCCTCAAGGATTTCTGCAGTGAAATGTCTATAGACATTCTACCTGTTTTGGGCTTTATTTCCCTCTTATTTGTGTTTTTGTTTTAATTTTTTTCCCCTTTGGTGAGGCAATTGGAGTGAAATGACTTGCCCAGGGTCACACAGTTAGTAAGTGTCAAGTGTTGGTCTGAGACCAGATTTGAACTCAGGTCCTCCTGACTCTAAGGCCAGTGCTGTGTCTAGTGTGCCACCTAGCTGCCCTGCTTTATTTCCCTCTTAACCAAGCTTGGTCAATCTTTTCCAACCTGAGGATAATTGTTCTGGACTGAGGAGATATATGTTTTGCTCTTTCTATCCTCCCTGAGCAATGGACCTTTCCCTTTCTTCTTCTTCTTTCCCTAAAATGGAGTATTTTTTTTTAAGTTTTTGTTGCCCTTGGAAGTTTTTATAAGCCTCAACACATTCTGGGCTTTGGGCTTTCTGAACACCACCCTCATAGCTCCAGGCCACCTTCACATTTTTTGTTCTTGGTTAAGTATCTTTCCTTTTATCTTTCATCCTGCTCCATTTAAAATATGAGCTCACTGGAGAGCTCCCTGTGCAGTCATATCAGCCTCCTTAGCTATCTCCTCCCTTTCTTCTTCATTAGGATGATTTGTGATGATGACATTTCTATTTTGTTCTTGAGTTTTGCTCATCATCTTAAAACAGTAATTAAAAAAAAAGCAAACCCCTCTCCTTTTGGAGTCTTGGGTCACTGGGCTGTATTTCCCAAGTTTCTGAATGCGTTCTGATTGACTGCCCTGGCCCAGCAGGTCTGGATAGTTTCTGGATTGCTGCTGACCTTCTAATTCTGTTATGACACTGTTATTCTCCAATGGCTATCCCAGGGGAATGGCACCCCGGAGCTGGTAATTGGCCTGTGCTATTTTTAATTACTGCTGTTTGGTTTTCAGGGGATGTTTTCATTTTAACTTGTATCCCGAGGCATTTGAATGGTCAAGAACATGGCACTGTGAATTAAAAAATAATAATAAAAGAAAATAAACACATTACTTTCATGTTTTTCTCCAAGGATCTTCTGTACTCATATGTATATGCTTTGCGGATGGGGTGGGGAGGTGGTGGTGGAAAGAGGATAAAGTAGTCTTTCCATGGAAGGAGTTTTCCTCTCTCTCTTTGTTCCAATTATTCCTGAGTTACGAGGTTGTCCTGGCTTCCCTGTGTGTTATTCAAATACAAACCTACGACAGTGTCAGAGGTCAAACTTCCCCAAGGTTTGCCAAGGTATAGGCATTGGGCATTTCTTACACCTAGAAATTTCTCTTTGAAAATTAAACACCTTGAGGCAGCTAGGTGGCTCAGTGGATAGAGCACTGGCCCTGGAGTCAGGAGGACCTGAGTTCAAATCCGGTCTCAGACTTGACACTTACTATCTGTGTGACCCTGGGCAAGTTGCTTAACTCCAATTACCTTAAATAAAAAAACAAAGAAGAAGGAAACCTCTTGACCTTCTAGGACCCTATGTCCTTACCCTGGACTGCATATTCTTCATGCCAGTCCTTTGAAACGCTTCACTGCTGATGACTAGGGCTTATCTATACGCAACAAATACTTTTAAAGCCCCTACTATGGGCTACATCCTGTGTTAGGCCCTGGGAATGCAGACACAAATAATAAAACAATCCCTACTCACAAGAAGCTTCCTCCTAATGGAGCAGACAACAAGGACATACATTAAGTATATTTAGAATAAATATAAAGACAGTAAATGCAAAATGGGTAAAGGTAAGTTAGTTTGAGGAGAGAGAACTAGCAGCTAGGGGATGAGGAAGGGCTATGCATCGAAGGAAAAGAGGGATTCTATGAAGAAGTGAGAGTGGATGGTATTCCAGGCATGAGACACAGTCAATGCAAAAGCACAGAAGTAGGAGTTGGGCTCTGGAAAAGAGAGAAGGTCAGTTTAACTGGATTCCAGAGCATGAGGGGAATAATTTCAATAAGGCTGGAAAGATAGATTGCAGCAATGTTATAAAAGGCTAAAAGCTACACAGGGGAGTTTATATTTTAACCTGTAGGCCACAGAGAGCCATTGGAGTTTGCTGAGTAGAGAATGCCATGGCCATATCCATATATAGTTATTTGGGGAGCAGTGCATGAGATAGGCTGGAGTGGTTTAGAGACTTGAGGCAGGGAGACCATGATGAAGTTGTTGTTACTGTCGGGGTCTGGGGCAAGAAATATTGGGGGGGTCGAAACAGAAAGATTTCGCAAATGAATGGATGTGCAGCTGTGGTGAGGGAAGATGAGGAGTCACAAACTTTGAAGACTAGAAGGAAGGTGGCACTTTTGACAGAGACAAGGAAGTCTGGAAGATGAAGATTTTGGAGGAAAGATACTAAGTTCAATTTTGGCCATGTGGAGTTCAAGATATCTCCAGGACACCCAGGTCCAAAAGGCAATGGGTGATATGGGACTGAAACTCAGGGAAAAGACGGGCTGGGTATGTAGAGCATATATAAATAATGTTGCTTATGTTGCCCAAGCTGGAAATAAAGATATATGCATCATCATATGTCTTTATGCATATCAATCATATATGCATAGAAATTGTATTTAAATTAATGAGGTCACCAAATGAGAGGGTATAGAAAAAAAGAGGGCCCAAGGAAGAGCATTAGAGAGCACCCAGAGTTAAAAGATGGAAAATGGATGATGAGCCAGCAATGATGCCTGAGAAGTAGCAGTCTAGGGGCAGCTAGCTGACTCAGTGGATAGAACACTGGCCCTGGAGTCAGGAGGACCTGAGTTCAAATATGGCCTCAGACACATAACACTTACTAGCTGTGTGACTCTGGGCAAGTCACTTAACCCCAATTGCCCTCACCAAAACAAAAAAAAGAAGTAGCAGTCTAAGAGATAAGGAAGAGAGCCAGGAGAGAGGTATATCACAAAAGCCTATCAAGGAAGAGGAGGAGAGAGTAGTAAATAGAATCAAATACCCTAGAGAAGCTGAAAAAGAAGGTAGATTGTTCATAAATGTCAGACATCTATTCTCTGTCCTCTAGCACAGGTGTGAAAATATTACTAACCCTCAAAAAGCTAACTCAGTTCAATGAACATTTATTAAGCGTATAGGATGTTCATAGGTTAGTGCCAGACTCTAGAGAGAGATACAAAAGTCAACAAGGTGTCCCTTGCCCTCATGAAGGGGGTGATGGTGGATGAAATGGAATATGGTAAGTGCATAAGTAAAATTAGAAATGCTATTTGAGAAAGATAATCCCCGACTGGGATATCAGCAAAGGGTTTTTGGAGGTCAGAGGATCCTACATCAAGACAGGGAAGGTCTCACTCTTAGACCATAGAGGTCACTTATCTAATGCTCCTATTTTCTCCCCCCCCACCACCACTTAATAGTATTTTTTTTCCGATTACACGTAAAGATAGTTTTCAACATTCGTTTTTATAAGATTTTGAGTTCCAATTTTTTTCCCTCCCTCCCCCCTAACCAAGACAGAAAACCGTCTGATATAGATTATACATATACAGTCATGTTAAACATATTTCCGCATTAGTCATGTTGTGAAAGAAGAATCAGAACAAAAGACAAAACCACACAATGGTACCTTTTCTGAATGATGAAAACCGAAACCTAAAGAGGTTAAGTGAATTGCCCAAAGTCACCTAGGCAGCAAATGGTGGTGTTGGGATTTGAACTCAAGTCCCATGCCTCTAAGTGTTAGGCACTTTCCGCGGAGGGAGGCATTTGTTCTTCGTAGGAATGGTGAGGAAGTAGTCTAGTTTCAATGAGGCATCGAGTGCGGGGAGGAAAGTGAGAGAAGATTGGGAAGGAGCTTGATTCTAAGCTAAGGAGTTTAGACTTTTTTCCAAGAGCATTTGGGAGACACTGAAGGCTTCTGAGCAGAGTAAGCACCATGATCAAGTCTGTGCAGGAAGATGATGCTGACGGTTACATTGCAGGATGAGTATCAGATACTGAAGTCCCTGCCATAGAGGCCAGGCTAGATTTATTTTAAAAAGGCAGCAAAACTGCCCTGAAATGAAGTTAATCCAGGGGCCTCTGGATAGAACCATTAACACAGCTTCCTGGATGGCTAAGACATCAGCATCAGGAGCTCTTCAGCCTCAACTCACCCTTCTGCAGAGGCAAAAAGAATGTACCCACCTGAACCAGTGCCATATCAGTGCAGTGTGGTATATTGGATACAGCACTAGACCCAGAGAGAGGAAGACTGGATTTGAATCTTGCCTGAGAAATTCAGCTGCGTGATCCTGGGCAAGTCACAGAACCTCTGTGTACCTCAGTTTCCTCATCTGTAAAATGACGGGTATGAAGACCTCTAAGATCTCTTCCCACTCTAAATCTGTCATTCGGTGAATATCCTGTCCATCATACTGAGAAAATCTTTTTGTTAAATAGTATATGGTCTAATAGTATGTCATTTCCTCCCAGTTCCAAGCCTGAACCATTGGACCAGCCTGAAGTGGGTCTGGGCCAGAACACACGTGAAGTCTGAAGTTAATGGAGGCAGAAAATAGTTGAGAAATGCTGAGGGCCTGAAGTAGGATTGTGACAGTCAGTCCTAGAAAGGAGGGGACCCGTGAGAGAGATTCACCAAAGACAGAGTCAGCTCCGCAGACTAGGGCTGCAAAGGATGCCTTTGTGCTCATGAATCAACCAGTGATTGTCACTCCTGGCTCCATAGTGGGATGTGGGGGGCAGGGGAAACAACCATCTCAAAGAATCATCAAATCTTGGCTTCAGACAGGACCTCAGAGGTCCAACCTTTCCGAAGCAGCCTATTCCTCTACAGGATGCCAGGTGGTCATCCATCCCATACTTGGAGACATGGGGGCCAGGAGGACGGGGAAGGGCCTTCCTCCAGAGGCAATAGCCATGTCTGGACAGCTCCTGAGGGTTGGTGGGGTTTGCTCACATACCTCTCTGAAACTTCTACCAACTAATCCTGGTTGGGGCCAAACAGAACAAAACGAATCTATTTTCCACATGACAACCCTTTCAAATAACTGTCTTCAAGTAGTTAGCCTGAGCTACAAGGGTTAGTCCCAGTTTAGGCCCCTAAATTCTTTCCAGTGTCATTAGCTGTTTTTTCCCTAATTAATAATAATAATAGCTCACATTTGAAGAGCATTTAAGGTTGGCCTAACTCTTCCCACATATTATCTCATTTGAGCTTCATGACAACACCTGTAAAAGAGGTGCTTTTATTATCCCCATTTTATAAATGAAGTTTGAAGAGATTTAGTAACTCACTCAAAGTCACTAGTAAGTGACTGAGGCGTGATTCGAACTCAAGTCTCATTGATGTCAAGTCATGGAGACCTGGCTCACTCTGGATGACACAGTCTCTGGGCTGCCTTTTCCAGCACAGCTGGCACTTTCGCTCCTTCCTTGACTCACTGGTTGAGGTGATGGACTTGGAATACTCATTGCTCCATAGGGTTCCTTCCAGGCTCTCCCTCTGCCGCTATCACTGAGTAACCTCTCCTTCTTTGAGGTTCATTCAGTCTGTACTTACCACACAATTAAGAAGCCAACCTCTAAGACACACGTCTTTCCTCAATGAATTCAGTGCCTGGTTCATAGTTTTCCTCCTCAACTCTTACCTTTATACCAAGGGACGTCAACATATATGCTGATGTATGTCCCTCAAACACCCATGAGGGTGTTTCCAGTCCCTCGACTTACTTATTTCTCATGACCTTCAGCCCACCTCAGATACACACAGAGATGATTGTACCCTAGCTCTTGTCAGCACCCACAAATGCTCCATTTGCATGATCATGAACTCAAGAATTCCCTTATTTGATCACAATCTATTTTCATTCCACCTCTAGCAACTTCAAACTCTATTCTTCTTCCTCATCGTGACCTCTAAAGCTTTGACCCTTCAGATCTTTCTCAGGCCATCACCCTTGGACTGGCTACACTGTAATTCTCTATCCCCACCTTCATACCTTGATGGCCTAATTCACCTTTACATTGTCCACTACTCTTGAGCTCCATTCCCTCTTATCCTATTGCTGACTTTGCCCTGCCAAAATCAGCCTCAGATTATTCCCACTATCTACTGCCTTTACTTCTACTCACTTGCTGCTGAGCGAAGTTGGAGAAAATCATGAAACGGGGCTGATAGGTTCCACTACCAATTTATGTTACATAATTTCAACTGGGCACTTACTGTGGCAAGGCAACCCTTTAACATCTCCTTAATTAACTCACCATCCATCACTAAAAGTGGGTGTCCTCCAGGGCTCTATAATGGACCCTCTTCTCTTCTCCTTCTATATTATTTCACTTGGTGATCTCATTTCTCATGGATTCAACTTACTCCAGACCTAATCTTTCCCATAACTTCCAGACACATCTCTAACTGCCTATTGGGCATCTTAAACTGGACAACATAGACATCTTAAGCTGAACATGTCCAAAACCAAACTCAGTATCTTTCCCTCAAACCCCTATCCTTCTTCTAAACTCTCCTATTTCTGCCAAGGCTACCACCATCTTCTCTGTTACTCAGACTCACGACTTGGGTGTCATCCTTGACTCCTCACTCACTCTCACCAACACCACCATCCTGCCCAATCGATAGCCAAAGTCTGCCAAAATTACCTGTGTAACGTCTCTCTATACCCCCTTCTCTCTTCTGATATTGCTACCACCCTGGTTCAGGCATTCATCACTTCATAGCCAAAGTATTGCAATGGGCTGCTGGTTGGTCTCTCCGTCACAGCTTTCTCCCCACTTCAGTTCTCTTCTACTCAGCTATAAAATCCTCTGTCTGGCATTCAGAGCCCTTTATAACCTGGCCCCCTTCTACCTTTCCAGTCTGTTCATACTTCAGCTCTTTGATCTACTGACCCTGGCTTCCTTCAAGCCTCAGCTAAAATGCCCCTCCTATAAGAAGCCTTTCCTGATCCACCTTAATGCTCATCCCTTCCCTCCACGCATTATCTTCAATTTATCCCGGGTATCTTGTTTGTGCTTTACTTTTTGTATGCCGTCTCCCCCGGTGAGACTGGGAGCTCCTTGAGGGCAGGGACTGCCTTTTGTCTTTCTTTATTGAGTATCTATAGTGTTGGCCACCTTGACGCCTAATTTTTTATTGCACTCTAAGATTTGCAAAACTTTTTACATATTTGATTTTCACAACAACCCTGGGAGGTAGGGGTTATTATTATCCCCAATTTATAGATGAGGAAGCTGAGGCAGGCAGAGATTAATTGACTTTCCCCTAGTTATACAGCTAGAAAGTGCCTGAGGACAAATTTGAACTCAGGGCTTCCAGAGTCTAAGCCCAGCACTTTATCCACTGTTCCACCTAGCCAACCTAAGATGTAATTAAGAGGCATGTTCTTAATGACAACTGTTTGTCCTGTCTGTATCTAAGGCAGGGATGGGGTCACAGGAGGGATAGATATTCAACTGTATGAGAGGGGGAAGAAGAAGGGACATTGAGCTATCTCTGTCTTTCTTGTCATCTCTGCTCATTAGGGGCAGAATTCTAGCAGAATCTAAGACTGAGTCAGGCACTCCATAATTGCCTGACTCAGGGAAAGAGGATGCTCTACACCCAGCCCAGGTGCCAGCCTTGTCCAAGCACTCAGGAAACACTTGTTTAACTGAATTCACACCCGAGGCTGGGAAGTTCCCTATTAAAGCCTCCTCTTCTGGGCGCAGCTAGCTCCCTCCTCAGTGACTCCCCAGAGTTCCCAGCAGGCTGCCCAGCCCATCTCCTGCTAGTGAAGTGGCTTTGCACATTTTCCCTCTTAGGCGCTCAGACAGATGGCCAACTGACTGGGTGAGATCTTCACATGTTTATTGTACTTAGCAGGACACAGGAGAGGCAGCCTCTGCTACCTTCCGTGATAACCAGCATTTTACCTTTCACTGGCTCTGGCACTTTGCCTGCAGCCCCAGGGCTAGACATGGGAAAAGCTTTTCCATCAACGCACCCAAGAGGACATTGAAACCTTTCTCCTGTCCCCAGAGCCCAGCCCTCGCTGCAAGGAGCTCAGAGTAGGGCATGGTGCCTTGGAGTGGGCAAGCAGGGGCCACCAAAAGCCCATAGCTGACCCCTGATCTAGCCCACATCAACTTCATCACAGACCCTGATCTTCCTACCTCAAGGGCAGAGTTCCCTTTTCAATCTACCCCTCTACTCAGCTGCCAAAGTGATTTTCCTAAAGCCCAGATCTGACTATGTTACTCTTCCACTCAAAAAGCTCCTCAAACTACCTTTGTATTGGCATCAATTTTGCATATACATATTATAGGTTTGAAGGAGAATTTGGGAGAGCTCCAGAGAGTCCCTGCCTTTACTCCACCATCTTGGTTCTGCTGTATAGCACAAGAGTATTCCACCACAATCATATACCACAACTTGTTCAGCCATTCCCCAATGGGTGAGCATCCTCTCAGTTTCCATTCTTTGCCACCACAAAAAGAACTCAGCTAGACTTTAAAGCTGGCCAAGTGCTTTATGAATCAGCACACGTATCCCCACTTTACAGACGAGGAAACAGAGTCTCAGAGGTGTCAAATGATATGACCACAGTTATGCAAAGTGTCAGAGGCAAGATTTGAATCGTAAGGAGTCTGATAGAGTTGAGGAGAGAATAGAATAGAAGGAAAGCTTCAGCAAAGGTACATAAGTGGCGGGTGGAAGATCAAGGTCAGAAAAAGACTGCTTGTCCAGTCTGCTTGGATTGTAGAGTAACTGATGCAGAGTACTTTAGAATAAAGCTGGAAAGGTTGGATAGAGCCAGATCGTGGGCAAGCTTAAGCGGTAGCCTAAGGAGTCTATATTTTGTCCTGGAGGTGATTGGGAGCTCCTGAGGGCTTTTGATAACGTGGTCAGACCTGTTTCTTCAGGAGATTGTTTTGGTAGCTGTTTGAAGGATGGATTGAAGAGAGTTCAGAGGAGAGGCAGGGAGACCAGGAGACCTAGTGTGCAACAGCTCAGGTGAGAGGTGACGGGGGCTGGAACTAGTATGTTGGTTGTCTAAGTAGAGGAGACGGGGCCCATGTGAGAGAATCATAGATTTAGCGCTGGAAGGGGCCTTAAAGATCAACAAGTCTACCACCCCCTCCCCCACTCTACTTATCTTACAGAAGAGGAAACTGGATCTCAGGGGTTGTCAGGTCACTGCAGATAGGAAGGATCTGACTCAACCCCAGCTTGTCTTGGCTCCAAAGCCCACGCTTTATCCACTGTACCAGCCAGCCTTTGTGGGATTGAAAGGAGTTGACAACTTATTGGATGTGGGGAGTGAGGGAAAGGGAAGACCCTATGATGACTCTGAGCTCATGAACCTGAGTGATTTTGTTTTTCTTTATATCCCTAGGACGGCCAGCAGGCATACAATAGGCACTTAATAAATGCTCAATAAATTTATTAATAAATAAATGTTGTTATTAACGATGAGGAAGATCATGATTTTGAAAGATGGTGATGCCTTCCACAGAAACAGGGAAATCCTGACAAGGTGTCTGTTAGAATATAAACTCCTTAAGAAGAAGGACTCTTAAAGAGAGTTTGTATCACCAGCCTGGTATACAGCAAGCATTGAATAAATGAGCATTGATTGACTAATGAAGCAGGTGCCCAAATCTGATGCAATAGGTCCTGAGATGAGCCAGGGGCCAGAGGGAGATCAGAGACTGGTGGGCCTCAATGCGATAGTTTCCATCTCTGTGGGAAGAAGGAAAGCAGGTCTGGCTAATAGATTAGAGATCTCTCACCTCCGTATTTCTACAGAATACTCTCAACAGGTAGCCTCTCCACTCTCATGTCTGCTCTCCCTGCCTCATCACTTCCCAGGATGGAGCATCCCAAGGACATAATGAGCGTCTGCTGTGCTGCTCCAAGGGGATGTTCTGCCCAATACCCGAGTCAGACCAGCCTCCCTCCCCTTCTCTCTTTCTCCTCCCCAGGTGAAGCTCAGAAGTCATTCCCTGATGGAAGGCTGCTTGCATGGTGTCTGAGCCCCAGTCCCTGAGACCCAGCAGGGAGATTAGCTTCTCCACTGGACCAGGGCTGACAAGAACAATGCCACATCCTCAAATGATGTGGGCACAGCCCGGCTCATTCATTTTAGCCCCAGGAAGTAGTGAGGGTGAGGGCAGAAATCCTGAACACGGACAGGAGGAATGTGATCTCCTTCTGACAGGGAGGGCTAAAAACCAGTACATGAGGCCAATAGCTCTGCTAATGGGAACCAGCCACATGTTGCACGATAAACATAGGGTTTCATCTCCAGATGCTGAGTAACAGTGACTATTATAGGGAATGTGCCAAGAATAGTCTGTGTTGGGCATGGTGCCAGACGTGAAGATAGAAGTACGTCAAAGCGTCCTCTAAACTCCCCATTCTCCACGTTCTCCTTCTGAAGTCCAAGCAGGACCAGAGGGGTAAGGAGCCGAGAAAAATAGAGTAACACTGTCTAGCTTTATATAGCGAGCAAAAGGAGACGCCCCAAACAGCATTGAGAGTAGTAGTCTCTCCCCAGCCTCACCTTGCCCCAGTGCTCTGGGATCTACCTGGCTCTTTCCCATTTTCATGGGAATTCTTGCTGCTCACTAGGCTTCCTTTAGGGAAATCAGCTTGGTTATTTCATGAATGCAGACTCCCTTGAGGGCAGAGACTGGTTTTGCCTCCCCCACCCCTTTCTTTTTTTTTTTGACAAGGCAGTTGGGGTTAAGTGACTTGCCCAGAGTCACACAGCTAGTAAGTGTTACGTATCTGCATTCAGATTTGAACTCAGGTGCTCATGACCCTAGGGTGGGTGCTCTATCCACTGCTCCACTTCACCACTTAGCTGCCCCCTTGACTTCTCTTTCTATCCTCCGTGGCCCAGTTTGCTATTCTGGGTAGCTAGGTGGCGCCATAGTGCCTACAACGCCAGGCCTGGAGTCAGGAGGACTTATCTTTGTGAGTTCAAATCCAGCCTCAGACACTTATTAGCTGGGTGAGCCTGGGCAAGTCAGTTTTGTAAAATGAGCTGGAGAATAGTACCTTTGCCAAGAAAACCCCAAATGGGGTCATGAAGAGTCAGAAACTACTTAAATGACTCGAGGCAGCAAGGCAGTGCAGTCGATAGAGCGCTGGGCTTAGAATCAGGAAGACTCCTCTTCCTGTGTTTAAATCCTATCTCAGACACTTAATAGCTGTGTGACCCTGGGCAAGTCATTTAACCGTGTTTGCCTCAGTATCCTCATCTGTAAAATGAGCTGGAGAAGGAAATGGTAAACCACTCCAAATGGGGTCACGAAGAGTTGGACATGACTGAAAGACTGAACAGTCACAATAGATCACTCAGAGCCCCAAGGTTCAAACCAGAAATTTTTGACTAGGGGGCTTTGTGTTTGAGAACGCTTATTTCTTATTTTGCCATTATGTTCATTTGACTATGTTTTGTGGTATGTTTGTGCTACTGCGATGTCTTCTAATTGTTTTGCACATATGCAAAGGTTCTTGCTTAAGGCGTTATTTATGGAGGCCTATTGAGGGTGTCAGTGTTGCAGCTGTTAGCCTTGTCTCATTAGTTAGCCATGCTTTGCTTTCTTTATGATTGATTGCTGTGGGCTGTGGATATCCATGCACATCTGGAATATGGACGCATTTTGTCCGGCACGTGTTGCTGGGCATGTGGTCACCTCAGCACCCCCTCGGGTGATGATGCCTCTACTGCAGTTACTGTAAACACTCATTTGTTTACTTATCTGAGATGCCAGGAAAATCGCCCTTCTTGTTTTAAAGTGCTGATGTTTGTGTTTATACTGTAGAGTTACAGGTTTCAAGCCTGTTTTGGCTGATTTTCCTAAGGGACTGAAAAGTTTTGACCCAGAGGAGGAATGTAACTCGGGGCTCAAGTCTCATTTACATTAAGCTCTCCACTGGTGAAGACTGATAATTCAAACTTTAGAGGGCTATAGAAGTACTAGCCATCATCATCATTAATAATATCCATGCCTGATCTGAGATGTAGAATTGGTGAGAGCTTGGGAGGAGAGACATCCTATTCTTCTGGCTTCTAGCTTCAAGAGAAGGCATCTAGGATTCTTGATTCTCTTCAAAGAGAGGTCTCTGAAGAGAGAGAAAAATCCTGGGAAGAAGCCAACATATGGAATTATTGGTACCTCAATCATATCCCTATCCCCAGCTTACCATACCAGAGGCTCTGGGGAATTTCCCCTTGGGTGAGATCTGGGACTCCCTTGATTGAGCTGAATTGTTTTATTTCTGATGGGAGTGCTCATTAATTCTTTGTAATATCTGATATAGTCTGACATATAACTTCTCTGATTTCTGTTTGCCACCAGGTTAGATAAGTGAATTTATTCGTTATTTGATAATGTGTGGTTTTTGTGTAATAGATACTCGGTGAGAAGGGGGTCAAGCCTGGGATGAATAGCTTGGAGCACTCCTTCCCCACTAAGAGATAATGATTAGGAGCAGAGCTTGAACCTAAAAACAATTTCCCCTAGACTAACAATATTTAGGGGGGTGGACCAATGAAAATTCCAGCCCAGTACCCCCCACTCTGGTGGTCCCAATCTCCTTCTGGTAGGAATTAAAACTATCCCTTGGTGAAGGTTGAGTCCAGGAGATGCTAGAGGGCAGCTATGTGGCAAAGTGGATAGAATGCTGGACCTGGAAACAGGAAGACCTGATTCAAATCTAATCTCTGATATTTATTATCTGTGTAACCCTGGGCAATTCACTTAACCACTATCTCAGTTTCAGTATCTGTAAAATAAGGATAATAATAGCCCCCACCTCCCAGGGTTGTAGTGAGGAAAAAGAATATTTGTAAAGTATTTTGCCAACTTTAAAGTGCTATATAAATACTAGCTAGCATCATCAATGTTGATATCTAATCATGCCTTTCTGCGAGCCACATCTTGACACACCCATGTGGACACACACAACTTGCAGGGTTATCACCCACACCCCACATTAAAAACATATTCCGATACTCTCAGAAGAAGCTCAGGAGGATTTTTTTTTAAGTCACAGATAAGGAGGCTCTCTAGAGAGTCAGGAACTACCTACCAAACTCCTGAAAATTGTTATATTATTCAAATTGCCCAAAGGTTCCACAGCTGTTCCATGCACCTGAGGGCAAAGTTAACTCAGACTAGCCCAGACTGCACCATCAGCTCTTCACACATAACAGACCCTTCTGGTACTACGGGAATTTGCGCAGTTAACTCACCCCACTAGTATCCTGGCCCACAACACCAGCACTTAGTACAGAATGAGGCAAAAAGCAAGTGACTAATAATTTATCTATTGATTGGTTGGAATGTGACCCGGCCTGATGGCTTCACTAAAGCATTTGCTTTTGTTTATGGGCACAGAGCTCATACACTAGACCCTGGGGACTAGATCCCTGGGGGTGCTTCGCTTGGCAAAGAGAAGGCTTAGGGCTGACATAGTAGCTGTCTTCAAGTATTTGTGGAAAAGGGATTCCATTTGTTCTGCTTGGCCCCAGGAAACAGCTAGGAGCAGTAGGAGGAAATTGCAGATGCAGATTAAGATCTGACACGAGCTAAATCTTCCCTAACTGTTAGAACAAGGCAAAAAGCAAGTCAACTAGTAGTCATTCAATGCGTTACTTGCCAAGCACTATGCTAAGTGCCAGGGATACAAATATAGTCAATTCTGCCTTTTTTTTTTTCAAAAAAGCATGGGACTATATAAAATCGCAAAATAAAAACCATAGGGTTTTGATATGGAAAAAATGGGAAAGGGGATACAACATGGTCACTACCCCTCCCCCCCAAAAAAGAAAACCTTATAAGAAATAGATATTTCTTTATTATAAAAGAACCTTATAAGAAATAGATAAGAAATACATAAATACTACAACAAATAGTGGCAGCTTCTGAAGTCTTGGGCTAATGTTCAGCCTGCACCCCAGTTCCCAGCAGCTGGGCCAGCAAAGTGTCATAAAAGTCAAGCTGGCCACAACTCCCAGCAGAGTTAGGAGGCCATGTTGGAAGCAGGGTGGGATGTAGACTAGCCCTTCTCCTTTCTATTCAGTTTCTTCTGTAACAGAAGATGCAGAATAAAGGACACATTATCCTGAAAAAGACCTGAAGTTTGCTTGTGGAAGGGGGTGTTGGAAGGGTGCCAGCTTGTGAGTTATTATGAAGTGGTGCAATTTTCTGCATTCTCAAAGTTTCTTGAGAAAGAAATCATGCATAAGTAAACTTGAAATTTGCTGTATGCTCAAAATTTTCCATAATGACTCAGTTGTGTCAGAATAAATTTCCATTTTTGGAAACAAGAATTATGGCTGAACTGAATGTACAAGCAAAAAAGAAAGACAGTTCCTGCCCTCAGGAAGCTTATCACCTAATGGGAAAGACATCTCACGAAAAAGGAAATGAAAGCTGGGATGGGCATGTTGTTGAAAGCCAGAAAGCCAGAAGAATGCCTAAGAGGGGAATGAAGTTTGACTAGCTTGGGCCCCTCCTCAAAATAGAGTTCCCAGGAGGAAGTTGCCAATGAGGAAAGAAGGCTTTGAGGAATGTTCTAGGGTGAGATTAGAGCTCAGGCAAGGTGTCAAAGTCTAAAAGGTCAGAAACAAAGTCTGCAAAATTTGTCTGAAAGAGGAAGGAGCGATTTCTGGAGCCTTCACTGAAAGTCTTTGAGCAGAGGCTTTATGAATTCCAGTTGAGATTTGTTAAAGGGATCCCTATTCTGTTATGAGTTGGACTAGGTCGTTTTTGAGGTTCTTTTCATCCCTAGGATTCTGGGACCACATGGGGCAAGAGCATAAAGGAACCTAAAGAGGCTAGCAAAAAAATTTTTGCAATGGAGACAACATTGAGGCCACAAACAGGCTCAAAGGGTTTGGTCCAGCGCCATGTGGTGTTGATGGAGGAGGGAGCCCAGTTTCCACAGCACTACACAGTCATAGTAGCTCTGATGAAAACCATGGCAGCATCCAGGGCAAGACTGCTAAGTCACAAGGATTGACCACACCCAGGCATCAGTTTAATGATTTTATTTCATTATTTCATCTATGTGATCACCTCTCATTTACTTAGGGCCAAATGAATGGTACCTGTGATAAATGCTCTAGGAATTCTGAGTAGAGGGAGGTTAGGATGGTCAGGGAAAGCTTTATGGGAGAGTTTGGACTGGCCTGTGCATGGCAGGACAAGCAGGATCCAATCAATGGGCACCATGTCTTTCGTGACCTGGAGTCGAGGGGGGTGTCCTACTGAAGCAGCTGGGTTAGTCTTATTATTGTGGCTGATGATGCAGAATTGAAGCCAAGGTCTCAATTCTAGGCTCCCAAAGGATGGTTCTTTTTATACCCTCCCTTCTTTGGGCAGAAACAGATCCACTTAGGGACGGGATTGTGTTGTGTTGTTGAGTCGTATTGCCTAGAATGCTTGCCTTCCTCATCTCACCTCCTGTTCTCCTGGCTTCCTTCAAGTCTCAGCTAAACTCCTACTGTCTGCAAGAATCCTTTCCCAGTCTGCTTTACTGCCCCCACTGAGATGACTTCCAGCTTAGTCTGCATGTATCTCGTTTACATGTTGTCTCCCCCATTAGATTGGGAGCTGCTTGAGAGCAGGGGCTCCTTTTGCCTTTCTTTGTATTCTCAGGTCTTAGCGCACAGTAGGCATTTCATAAATGCTAGTTGCTGTTGAATCATCACCAAAAACCTGCCAGGTATCAGGAAGCTTCCTGATTGGCTGAGGGTGAGCCTGCGATCCCAAGACAGGATCAATCCTGGATGCCCAACTGTAAGAATCCCAAATCCTGGAGATGTTCAGAAGGTACCTTTCTCAGCCTCCCCAAGTGCCTACCACAGTGCTGACTATGTGTTTGTTGAGTTGAATTTATCATTGCATTGATTAATTGTGTTACGCCCTAAACAACTCCTGACTGCCTCTCTACTAGGTGAGACTACTTCTGGGGAGGACCCACACAGGAAGCTCCCAAGAATGACAAATTCACAGAACTTTCCCATTTGGACATATTCCTGGATCAATTAATGATAATTATGATGATGATGATAATAATAATAATATTTATTTAGCAGTTTACTTCTCTCATTTCATCCTTACCACAACCCTGTGAGGTAGATTATAATAATAATATATATATACTATGACATGTAATATAACATTATATAACAATAACATATAATAATCCCCATATTACACATGAGGAAACTGAGACAGGCAGACCCCGGGATCAGTTATGCAGATGAAGAGGTGAGTCCCAGCAATCCCATCCCAATCGAAGGCAAAGGTAACAGGACTAACAAAGCCCTTGGTAGAGGAATTCTCTGGACAGGCAGTATCCAGAGTGTCTGTGTCTGCCACTACTAAATATTTAGCTCTTATGGATGCAGGGCACCAGGGAGATGCAAACCCAGAGTCCCTGCTCTCAAGGGGCTCACAGTTCAGAAATACACAAATCATTACAGTTAGGAAGACATCCCTCTGGACACCTACCAGCCCCAATACAACCCAGAACCCACCACCACAAGGTCTGGATGAGATGGCAGTGAATAACTCTATTCCTTCTGGTCACATGGACAATCATCAGGCCTGACCAGCTGCCCTTTCTCTACATCCTGACACTATCAACTTATCTCTAGAGGACCCCTGGACTTTGCCATCTGCCTTCAATTGGTACCTCTAGGACTTCCAAGCCTTTCCATCTGTCCAACAGCTGAGCCTTCTTTGAGGTGTCTCCCTCAATGAGCAGTGTGAGTTCCTTGAGAACAGGGGCTATCTTGATTTTTCTATTTGTAACCCCAGCACTTAGCCCAGTGTTTGACACACAGTAAGTACTTAATAAGTGCACATTCATTCACTCCTAAGTACTACAAGAAGGGTATAAACAAAGACCAAAGGAAGCAGAGGAGAAAGATCCTATCAGACTGGAGGAGATAGTCAGGGCAGGTTTCCTTGGATTACCTAATGGAATTTAAGCCAGGCCTTGGAGGATGGGATTTCGCGGGCTCAAAGAGAGTAGAGGGTGGAAGTCATTGTGATTAAAACTACAAAACATCAATCAATCACTAAGCATTTATTAAAAGCCTAACATGTGCCTGGCACTGTGCTCCCTTCAGGAAGGGGTGGAGGGGGAGCATAAAGGCAATGGAATAGTCTCTGATTTCAAGGAGCTGACATTCTTTGGGGAAAACATGTATGCAGCATGTACATATATGACTATTTATAAAGTAAAAACAAGGTGATCTTGCTAAGAAATAGGAAAACTGTCCTGTAGGAGGTATTTTGAGGGAAATAGTTTGGAAGACTGGGATAGGCAGGGGTCATGAAAGACCCTGGATTCCAGGCTAAGGAATTTGAAGTACACTTTACTGGTTATTCATCTCCTTTGGGGGATTGTTCTGCTGGATGGTGGATTCGTGGAAAGGGTGAGATTCAAAAAGGAGGATTCAAGGGAGGAGGAGGGAGTTCAGAGAATTGAGTGAAAAGAGAGTGGTAGTGTAAAGAGGGTGATAATGGATGGAAAGAAGAAAAGTGAGACCCAGGGAGAGTCAGGGGAAGGCTGAAGAGTGCCTCATGGGTGAGTGTGTTGGGGAGTAGGATCTGTTGAGGTGGGAAAGGAGTAGGTGGAGGATAGAAGAAGATAGGATGCTGAGGGAGGTTTGTTACGGACATATTTTAGTTCTTCTCTTGGTGGTACTAAATTCAGTGATCAGCCCCTGCTGTGTTCAGCTCTGACCCTTTTCAGTAAGCAGCAGGAGAAATTCTGAGCTGGGAGGGAGACTTGGGTTCTGGGCCTGTCTCCACTACTGTGTCATTGCTGACTCAGCCACCTGGACCCTGGACCCCATTCCCTCTCACCCCCTCTGGACATTTGCCCTACTGACCAAAGACTCTCTTGCTTGTCTTTTATTTCTCCCGTTATCCCTCCTGCCTCCTCTCTTGCTGCCTGCAAATATGCTCAGGTCTGTTCTTTTCTAAAAACAAACAGACAAACTTTCTTCTATTCTGCATCTCCTCAAATTATCATATTCTCTTTCTTGTTCCCTGATAACTTAAAGGAAGAGTAATTTATACTCTCAGCCTCCTCTTCTTCACTGCTCACTCCATGCCCACCAGCATCCCCCAAGCAGGGTCTCTTCTGTCCTCACCAGTGAGTTCCTCTCGACAAGGTCATGGGTCATTTCCCAATCACCTCCTCCAATGGTGTCTTCTTAGCAACACTCTTCCTTGACCAACCCCAGTCTATGGCATAAAAAAAAAAAGACAAATGTTTGAGGAATTGAATGTATCTTTTAATACTCTTTCCTCTTCTGGGTTCTATGATGGCACCACATCCTGGGTCTCTGAATTTGTTTACTTTTGCTGTTTTAGCATCCTATTTCCATCCCTCTAAGTGGAGGTGGTCCCACAAGCCTCAGTCCTCAAGTTTTTCTGCTTGCTATTATCTCCTGGAAGTACTGACTCCCAGTTTCTACTTATCACCTCCCTAGGGTTGACTCCCAAATCTACATCTCTGGTCCTGACTTCTGCCCTGGGCTTGTGATCTTACATTTCCAACTTCCCATGGGATATCTCCATCTAGACATCCCAAGAAACCTTAAATTCAGCATGAACTAAATTCATCCTCTTCACTCCAAAATTTGTCCTTTCTTCTAATTTCCTCATTTCTGGTAATAGTATTGTCGTTCCTGGCACCCAAGCTTGGAATCACTTCAGTCTTCCCCCTTTTCCCTCTCAATCCAAGCAGTTGCCAAGTTCCAGTGATTCTGCCTCCTAAACATTTCTTGTATCTCTCCCCTAAGCTTTCCCTTTCCACTGCTACCACCATATTTCAAGTTATCATCTCTTTCCTATATATCTGGGTAGTCTACTAACTGTTCTTCCTAGGTACAATCTCCCCCCCCCCCCCCCCCCTTCCCCAATCTTTCCTTCATATGGCTGCCAAAATTGCCTTTCTTTTTTCTTTTTTTTTTTCCAGTGAGGCGATTGGGGTTAAGTGACTTGCCCAGGGTCACGCAGCTAGTGTTAAGTGTCTGAGGCTGGATTTGAACTCAGGTCCTCCTGACTCCAAGGCAGAGCTCTACTCATTGTGCCACCTAGCTGCCCCCAAAATTACCTTTCTGAAGCATTGGTCTGACCGACCACTGGTAAAAAACCTCCAACAATTTCCCTTTGCCAACATGATAAAAGACAGATTCCTTAGTATGGCATTCAAGACCCTCTCCATTCAGGTTCCAACATACCTTTCCAGTCTTTGATCTCACCTAGCAGTTTTCCATTATGGTACATTTGCCCAGAGTATCTCCCTACACACCCTCCAAATGCTTAGCATGGAGGTGGCTCGAGCACAGCTTTGTGCATGCACACACACGCGCGCACGCACACACACACACACACACACGTGCACGCGCACACACACACACACACCCTATTTATGTCCTTCCATTCCTTCTAAGTCCAGCTCAGGTGACACCCATCCCATAACACCTTCTCTGATTCCCTTTTCCCTCAAATCTCCAGACCTCCCCTCCCACCCCCTAATAAATTCAAGCAGACTTTAGTTCTTGGCTCATTTTGCAGAGTCCAAAGAACATTTCACACCTGGCCCAGCTCTCCTCCTTCCCCACTTACAAGTTAATGAATCATTTTCCTTCAGGGCACCCATCCAAAGCCAACCTACAGCTTTCCAAAGGCACAAAGAATTCACACAGAAACTAATAATAGCCTACAGTCTCTCTTGATAGTAAGTAGAGTGTGTGCTTAGAGTGTTCTCAAGTCTAAGCTGGGCTGTTTTGCTACCTGTATATAATTTTTTGGTTCACTTAAATTCTTGGGGTCTTGATTTCCTCATCTGTCAAACTGAGGGAGTTAGACTATAGTCTCCAAGGTGCCTTCCATTTATAGTTTTCTGGGACACTTGTTCAGTAGTATTAGGCTCTTTGTGAGGTTTTGTGAGTTAGACTCTTTGAGGTTTTCTTGGCAAAGATATTGGAGTGATTTGCCGTTTCCTTCTCCAGCTCATTTTACAGATGAGGAAACTGAGGCAAATAGGGTTAAGAGACTTGCCCAAGGTCACAGATCTAATAAGTGTCTGAGGCTAGATTTGAACTCTGGCAGTTGAGTTTTCCTAACTCCAGGCCCTGAATTCTATGCACTGCACCACATGGTTGCCCCCAGGACACTTACCCATACACCAAAGTAGTGACCTGTGAAAGGAGGGAGAAACTTGTTGGGTCTTTCTAGAAACTTATCAGCACACTCTTAAGTTGCTATAGCAGAAGGAAGCCATCTGACTTACATTCCAACCCAGTCTGGTCTCTGGCCACAGGGCAGTTCTGATAGTATACAGCCCCCATTTTTGCTTCCAGTGCTTTCAAAGCAAGGCACTGCTGGATCTAAAGTGGATTGGTCTTTGGGGAGGGAACAATAAAGCCTTAACACAACTTCACGACAATTCAGCCTCTGTCCTAGGGAACTACTCTCCAAGGCACACCCAAGTGTCAAGAAACACAGGCCATTTGTCTATAATAACAATAGTAATACTCTGAAAGGTTTGTCATTTCACTGGTGTGGGTGTTCCCCCAGCTGACACAGATTGCCACGAGGTCTCACATTAACATCCAATAAATGTTTGTTGAATGAATGGATGACTGCAGATCTCATTGCTCAAAAGACCAAGGCCCTGGAGTTGAATCCACATTCAGATTTGTTAACTTCACACTGTTAGTTATTCAGTCAATAGGCAAGAAATAAACATTTATTAAACTCCTACTATATGCCAGGCACTGTGATAAGCACTTGGAGATGCAAATAAAAAGCAAAAACAGCCCCTCCCCTTAAGGAGCTCACATTCTAATGAAAAGGGGGTTGACATTTAGAGTCATGAGTCCTATCTCAGAGGTGTCCAGCCTGCTAGCCCAGGTGGGAATGCTGGTTAGAGCATCTTCAAATGCAGCCTCAGACCAAACACTTGACACTTACTAGCTGTGTGACCCTGGACAAGTCGCTTAACCCCAATTGCCTAAAAAATTAAAAAAAACATTTAGCAATAGGGGAAATGGCACGTCAAGGACACTGGACTTGGAGTCAGAACCATGCGGGTCTGCCATTTACAAGCTATGCAGCCAAAGCAAGTCATTTTATTTCCTGAGCCTCGATTTCCAAATCTGTGAAAGGGGGATAATAACATTTCTATTATTTACTCCTTGGGGAAGGACACAATCATTTATTTGTTAAGTGCCTGCTATGTGCCTGACACTGTTCTGAGTGCTTTACAAATACTATCTCATTTAATCCTCACAACAACCTTGCCACAGCAGGTGCTATTATTATCATCCCCCTTTTACAGCTGAGGAAATTGAGGCAGGCAGAGGGTAAGTGATTTGCCTAGGGTCACACAGCAGGTAGGTGTCCGAAGCCAGGTCAGCGTTCTACTCATCGTGCGCTTAGTTTCTCCGGTCTAGACTCGCCGTTCCATTGCTGTGGGGAGGTCCAGTGAAGCAGCTCAGTAACTCTTCCCCATTTTGTAGTATTGGAGGGTTAGCTGCCCAGGGCCAGCGAGAGGCCAGATGACCAATCCCAGCCTAGCGAGCAGCCAGTGACAGCCAACATGTGTCTGAGGAGGGCACGAACCTAGCTTTTCCCAGCTCTGATCCAGGCTGTTTACCACATCTCGCTGCCACTCTCGGGCTTGTTATGATGATAAAATAAGGGAAAGTCTTTTGTAACCAAATAAAGGGTCAGGTCAGCTACTAAATCTGCCTCTTTGTAACTCACCCGCATTGTACTTAGCTCTCCCGGGCCAAACAAAACAAACCTAATCTCTCTTCCCCGTGGCAGCCCTTCAAATATCTAAAGACTGCGATCACATCACTACCCACCCAAATCTTCTTCTCTGAGCTAAATACTCTCAATCCCCTTCAACCTTTCATTTGAAGACTGGGCCCCCACCTCCCTCCCTCTCCTGGTTACCTCCCTCTGGAGTCTCTCACAGTCCTTTGTCAAAGTCCCTTTTTAAAACGTGGAGCCCAGCACTGATCACAATACTCCGGATGTGGCGTGAGCCCCGCAGAGTACCAGGAGATTCTCATCCCCCTTGATTTGAATATCCTATGCATACAGCAGAGGATTACATTATTTTTAGCAGTGGGATCATACTGTTAACTCACGCTAACCTTGCCTTGAACTTTGGAGACCCTTGGAGGTTGGGTCCCCCCCTCCCCGACTCACCTCGGATCTGAGTGACTGAGGACTGTTCCTTGGCTACTTGACTAGTAAGCTGCCAGTTTGATTCCATTTTACAAACATTTCTTTAGCGCCTACAATGGGCATAGAGTACTTGAGTGGTGCTTGGCTGAGCATGGCAGCACAGACCGTCTGTACTCATACTGCTTCAGTGACAGCATCTTTGATGATGAGTCTACCTTCTAAAAAGCCTCCCAAAAAAGCAGCGGGTCAACAAGGAGGCTTCTTGCAAGGACAGCTTCAGGAACGTGTCTTTAGCACCTTATTTTTCATGCGACAAGGCTGTGGGAGGCCATGTAATAGAATGGAATACACGTGGGTTCTGCCACTTGCTACCTGTGTGGTCTTGGTCAAATCACTTAACCTCTCTAGTCCTCAGTTTCTGTATGTGTACAATGATGATAATGGGACTTCTGTTGTTCGGTCATTTTCAGCCATGTCTGACTCTTTGTAACTCCATTTGGGATTTTCTTGGCAGAGCTACTGGAATGGTTTGCCATTTCCTTCTCCAGGCCATTTTTTTTAATTTAAATTTTTTTTTTTTTGTATATTGGGGTTAAGTGATTTGCCCAGGGTCACATGGCTAGTAAGTGTTAAGTTTTTTGTCCAGCCCATTTTACAAATGAGGAAACTGAGGCAGACAGGGTTAAGTGACTTGCCTAGAGTCACACAGCCAGGAAGTGTCTGAGGCCAGATTTGAACTCTGGAAGATTCGGTCTTCCTGACTCCAGGCTTGGGGCTCTAGGCACTATGGCACCACCTCGCAGCTCTGACACGAGGTTATGAGATAACCCCTAAGGTCCCTTCAAGCTCTGTCTTCTACACTTCTGTGGATCCTGGCTTCTTAGGAGTTTCATGGGGGTAGAATCTCTAGTGGGATCCCCTTGCCCTTGTCTTTGTGTGAAATCATTGCCATTTTCTAGTAAGGTCACAGCATCATATACCTAGAGCTAGTAGGGGTCCTCAGACACCATCTGATCCATCCCCTCACTTTATATGAGGAAATAGGAACAGAGAAATTAAGTGACTTGACTAAAGTCACATATCGGAGGTCACGTTTGAACCCAGATCTTCTGACTCTGGAGCCAATGTTCTTCCCAATTAGGAGCAGCTAGGTGGTGCTACAGTGGATAGAGTGCTGAGCCTGAAGTCAGGTAAACCTGAGTTCAAATCTGATCTCAGATACTTACTAGCTGTGTGACCCTGGTCATGTCACCTAATCTGTTTGCCTGTTTCTCCATTTGTAAATCCGGGGCAATAACAGCATCCACCTTGCAGGGTCATTGTGAGAATCAAATGAGATAACAATTGTAAAGTGCTTAGCATAGTGCCTGGCTCATAGTAAGAGCTATACAAATGTTAGCTATTGTTATTAGTAAGAGCTCATGACAGCATAAGGTTTAGCTTTTCTCCAGGGTAGAAACTGAGTAAAGGTCCCAAACTCCTGCCTCTTGTTCACACAGTTTTGAGGTTGGATTTTGTTCCCGTTGGCTTCCCGAGGCTTATAGCCTCCCTCCCCACCCCTCCCACAAATTCTCCAGCTACTTCTGCACCACCCCCAGCCTCTACTCTTGCTTCAGGCATTCTGCTGCTGTCAATCCCAGAGCAGAGCTATTCTGAGAGGCCTTAGACAGGTCCTGAAACACTCCACAGATGGGCAGTGTGGCTGTCTCTGAGTGGAGGGGTCTGGCTTTTGGCTATGTTTGTGGTTGGTGCCTGAGGAAGGCCAGTCTTTGGCCCCGCCTCCCTTCTCGTTGGAGCATTGCTACGTGGGGCCCAGATCTAGGCACCTAGGACCTCACCTAATCTTCGTGTTCCTTGACCACTAATTCCCTATGTGAGAGGTAGGGGGACCCAGATCGGATTCCTGTCTTTAATACTGACAGCAGTGCTATGTTGGGCACTTCCACCCCTCTGAGCTGCAACTTCCTCATCTACAAAATGGGAACAGTAACATCTATATCACTGTCTTGCCAGGGTTGTTTAGAAGGAAAATGCTCTGTAAACCTTAAAAGCTTTATGGAAATGGGATTGTCATTGGCCAAGGGACTTAAAACAATAAAAAAAAATTTATGATGAAGTTGCCAAACATCAACAAATATTCAAGTTAACTTAGACAAAGAATAGAAAAAGAGGATTGTATATGAAATCACAAATCTCTGTTACATGCAGCTTATTTTTTAGATCATACTTTAAATTTAACATGGCAGTTCCAACACTGTCCTGCTTATCTGTGTCCCCTTCTGGACTTTTTTCATTTCTCTTCCTTCACTGGTGCTTTTTTCTTGCTTTTTTTTTTTTTTGGGGGGGGAATCATTATCATTGCTCTCCTCTTCCTCCTATCACTTCCCTCCCCCAAAAGCCCTCCTTTATCCCATAGGAGCAAAGCACATTGGCTGTGTTCTGAAATGTATGTCTCATTCTGTACCTAAAGTCTATTGCTGTTATTTGTCCTTCGTTCTTTGAAGAGGACCATGACATCAGGAAAATGATGCCGTGACTCGAAAGCGAATTGCATTTAAGGGAGGGAGGGCTTCGAAACGTCACCAGCCTCACTTTCTCCTCCAGAGCCATCTGGATCCAAGAGCAAGATATAGATCAGGACCATAGGAGAAGGCCCCCTGAAGTCCATCACTACTCTGCCAAGAGGTGCAAAGCACACTTCACCATCAATCTTCCAGAGAATAGCTGTTCATTGCATTGATCAGAGTTCTCAAGTCTTTCAAAGTTGTTTTCTTTTACATTGTATAAATAGTTGGGCTGGCTCTGCTCACTTTTCTTTGCCCCAGTTCTTACAGGTCTTCCTGGGTTTCCCTGAATCCATCGCTGTATGTCTGTATGCCTGTATGTAATCATACTCCAGTCTCCTCTGATAACCCTCATTTGTTTAGGTATTCCCCAATCCATGGGTACCCACTTAGGTTCCAGGTGTTGCAACAAAAAGTTCTGCTATCAATGTTTTTGTACGTGAGTCTTTCCCTTTGTTTTTTCATCTCTTTGGAGGGGCATATGCCTCATAGCAGTATCACTGAGTTAAAGGGTATGCACAGTTTAGTGACTTTTTAAATATAATTCCAAATACTTCTCAGACTGTTTAGGTCAGTTCCATTAACACAGTGTGATATGACGACTGACAGCCTGGATAATAATTGTCATTTCCTGTTTGTCATTTTTGTCCATCTAAGGAGTGATACAGAATCTCAGGTTTGTTTTAATTTTATTTTTTTTTTATTGTTGGTGATTTAGAGCATTTTTAAAATATGGTTGTCTAGAGCTTTCATTTGTTCTTTTGAGAACTGCCAGGTCACATCCCTTGACCATTTAGCTATTGGCAAATGGTTCTAGTTCTTATACGTTTGCATCAATTGCCTACCTGCCTTACATGTTAGAACTTTATCAGAGAAATTTGCTGCAAAGTTGTTGGGCTTTTTTTTTTTCCAAATTAATCATTTTGCCATCGTGCTTCTAAGACGAGTTAAAGTGGGGCAGTTACATTGAGCTGGGTCCTGGGGCCACTGGGAGAAAAAGAGAGTGGCTACGTGGAGCTTGGAGACTATGAGGTGTTGTCCCTGCTAAGACACCCTCCATCTAAAACCAGCAACACTTACAGTCACAGGCCCAAGCAGATGACATTTGCAAGATCGCACCACCTATAAAAGCTAACACGTCCAGGCTATGACTCAGGTAGGGACTTAGGGAAATATCCTATCTCAAAACTCTCCTAATCCTTGCCCTGCACTAACAGGGAGTCTGATTTCCTGGCGTCCATCTGAACAACAGCACGAATGAGGGAGCTGCCACTTAAATAAGTCCAACAGTTTCCCCATATCCCTGGTGACTCAGATGACCGCTGGAAGTCTGGACTTCAGCCAACCTGCTCTGCAATTATTCGAGAACATCCCACAACAGGATAGTGATCATAAAAGTAATCAGTGGATGGCTATTCATGGTTCTGTGTCATCTGCCAAGTGAGACACAAAGAAGTGTAAGCCATGATAGTCCCTGCCTTCAAAGAACTGGTAATTGAGCTTGGGAGACAGGACCTACACCCCTGAAAAGATGAGCAACAATACAAGGCAGTATGTGCTAGGAGAATGGCAGGCAGGAAATCTGCAACCTAGTCCTGGATTTCTCACTAGCTTGATGCGAGACTGTGGGCATGTCACCTCCTAGCTCCCGGATGCAGTTTCTTCATCTATAAAATGAAGGGGTTGGGTTTAATGGTCTCTACTGTTCTTTCCAGATTTAACACCCCATTTGATCCCACTTCTTGATGCCAAGTGGGAAGTATTGATATTAACTGCCATGGGTGAGCAGAGGAAGGATTGGTTTGGGTTAGAGTGATCAGGGAGGGGGCCTTGGAGTCCTGATGCCATCGACTTCCTATGGGCTGTGTTGGTGACCCATGTGTCACCAACTGATATGAAATGGAGCAAAGGAAAGTTAGTTTATATTCTGCCCTCCTAAGAGATTAGCTGTATCAGTACAAAGCATTTAAATAACACCGGGATTAATGACTCACTGTGGAAGAGTTTTTTATACTAAGCCAGGTCTGAACAGGTGTGGCCCCTAGATCTACAAATTCCCTTGCACCTATAAATAGAACTTGGATCAGTACTTACAGAAGTCAAAATTCTGTCTTTGTTTTTACAAAATTAAATGTGAGCTGATAGGATCGAAAAAGCATTGATGAAGGGCCTGTCTTAGGCCAGGCCCTGTGCTAGGGATACAAAAGCAAAATGAAAAGAATTCCTGCCCTTAAGAAGCTTCCAATCTACGGGTGTATTTCTATAGGAAGTCTGAGATGCTACTAGAAAATAATTGATGGCTACAGAAATACCAGGAGACCAAAGGGACAGTAAGAAAAGTCACAGATCATTGTATACACAGAATTATGGGGTTACACATAGTATTCACTTAGTATTAATTAAATGAAATTAAACATATCCAGAACAGAACTCATCTTTGCCCTAAACCCTCCCTCACTCCTACCTTCCCTATTACTGTTGAAGGAACACCCACTTCCCAGTCCTTCAGGCTCCCAACTTAGGCATCCTGGACTCCTCACTATCTCTAACCCACCCCCCAACCCCCCACCTCCTGCCCTCAGCTTGCATCTAAGCTAGTGCCAAGGCCTGTTGATTTCACCTTCACAGCTTACCTCCAATAAGATTCCTTCTCTCCTCTGACACCATCCCTCATCACCTCATGCCTGGACAACTGTAATAGCCGATGGTGGCTCTACCTGCCTCAAGCCTCTCCCTATTTAGCCACCAAAGTGATTTTCCTAAAGTGCGGGTCTGATCACATCGTCACCACCACTGCCCCCCACACTCAGTAAACTCCGGTAGCTCCAGGGTCAAATTCGAAGCCCTGCATAACCTAGCTTCCTCCTACCTTTCTAGTCTTCTTATATCTGCTTCAGGCCACTCAATAATGGCATCCTTGCTGTTTCCTGAAGGAGACAGTCCATCTCTGCCGCTCTTAGCATTTTCTATTTCTTTCTTATTTTTAGGCAATTGGGGTTAAGTGACTTGCCCAGGGTCACACAGCTAGTAAGTGTTAAGTGTTTGGTCTGAGGTCGGATTTAAACTCAGGTCCTCCTGACTTCAGGGCTGGTGCTCTATCCACTGTGCCACCTAGCTGCCCCTCTGGCATTTTCTCTGGCTATCCTCCAAGCCTGGAATGCTTTCCCTCCTCAAGCTCTGCCTCTTAACCTCCCAGCTTCCTTTAAGTCCACACTAAAATCCCATCTTCTACAGAAAGTCTTTCCCAATCCTTCTTAATTCTGGTGCCTTTTCTCTCTTCCTTGTTTCCTATTTATTCTTGCATTGTATATATTTGTATATAGCTTGCTTTGCATATATTTGTTCTAATGTTGTCTCTCTTATTAGTTCACAAGTTTTGAGGTCAGGAACTGTCTTTTGCTTCTTTTGTATCCCCAGCACTTAGCATAGTGCCTGGCACATAATAGGTATTCAATAAATGTCTATTGATTGATTATTAGTTCCCACATTTCATATATATATTTCTCTCATGATCAATTTTTCTTCTTTTTTTTTTTGTTTGGACATTCAGACATGACATAAGGCAGTAATAAGCTAACAGAAGAAGTAGGCGACAAGGTACAGGTAAAAGAGTGCTTGGAATTGGAGGAATGGGGTTCAAATCCCACCTCTGATGGTTAATATTTAGTTCATCTTGGATAGGTCATTTAACTTCCCTGGTCTTTGGTCTCCTCATCTTTAAAATGAGGAGGTTGGATCTTTGGCCTCCAAGGGCACATTTAGCTCAAGATCTACGATCCTAGGAAAATCAAGGTGTGAACATCAGGTGTATATTTTGCTTAGTTATCCGTATTGATTCAACACATGGATACCCAGCTGGATGGTACCTTAACCAAGTGGCAAAACTAGATTTCGAACTCAGGGCCTTGGACTCCAAAAACTGCCCTTTCTCTACTCTACCACATGTTTACTGTATTCTATAATAGAGCTCGATATGCTTTCTCGTCTCTTTCTTGGGACATCTCAGTTCAGTGCCCAGAGTTCTAAGAAACATCTTTGTTTTCTCAAGGCTGAAAACTACAACCTTCTTTTGGAGCTGATATTTCAGAGTTGTTGTCTCCCAGAGGATTATCCCAAAGGTCTCTTTTCTGCTTAGGAAAGACTTCAGGAAGACCACAATAATTGGTAGCATGTTTTTATTGTAAACAACCATCAGCAACAAAAACAAATAATCGAATAAATATATAAAATAGGGAGGAAAAGTGCTCATAAAATCCTTAGCATTTAACTAGGCTGAGCCAAAGAAATTAACAAACCATCAACAACCAAAAAGATGCTTTTGTGCTGTGTCCCCTTTCAGGTCTGGCAGAAGCACTGCTACCTCTGGCATTGTCCTCTCTCTCTCTCCTCTCTCTCTCTCTCTCTCTCTCTCTGTCTCCCTCCCTCCTTCCTTTCCCTCTCTCCCTCCCTCTCCCATCTCTCTTTCACTCTCCTCCCTCCCCTTCCTCTCTTTCTGTATCTCTCTCTCTCCTTTCTCTGTATCTCTTGCTGTCTCTTCCTTCCTCTCTTTCTTTTCTTACCTTCTCTCTCTCCCTCTCTCATCTCTGTTTCTGTTTCTCCCCTCTCCCTCCCTTCCTCTCTTTCAGTATCTCTCTATCTCTTCTCTTTCTTTCTGTCTATATCTTCTTCTTCTTCTTCTTCTTCTTCTTCTTCTTCTTCTCCTCCTCCTCCTCCTCCTCCTCCTTCTTCTTCTTCTTCTCTCTCTCTCTCTCTCTCTCTCTCTCTCTCCCCTCCCTCCCTCTCTCTCTCTCTCTCCTTGCAGTCAATATAAGCCACCTTCCTAGTTCTGATCTTGCTTGGCCCCACTCCATACAGTATGTTTGTATTTCCTTTTGTTTCGTATTTCTCTTTGCATAGTATCATAATATCCCTTTACGTTAATATAAAATAAATGTCTTTGTTTCCTTCTCTCTTGTGGCCAATAAGTATACATACCATTCCTTTGCACCACTGGAAAACAATGTATTCAGACATTCTCCAGTTGCTGGGTAGATCCTTTACAAGTTTTTGCAGTTCTGAGAAGAGATAGGAGTACTTTTGTACATTAGGTTCTTTCCTCCTTTCATAATGTTTTCAGACTAAAACTCTAACGGTGGATAAAGACTCCACAAAAGCTTTCACATCCCACTCTATATGATGTTCTTTTTATACTCACAGGACTCCGCAGGGGGTCCCAATACACTGGAGCTGCTTTGGGGGAGGCTTGGAGATTTCCACAGAAGGAGCAAATGAGCCAATGGTCCTCTTATAATGGGCATATTTTTCCTCACACAAGGGAAGATGCTTAGCTTGGAGAGTCGGAACATGGAAGGAAAAAGAACAGGGGCAAAGGACACAGCTGGGATCACAGTGCCCTAGAATGATAAAGATGCAAATAAGATTTCTAGAAGATAGTATCAGGCTTTGTGTGATAACCTTCAGGCTTGGCACAAAGAGAAAGGGGAATGATGGCTGATATAAGGAAAGACCACAGGCTCTGGATGCAAAGGTTCTGAGTACAAATCCTAATTTGTGATTTTACTGCCTGTGTGACCTTGGGTGAGTCACTTAACCTCTCTGCGCTTCAGTTTCCTCATCTGTAAAATGATGGAGTTGGCCTAGATGGCTTCTAAGATCTCTTTCATTATGATCCAGGTGCCAAGTGGCATCCTTCCCTGGCACTCAGGTTATGCCAGTCACTCTCCCAGTTCTCCAGTGTAGAACACCAGGACTGTTGGACACAACCAGGTCCTTGGGTTTTATAGGGAGGGGCAGGGTGTCACTCAGGTGCTTCTGATTGGTTTTCCCCCTTTAATGTCACTGGCTGGGAGGTTTTAATTAGCCAGGAAGCTAGGTGGATGTCAGAAAAGGGTCAGGGCAAGGAGTGGACATGTCTACTTATAGCAAAGGTAGCCCATTCCGCAGATAGGCTAGACCCAGAAAATCAGCGGGTTCTCTAGCCCTCCACATCCACCACTTTGAGAAGAGTCCAATAGGATTGCAGATGCCATCTTTCCTCTGGCAATCACCTGGCAAGTATTGGGCTTGCCACCTTTACAAAGAGGGTCATTGAGACATTTCACTTTCTGCTGTTAGTGCCCACTAAGAGTGTCCCATGAGCCTCTTGAGAGCCAGAAAGCCTGTATCACAGGTGGATGAAAACAGTCTCCCAGAGCATGAAGCAAAACTGCCTAGTTGAGAGCTGGGGGTGGGAATGGGAAGGGAGAAAGTACAGGCAGAGCTCAGGTTCAAGCCCATTTTTTTTTTTAATCTCTAGCTCGAGGCCACCCTCTCTGGGAGAGAAGTGCGCTTCTAGTACAAACAGAACAGCAGTCACGTCTGCCTCTTCCCCAGTGAGGCAGTCTGCTCAATTAGCAGGCATCTGCCAGTGGGGCGTGCTGCTTCTATCCCCGTTAAGGAAAGTGGCCGAGGGGGTTTTCTGCCTATTTATCTCACAAAGACTCATGAGCCCTCAAAGGCTGGGTGTTTGGATCTAGGAAAAGCACATAGGATCAATTAGTATTTTGGTGCCCCTGCAGAGTCAGTCCATCTGTTCTCTCCTAGCCTTCCATCCACTCCAATCAATTGAGCCCTGAGTACCTAGGGGGTGCTAAGTACTTAGGGGGGCAGCCGTGATCCCTCACACTTAATTGTAATCACACATAGTTATCCCAGCAGGGAACAGCCCCAACTTGGGAGGGGGAGGTAGAGTCCATGGAGCAGTGGGGGTCCCCAGAGATCCCCTGGAGCTATAGGTCCCAAATTACAGTTGTAACCTCTTTATTTACCATCTAGCCTCCTTTCCCTGACTCATCTGAGGATATTCTTGCTGCGAAGGCCTCAGGCTATGCACCTGGATTGTCTCATGTAGAAAGTTTATTTCCTGGGCTTAAGCTGAAGAGTTTACCCATCAAAATGACACTGAACAGACCAAGCCCTGAATGACATACTATGTCAAGGTGGATGCCACCATTTTTTCTTTGAACAGACAGCCAACTCTGCCCAGGGTGGTCTCCTTGCAGGGAAATGGGATAACAAGGAAGGACAGCAAGAATCTCTGATGTTGGCTCCACTCCCGTCCCTATCCCCACCCAAACAAGTCGTGCGTTACCATCCTGCCCTTAAAGTGCTGATCTTGTCATTCCTTTGTTCAAAGCCCTCCAGTGGCTCTCTACTACCTATGAATTAGGTTCAGACTGGCCCTCAAAGCCCTCTACAATATAACACCACTCACCCTTTCCAAACATCTCATATTATTACCCTCCATGTACTCCATGCTCTGGTCAAATGGATTGCTTATATATCCCCTGTACACTCCACACATTCCCAACCCTGTACCTCTTTTGCTGGGGGAAATGCTACCCATCTTTTTTTTTTTAAGCTCAGCTCAAATACCACTTCTTCTGATCCGATGACTCCTGCTGAGTTTGTATCTTTATCCTGTGCTTGTCATTTATTATTATTTATTACACTTATATGTGTGTCATCAATTTACTGGGCTGTAAGCTCCGGAAATTAATGGATGAATGGATAGATGGATGGATGGGTGTTTGGCCTATAGGACAGAACTAAATAAAATGGGTATGAGTTGCAGAGAGGCAGATTAAATTTCATGGATGAAATAATATTTATTATTCACCCATTATGTGTGAGGTGGTATGCCAGGTGCTAGCGATATACACATAAGAATGAGACTGTTTGTACCCTTCAGGAGCAGGGGGCTCCTAAAGGGGGGAGACAGCACATATCAGGGAGTGGTAGTCAGGAAAGTGGTAGTCTGATATTTGTGCATTCCTGGTGGATGGTGAGATGGGATATGTAGCATGCTCCGGGGCTGGCTAGACAAAGTAGCAGGGGGTAGTATCTTATTTAAACATCTCCTCCCATGCCAAGAATAGGATAGTGGGCACAGTAAGCTCTCAGCTGATGTTTGTAGAATTAAACTGACTTAAAGTTTCTGCTCCAGTAGGCACAGAAATCCCAGTGACCAAATGGATGGTTTTGTCCTGAGAAAGAGTATGTGAGATGGCCCCAGCAACACAGAGCAATGCTACAAGTCTCAGAGAAGGATCTGCCTTGATTTTAAAGAATCTGATGACCCATGGAGACATGCCACAAAGATTCCATGGCCGTTCTGTCTCCCCAGATATTTTCATGAGCTTTTCTGCTTATCCAGACCCCAGATGAGATGTGACTAACCTTTGTCCCACCCCCACCCCCATCTTGGACCTACCTAAAGGAAACATTCTTGAACTGAAAGCTCTACTATCAAAGCACAGCAACACCACCTCTGTTTTACGCTCCTTAATTTCTGTGATTATACCAACTAGCCCAGAGTTAAGGAAGAGAAACTTTACACCCTGGTGTGGTCAGTGATGGTGTTGCTGATGAGAACGTACAAGTGCATAGCACCTTACAATTGTTCCTTCCCTCTCAGCCCCGACCTCGGCTGTGTGTCCGAAGCTCTGGACTTCACTACTGTGACTCCCTCCTCCCCTGTCATCCCCTCTTCTCACTGGTGAGGAATTCCTTCATTTTGAGGCAGTGCCCAGGCCAGCCATGCTTCATTCCCTTCTTGGCTCTGCTCCTGACTCTCCCTGGACTTTGCCATTGCCCTCCCTTTTCAGATTCCCTGCTGTTTTCCTCCATTAGATTTTAAGCTCCTTCAGGGAAGATTCTTTTTGCATTTGTAATCCCAGCACATAGTAAGGATTTCATAAAGGCTCATTACCTTAACTTACACCTTCCATATTATTTGACCCTCACAGATATCCTGGGACATAGGTAGCACAAGTATCTTCATTTCCATTTTACAAATGAGAAACTAGGGCTCAGCAATTCATCCAAGGTCAAGCGGTTATTAAAGCAGAGTGGGGATTCAAGATTCCACCTCCAAGTCCAGTATTGCTCCACTGCTGAAGTGATACAAACAAAAATTTCAGCAGAAAAATAGGAATGGGGTGAGGATAAAGAAGGAAATGTATTCTATGAGGATATTTAAATGCAGGTGTCTGGCTCCCCATCATCACCCACTTCCTCCCCAACCAAAAAAAAAATCACCCTTCCTGTGACAACAGGAAAATGTGCTAATGAGGAGATCAAGGTGTAAGAGGTGATATGAAGGAAAGAAAATAAAATAGAATGTATTCATCAGGTTTTATAGTGGCATATACTTTGCCATCCTCCCTTTGAGAAAGTAAATCAGCCTTGTTTCTAAGTTGGGGTAAGATGTTAGTCATTCATACCTCCAGCTCTTTTTCTGAGAAAGGATTGTCATTGGGATGTCAACCCCCCTTTGGGACCCTGTATCGAAACCAATCATTTCTGCCATTATTCAGAGGAGAAGCAGCATGACAGTCTAGACCTAGTTTCTGGCAGGCTGCTTTCCAGTTTTCCCAGCAGCTCTAGTCAAATAGGGAGTTCTCCAAGTAATTTGTGTTCTCAATTTTACTGAACATTAGGTTATTGAGTTTAATCGTTTCTGGTTCTTCGTTAGCGTGACTGTTCCACTAATCTACTTTTAAAAATTAGCCAGGACAAATAGTTTTGATAACACTTGCTTTATAGTACAGTACTGGGAGGAAACTTAGCTCTCTCCTGTCTCCATCCCAGTTAGCTGGTGTGATCACAGAAAGTACAGGACGGATTACGGAGGTGTTATCCCTTTACATAGTGAAGAGTTGTCTTTGTTGGAAAGGCACCTGGCCACTGGCTGGAAGAAGATTCACCCCGCCCTGTTTGCCTTTAAAAAGCAAAGCCTGCCAGCTCTGCCTTGGACAGGAGTTGGAATGCACCCAACACCCCCCAGGAACAGCCAGTGCTTTGTGAGAACTGAAGTCAAAGTTATGGGTATCCAGTACATGCCAAGTGCCCTGTTCACTGGAAATGTCCCAATCCTCTTGTCTCAAGCCCCCAGAGAATGTGGAATTGTACAAAAATCAAGGTTTCCTAGCCCTGCTTCTTTCCTTCTTCCTAATTTCTGAGCTGAAATAAGCAATTAGAAAGAAATAAGCTGTACTAGCTAACGGCTAGTGACCCAGCCGCACTGTTTTTATACATGCTTTACACAGGTTACCAAATGAGATAATATATTTAGAGTGCTTTGCAAATCTTAAAGCAATATGTGAATGCCAGCTGATTACAATAATTAATAGTAATGCATCTGGGAAACGGAAACAGATATGTTTAGACAAAGCCCTCTTTTGTAAGAAAAAAATTTTATTCTCAACTTGATAAATAACAACAGACATGAACATTTCCATATTAAAAAAACACACAGAAAGAGGATTATATGTAAAACCATAAGTCTCTATTCAGTTTATATATGTTTTATGTATGTATACAGCTTTTAAAAAAATTATAGCACAATAATGCCAACAGTGCCCTGCTTGTCTGTATGTATCCCCTTCTGAACTTTTCTCTGAAAAAACTCCCTTTCCATACAACTCACCAAAATTTACAGCAGTTGCTCAGAAAATGAGATTTTTCAGTAATTCCCCAGACAGCTTTGCAAACACTTCATTAAATTAGAGCAATAGATGCTGGTCAAGGCCAAGATCATAGCTCATTAAATAGAGCACTAAGACAGAAGCAGCCACAGACCAGCAGGCCAGAAGAAGGCGTATTAGTAACAGACGTGAAATGTCAAAAAAGAAAAAAAAAGGCAGCGTATTACTCTTGGCTTGCCTGGGACCTCTCTGTCTGCCTGAGTAGGCATATGAAGACCCCTTTAGCTTTGCTTCAATGATGAATAGGTGGTTCAGGGAATCTCTCTTTTCATGTCCCAGTGGCCTCAACTATTCTCGGCATTTCCCACTGTGGGCAGGAGAAACAGTTCAAATCTGACACCTAAACCATTTGCTTCTAGAAAGAACAACGTGTATCTTTGAAGGGAGGACAAAATTATTTACTTTGTACCCTGCAATCCTGGGCTGCCCTTAGAAAAAATAGCACATCAGTCTCTCCAGCTTTCCTTTCCTGAGGGAAGGAGCAATAGCCATCTTACACTCATTAATTACCTTGACCAACACAGTGGGCAGTGTTTTGTCTTTCCAAAGAAATGCCAATCTCTGCCATCTAGTGGCAAGAGTTACCGAGTCTTCTTGGGGCTGACCTGAATCTTGAAAACAAAAAAACAGACTTTCTACAGCGATGGATAGGCAAATTCCTTATTGTTGGCATTCTTTTCACCAATGCACCTGCAAACTCTCTGTGCCTTCTTATCTTGTGTATTTTTTCTCCATGTCTATGTGATCAATCATCCACAGAGGACCTTTTAAAAATTCCTGGGGGAGGTAGGGTCCTCCTAATTCTTTTCCTAGCTTGGGTATGCTACCCCAAAGAGATCAAAGGAAAAAGAAAAAGGTTCATTTGTATGAAAAAAAAATTTTCAGCTCTTTTTGTAGTGACAAAGAACTGGAAAATTAAGGGAAGAGCCCATCCATTGGGAAATGGTTGAACAAATTAGAGTATTTTAATGTAATGGAATATGATTATGCTGTAAGAAATGATGAAAGAAGGACAGCTAGGTGACACAGTGGATAGAGCTCCAGCATTGGAGTCAGGAGAACCTGAGTTCAAATCCAGCCTCAGACACTTGACACGTAGTAGCTGTGTGACCCTGGGCAAGTCACTTAACCCTGATTGCCTCACAAAAAAAAAAGAAAGAAAGAAAGAAAAGAAATGATGAAAGGGAAAATTTCAGAGAAACCTAGGAAGACTTGTATGAACTGATGCAGAATGAAGTGAACAGAACCAAGAGAACTATATATGTAATATCAACAACATTGAAAAGACAAACAACTTTTAAAAAGTTCAAATTCAAAACTTTAAAAATCAAAAATTTGAAGATTTTTGATAAAAACAATGACAAGCTACAATTCCAGAGAACAGATGATGAAGTATGATACCTGCCTCCTGAGAGGGAGGTGATGGACAGAATGAGACACATTTTTTTGGACATAGTCCATATAGGAATTTTGCTTGCTTGACTATGAGTATTTGTTGTAGGGTTTTGTCTTTGTTTTTTCTGCTTTCTGTAGTGTCTTGGGGGAGGTAAGAGGAAAAGGAAATAAATTATTGATAACTGAAAAAATTAAATATTTTTAAAAAACATTTTAGGCATGCCCACATGTACCCTGTTCAGGCTATCCATCTATATTCTCTCATTCCTGCTACCTGACTGACTCATCTCAATGTAAACTCCTTGAAAATGAGAATAATTTCATTCTTTGTATTTCTATCTCCAGCCCCTAGCACAATATCTAGAACATAGTTGACCTTTAATACATGTTTGTTGATTGATTGATTTTGGCTTGTCAATGAGATTTAAATTTTGACTAGCTGGTAGTTCCTAAAATCTTCCAGCCTCCTCAGAATGGTAACTATTTTAAACTGATTAAACTTTTCTAAGAAATGGTGATTTTGTTTTTGTTCTCTTTTCAACTTTTGGATGTCAACAGCTTTTAAAAACTTCCAAAATGGCACAGTGTCATTTCCTCATCTTTACCCTTTCTTCTAGTTTAGAATTTTATTCTAACAAATTTAGATTCTAACAAATTTTAGAATTTTATTCTAATTTTGGAATTTATTCTAACAAATCAGTGGATTTGGAAATGACTCCTCTATATGAAGCCAGTTTCCTATCTGTTAAGAAAGAAGGAGGGGCAACTAGGTGGTGTAGTAGATAGAGCTCTGGCCTTGGAGTAAGGAGGACCTGAGTTCAAACTTGGCCTCACATACTTGACACTTACTAGCTGTGTGACCCTGGGCAAGTCACTTAATCCCAATTGCCTCACCAAACATTTATAAAAGAAGGAAGGGAGGAAACAAACATTTACTGAGTGCTACTATATGTCAGACATTGTGCTAAGCACTTGGAAAATATTTTATTTGGTCTTCACAGCAACCCTTGGAATCGGGTGTTATTACCATATTTTACAGATGAGGAAACTGGGGCTGACATAGGTTAAATGATTTGGTCACACAGCTAGTAAGTGTGTGAGAGCAGATTTGAACTCAGGTTTTTCCTGATGCCAGGCCCAACGTTCTAACCACTGCATCAGCAGCTGCCTCTTAGTAATTCTGTTGGTTTAGGTTTTCTTGATATTATTCTTTGCTTCACACATACAGAACCTTTTACATCCCCTTAAAGTGTTCAAGATATACAGACATGGAGCTTCTGAGTGATCTATGTGGCTTTGCCCTCTTTCATTCCTGTATCTTAATCCTCAACCCACATTTCTTAATTTTTTTTTTTGCCATCCTCCCCTCTGTTCATTTCTGCACTGAAGTCACTGTGAATAGAAGTGTGTGTTGTCTTGGGTTGGAGGATCTTGATGAATTCTGCATAGAACTTCTCTATTTCTCCCTTGCCAATGGATATTGGTGACTACATGGCAATTTTCTTCACGGCAGCCTGTTTTTTGTGCTTGAGCACTGACAGCCAAGTGTCCCATGAAATGCTTTTTATTTTTGCCTTTGGGCATATAAGGATGGGCTTCTGTCCAGAGAGAGAGGCCTCTTAATGAATGCTAAGGTCGACAGAAAGTTGCCATAGCTGGATACTACATGGGTATGGGCATACTCCTGACCCGGCATTTGCACTTGCCATCCCTCATGCTTAGTAATCTCCCCCTCTTATCTCCACTTCCTAACTTCTCTAGCCTCCTTCAAGGCCCAGATGCAATCCCACCTTCTACAGGAAGCCTTTCCAATCTCCCCTCCCTCTCTTTATGATCTTCAATGTGTCTCGTTCGTATCTTTGCACATAGTTGTTTGCATATTATCTCTCCTATTAGGCTGTGACTGTCTTCTGCCTTTCTTGGGATCCCCAGTACTTAGCACGGTGCCTGGAACACAGTAAGTGTTCAATAAATGCTCACTGACTGATATGTTGGATGACAGGGTCAGGATTCAAAAAGATCTAAAGTATCCATTGGGCCAAATATAATAATGAGTTGCAATGGGGATAAATGTATTATCATATACTTGAGTTCAAAAAAATCAGCTTTGGGGCAGCTAGGTGGCACAGTGGATAGAGCTCCAGCCTTGCAGTCAGGAGGACCTGAGTTCAAATCCAGGCTCAGACACTTGATAGTTAATAGCTGTATGACCCTGGGCAAGTCACTTAACCCCATTGCCTAGCCAAAAAGCCACAAAAAAAAAATCAGCTTCACATGTACCGGATGGCTAGATAGCAGGTCATCTGAAAAAAGACCTGGTTGTTTCAATGGACTACAAGCTCAATAAGGGTCAATAGTGTGATGTAGCAAGTCAGTAATATAATCTAAGCCAACTGTAAGACAGGCAGAGCATTGAGGGAAAAGGAGGTGATGGTCCTACTCTAGTATGGTCAGCTCACATCTGGGACACTGGGTTTTCCAGAAACACATTTTAGGAGAGATGATGATACCTGTGGAGGCTCAAAGGAAGGATGATCAGGATGGTGAAAGGCCTTGAAATCTTGCTATGTGAAGATCAACTATACGGACTGGTTTACATTGGAGAAGTAAAGATTTAGGGAGGACAATGATGGTTGTCTTCAAGTATAGGAAGGATTGTTAAAAGGAAAAGGGATTATAGAGGATATTAGGATCATAGAGGCAGAGGCACAAAGCACCTGAAGAGACCATTAAGCCTAATCCCCTCAGTTTATAGATGAGACTATAACTAAAACAACAATAATAGCTAGCATTTACACAGCTTTAAGGCTTGTAAAGCACTTTATAACTTGTCATCTCATTATATCCTCTCAGGTCATTGCTATTATCATCCCCATTTTACAGATAAGAAGACTGAGTCAGAGATTCAAGTTTCACAGAGCTAGTAAATGTCTGAGGCAAGATTTGAATCCAGGTCTTCCTGACTCCAAGTCCAATACCCCTTCCACTATTCCATGTTATCTCTTATATTTGTTCTTCTTGGCTCCGAGGGAGCCAAACTTGGAGAAATGCATGGAAGTCATAGTGTTGAGGTTTAGGGGTTTAGGGGTGCTGGGACTCCAAAATCACCACACACAGGTCCTGTCCAAAAGAATTCAACCCAAGCCTTCTTTCAGCCAAAGTCAAGGTTTATTAGGACATCTGTCATATTGGCCAGACTCTTAAGAAGTCTGAATATTAGTGAGCTACTGGCTAGATTCTAAGAATCTGAGCATCTTAGTGGAGACAAGATGGAGGGATCTAGGAATGGCCAAGTAGTCTATGAAGTAATAGAACTCCCAGGACCTGGACCTCATGGCCAAGGGAGAATAGAGCCTAGATAGGATTAATGGTGGGAAATGGCCTGGGGCCATAGGGAGGTAAAACCTTGGAGGGCCAGGCTAGGTTAAGAACTGGGAGATTGGGCATATCCACAATGAAAGGCCAGTTGATGGGATTATAGTGTCAGGGGACCACCAGAGATTTGGCCTTGTGGGAAAGTCCAGGGTTTTTCCTTTTTGGGGTCTAGATCCCATCCTCATCAACAGAAAGGCAAATTGAAGCTGAAATAGAGAAAAAAATTCCCAACTCTTAGTCCTATGTCAGAGAGGAAGGCAGTACCTCAGCAGTAGTGGCTTCACCCCCACTGGAGGTTTTCAAGCCAAGGCTGTATGACCACTTTTTTAATATGTTGGTTAGAAGATTCTTGATTAGATGTGGGTAGACCTAGGCCTCCAACACCTTTTCTGATTCTGAGATTCTGTGATTCTCTATTGAACTACTCCAGAGATCTGTTTTCCTGCACTTTCATCAGTGACTTGGATTGAAGGCTTAGATGGCACACTTATGAAATCTAGGAGGCATAGTTACCACATAGGATAAAGGATCCAGAAAGATCTTGACTGAGTAGCATGATGGACCACATACAATAATAAGAAGTCTAACAGGGATAAATATAGAATATACAGGCTCAAAAAATTAACCACAAAAATAAAGGAGGAAGTGAAGCATGGCTAGGCAACATGTAGTTTATGTTAAAAAGATGGTGAATTCAGGAGACTTCAAGTTCCAAATAATGCAACATAAACTCATGAGAGCACAGATCTAGTCTACCAAAAAAAAAAAACCCATAGAGACCTTTGAATCCAACTTTTTCAATATGAGGTCTTTGAATTCAGCCTTCCCGTTTTATATATGAAGAAACAGAGACTGGGAGACTTGATGATTGTCACATAGAAATATCTGAGGCAAGATTTGAACTTAGGTTTTCCTAACTCCAAATCCAGTGAGCCACCTAAGTGTCCTTAAGAGTACATCTGAACAATCCCAAAAGACTCATGTTGGAAAATGTTATCCACACTCAGAGAAAGAACTATGGAGTCTGAATGCATACTATTCTCTCTCTTTCTCTTGTTTTTTTCTTTCTCATGGTTTTTCTCTTTTGTTCTGATTCTTCTTTCACAACATGACTAATGAAATATGTTAATATAATTGTACAAGTATAGCCTATATCAGATTGTATGCCATCTCAGGGAGGGGGAAAATTTAGAACTCAAAATTTTATATAAGTGAATGTTGAAAACTAAAAATAAATAAGTGAATAAATATATTTTTTAAAAAAGAGTATGTCATGAGAAATGAATGCTTTTGCAATCTTCAATCTGTATTAAGGGAGGTTGTGTGTCCTCTGCCCTCATTAGGCCATATCTAAAGAACTGTATTCCTCATACATAATCTATTAAAATGATTACCTTTTAGGGAGGGGAGAGAGAAAGGAGGAAAAATCTTTGGCACTCAAATGTTTTTTAAAATGAATGTTAAAAATTGTCTTTAAGTGTAATTGGGAAAAAAAAATTACTACTTAGAGAACTGTGCTCATGTCTGGGGGCAGCATTTTAAGGACATTGACTGTGGAACAAGTCCAAAGGTAAAGGATCATGAAGGTAAACTGTGCCATCAATTGATTAATTAAAAGAGCTAAAGATATTTAGCCTGGTGATGTAGAAGGTTAGGGAGAGACAGGATGGCTGACTTCAAATGCCTAATGGGAACTTTTTTTTATTAATTTTTTTATTAATTTATTTTGATTTATCAACAATTGCTTCTATAAGTTTTTGAGTTTTAAATTTTTCTCCCCCTCCCTCCCTACCTACCTCCCTAAGATGGCTTGAAATCTGATATAGGCTATACATATACATTCCTATTAAACATATTTTCACATTAGTCATATTGTAAAGAAGAATTAGAACTAATAGGAGGAACCACCAGATAGAGGAAACAAAACAAAACAGAAGAAAAAAATAGCAAATAGTATGCTTCAATCTGCATTCCAACTCCATAGTTCTTTGGATGTGGATAGCATTTTCCATCAGGCCTTTGGAGATGTCTTAGATCCTTGCATTGCTAAGAAGGACTAAATCTATCAAAGTTAGTAATAGCGCTTTGTGGCTATTACTGTGTACAATGTTGTCCTGGTTCTGCTCACTTCACTCAGCATCAGTCCATACAAGTCTTTCCAGGTTTTTCTGAACTCTCCTGTTCATTGTTTCTTATAGCACAATAGTATTCCATTACACTCATATACCCAGACTTGTTCAGCCATTCCCCAATTGATGGGCATCCCCTCAATTTCCAATTCTTTGCACCACAAAAAGAGCTGCTACAAATATTTTTGCACATCTGGGTCCTTTTCCTGTTTTTATGATCTCTTTGGAATACAGCCCTAGAAGTGCTATTGCTGGGTCAGAGGGTATGCACATTTTTATAGCCCTTTGGGCATAGTTCCAAATTGCTCTTCAAAATAGTTGGATCATTTCACAACTCCACCAACAACGCATTCCAATTTTCCTACATCTTCTCCAATATTTATCATTTTCCTGTTTTGTCATGTTGGCCAATCTGATAGGTGTACCTCAGAGTTGTTTTGATTTGCATTTCTCTAATCAATAGTGATTTAGAGCATTTTTTCATATGACTATAGATGGCTTTAATTTCTTCATCTGAAAACTGCCTACTCATATCCTTTGACCATTTATCAATTGGGTAAAGGGCCCTGTCTTAATACAGACTCACAAAGGTTTGTGGAATATCAAAGTCCAGTACAAGGAAACAGTTCACAAGTGTATAAAGCAAGGAAGCTATATTGAGTGGGCAATACTCAAAAATATTTGGAGGAGGGAAACAGGTCCTGTGTGCCCCCAGATGGAAACTGGCACCTGGCTGGAGCCCCAGAGGGAATGGAGTAACCTCTCCTCCAAGACAAGTAAAGTCTGGTCAGTTTTTATAGTGTTCTTATCTAGATCTAGCAGGGCCAGATATCGGGAGAAGGGAGTGAAAGAGCTTGGACCTGAAGACTGGTGCTGATTGGTGCTAAAGGGGGGGAGGAAGACTCCTGAGGTTAGCTAATATTCAAACTCCCCCTGGTTGAAAAAGGGGCTCTGGGCCATTGATTCGGGTCCTGCTCTGATAAGATGACTCAGTTTACCTATCTGTTTAGTTTAGTTTTTTTTTTTTAGTTGTCCTGGGCTTCTTTTTGTTGTCAGAAAGGCTAGAGGGATAAGACTTGTTCTCCTTGATTCCAGAGGGCAAAAAAAGGATTAAGGGCAATTGCAGACAAGATGTCAGGCTGCCTCAAAGAGAGGAGGGTGAGGTCACCATCCTGGTAAATCTTCGAGTGAGACTGCATCACCACTTGTCAGGCACGGTTGTTCCCCATGGGCATGGGTTGGACTGGAAGATCCGAGGTATTTCTTACTCAAACTCTGTGATTCTTTTGAAAGAACACTGGTCTGAGTCAGGAGATGGAGATGTACATTTTGAAACTCAGCTCTGCTACTTGCTACCTGTGTGTAGCCTCCCCACATGTAAAATGGGGGTAAGGGAGTAAGGTGGGTTTCAGCTCATAACTTGTAGGAATCTATGGCTCAGGTGACTCTTGCCTGGTCTTAGGAGCCTTGTTTCCTAAGAAATAATCATTTAAAAATACAACAAGAAAGGAAGCTAGGTGGCACAGTAAATAGAGCTCTAACCTTGGAGTCAGGAGGACCTGAGTTCAAATCCAGCCTGAGACACTTGACACCCACTAGTTGTGTGATTCTGGGCAAGTCACTTAACCCTGATTGCCTCACCAAAAAAAGCAAATATATACACACACACACACACACACACACACACACACACATATATATACATATATATATATGAAACAAGAGCTAGCATTTATATATCACTTCAAAATTTTAGAAGTACATTCCTTATCTCATTTTATCCTCACAACAATCCTCTAGGGTGAGTGCTATAATTATCTCCATTTTACAGATTGAAAAACTAAGGCAGAGAGAGGCTAAGTGACTTGTCCCAGGTTAGGCAGCTAGTGAGTGTCTCAGGAAGGATTTGAACACAGCTCTACTTCCTCAAGGGCAGGGACTTTCTTTCGCCTCTCTTTGTGTCCCCAAGTGCTTAGCACAGTGCCTGGTACGTAGCAGGCACTTACCCATTGATTGACTGACTGACTGATTATCCACTAAGCCACCCAGCTGTTTATGAGCAATCCTGGCTGAATTCCTCCTCCCTGGGAGCCTCCTAATTGACATTCTACATCCATTCTCCTTTATAGGGCTCTCCATAGGCATCAGTTAACAACCTGTTAGGTCCAAGGGAGAAGCGGGAAATTGCCCATTTAGGACGAATTAAACCCAAACGTAAATTCCACAGCGTTGTCATGAACAGCTTCACTCCTCATTCCTAACTGCTGACAAGTGGCCTGCGTTGAGCCAGAGCTATCCAGGAGAGCGGCTTTATGGGCCGGGGGGAGCCTGGGTGGGGGAGGGGGAGGTAGATAGCGTCCTGGCTTCTGTCTGCCCCAAGAAGACTCGTCTCCACGAATCCTCTGGCCTCTCAGCATCCAGGCAGGAGGGGCTGGCTCTCTTCCCCAGGCCTCCAAGGGCTGCATCAGTACTCTTAAAACTCTGCTCCCTACACCTTTCAGCTCAACGTCCATCATCTCCCTCTCTGTAGTTCCCAGGACCGTGGCTAAGCCGTCTGGGCTGCCAGTTGCTAAGGAAAACAGGAACCGACTTTATTAAAGTAAACTGGAACAAACTGGCTTTGCAGCCCTGCTCTAGCAGGTGGGGGTGAGGGGGTGGGGAAGGATGGGACCGTTCCAACACACAGAGGAAGCAACTCTTCACCGAGGGCCGCAGCCGGCAGGCAGGCGGCCAGGCAGGCGGCTAACTGCCATCGCAGGCTCAAGGATGCCTCAGAGCGCTGCGGAATGGCATCCTAAAAAAATCAATCGATTGATCGACAAGCTTTTATTAAGTGCCTACTATGTGCCAGGCACGTTGGTGAAACAATCTGTGCTTTCAAGGATGGTGTCTTTTATTGGGGCAAATGATACATGCATGTAAGTACATGAAAGGTAAATACAAAAGAGCCCAGGGGAAGGACACTAGTGTCTAGGGAATCTAGAAAGGTGTTTGACCTAGGTTTTGAAGGAAACTAGGGATTCTAAGAGATGGAAATGAGGAAGGAGTGCATGCCCAGTATACTGTACAGTCAATGCAAAGGCACAGAATGCTCTTAGGTACAGTGCAACTATACATGTTTTTGGACTTTCCCAATGGTTTGGTAAGTTGTGCTGATTTTTCCTCTTTTTTGTCTTTATAAAAATAACATTTGTTATAAGGGATGATTATCTGGGAGGGAAGGAGGGAGGAATACTGGAGGAAACTGATTATGTAAAAAAACCCAGACATCAATAAAAACTTTAAAAAAAGGTATGTGCACAGATTGATTTTGACAGAATTGTAGAGGGAAGGGGAAAAATGGTTAATAAAGTTAGAAAAGCAGCTGGATTCAAATGAATCAATAAATATTTATGAAGAATTAGTTATTAATCAATCATTCTTAATAGTTAACAAATATTTTAAGTGCCTACTATGTAATAAAATCATATGAGATTATATTTGTAAAGTGTTTTTCAAACCTTGAAGTGCTATAAAAATGGTACTGATGATGGTAAACATAGGGTTAGGTGTTGGTGAATAGGTACTTGTTTCTAATACAAAGAATAAAATCATTGCTACTCTCAAGGACCTTCTATGCTAACAGAGAAGACAAATACCTGCCTAAGAATATACTGAATAAATATAAAGAGAATAAATTCAAGGTAAATTTATAAAAGGCAAGGTACTAGAAGTTGGGATGATGGGGATGGGGGAAGGCAACAAGCATTTTAAAGCACCTATTATGTGCTGTTCTCTGTGCTAATCACTTTCCAAATTTGGTTGAGTCTTGAAGGGAGAGAGGGATTGCCTGAAATGAAGGTAAGCAGGTAGTACATTCAGGGATTAGGGAAGGTCATGGTCCACTTACTGCCTTTTCAGTCACGTGTATTTTTAGTATCGTATCTTTTGCCACTTCTGGTGCCAAAGTCATCCTTGATAGCATGCTACAGCTTGGTTGGTTTTTTTTTCCCCATCAGGCATACTTTGCTCTTCCGGTTACCTCATTCTTCCAGGATCATGGTCATTTTTGATTCTCAAGACATTTAGCATTTTGGGAGAATGTACACAGGTTTCCACATCCTCAAAAATTCTTTACCATCCTTATACAGGTAACTCTCAAATATTTCCATCTAGCCTTAATCTTTCTTTGGAACTTCAGTCCCAAATCATCACCTGTCTGCTAAAAATGTCCACTTCACTGCCAGCTCCTCTGCTGATTCTTCAGACTTTTCCAACTCCTCCCAGGAGCCTTCCCACCCAGGAGATGCCTGCACTCCATTTTAAGAGGTATCTGGGACATCCACGCTCACTTCACCACCAGTTCTACTTCTGGCTCTGTGACTTTTCTGTCTTGCCCCCACATATAATAATAATAATAATAATAGCCCCACATCCTAAAATAATAATAATCATAGCCAACAGCACTTACCAAGCACTTACTTGCTAAGCATCCTACAATTATTATCTCATTTGATCCTTACAACACCCTTTGAAGTAGGTAGTATTATTATCTTCATTTTACAGATGAGGAAATAGAGGTAAACAGAGGTTAAGTGACTTGCCCAGGGTCACACAGTGGGTGTCTGGGGCTGGATTTGTACCCGTGTCTTCCTTGACTTCAAGCCTAGTGCTCTATCTACCATTTCCATTTCCAGGTTTTGCCATTTTTAACTTATAACACCATTTTCCTCTGTCTCCTTCCCTCCATTCACACAGCCATTACCCTAGGTCAGGCATTTATCCCTTCTCACCTTGTTTACTGGAATATCTTCTTAACTGATCTCCCTGGTTCCAGTCTTGCCTTTCACAAGCCCATCCTCCACATACCTGCCAGAGTAATCTTCCTATTGCTCTATTCTGCCCCAAACCTTTCTGTGGCTTCTTATTCTCTTCAGGATAAAATACAAATTCCTCAGCTTATCATTTAAGGCTTTCCACAATCTGGCTCCAGCTTCTCTTTTCAACTTCCTTTCTTGTTACTCTCCAGGCACTCCGACGTTCCAGACAAGCTGATCAGCTAAGCGGTGCAGTGGCTAGAGTCCTGGCTCTGAATTCAACCTCCCATCTCCCAAACCCATCTGCCCTACCTGGAATGCACACCTTCCTTCTCTCTGTCTCTCAGAATCCTCACCTGGTCTTCAAGACTCACCTCAGCTGCCACTGCGTTTGCCCAAAGACAGGGGTTTCCCAAAGCCTATCAAAAAAAAAAATCCAAATTCTTTGTCATGGTGTCCCATGTCCCCCGGAAACTCACTCCTTTTAAGCAGATGTCAATTCCGTTAAATTTCAGAAACATTTATTAAGCGCTCACTAGGCGCTGCATGTTGGAAACTCAAGGGTTAAATGTCCTGTCATCCCTGCTTGTAATCTACTAGGAAGAGTTTTGGGGCTCCAGATTTTCCCCGTGCCTAAACAATCCTACCAATAATTCCGTGCTTCTACTCAGGGTTTATCTTATCCTTTAACTTTCACTTAATCCTTTCATCCCTGATAACTATTGTCCTTGACCTCTTCTGCCCTTTGTAGCTGACCTCCAAAGGCAGTCTACAACAGGTGCCTCCACTTTCTCTCCTCTCACTCTCAACCACTTTCAATCTGGCTTCTGACCTTATTATTCCACCCAAACTCCCCTCTCCAAAGTTACTGAGGATCTCTTGGTTGCCAAATCCAATGGTCTTTTGTTTATCCTCATTCTCCTTGACCTCTCTGTAGCCTTTGACACTGTTGATCCCTCTCTCCGACCTGACATTCTTCTCACTAGGTTTTTAGGACACCCCTCTCTCCTGGTTCTCCTCCTACCTTTCTGCAGTCCTTCTCAGTCTCCTTGCTGGATACTCACCCAGATCATGCCCTCTAATAGTCGGTTTCCCACAGGCCTTTGATCTGGCCCCTTTTCTCTTCTATGTTGCTTCACTTGGTGATCTTATCAACACATCTAAAATGGAACTCACTATCTTTCCCCTTTAACCCACCTCCTCCATTTACCTTCTCCATTAAGGTAGAGAGCAGCACCCTTTCCCAGTCCCTGAGGCTCACAATGTAGGTGTCATCCTCAGCTTCTCACTCTCATTCCCCCCCAAGTCCAAGGCCTATTGATTTTATCTTTGCAATGTCTTTTGAATATTCTCCCTTCCCTCCTCTAACACTGCCCCACCCCGGCACAAGCCCCCATCACCTCATGCCTGGACTATTGAAATAGCTGCTGGTGGATCTGTCTGCCTCAAGGCTCTCCCCACTCCAGTCCCTCCTCCACTCAGCCACTAAAGTGATTTTCCTTAAAGCACCTATCCAATCATGTCACTACCCTACTTCGTAAACTTCAGTGGCTTCCTATTGCCTCTAGGATAAAGTAAAAAATTGTTTGATGTTAAAAGCCTTTGACAACCTGGTCCCCTTCTAGTCTTATTATACCTTACTGCCCCCCCACACCTCCCCCACTCTCTGGTTGATCCAGTGACGCTGACCTCCTGGCTGTTCTCTGAACAAGGCACTCCATCTCTCAGCGCTGGGCATTTTCTCTGGCCATTCTCCGTGCCTGGAGCACTCTCCCTCCCTAACTCCATCTACTGGCTTCCTTGGCTTCCTTTAAGTCTCAACTAAAATCTCATCTTTACAGGAAACCGTTCCTAACCCCCTCTTAATTATTTCCTATTTCTCCTGTATATAGCTTGTGTCACCAACTAGATTGTAAGCTCCTTGAGGGCAGAGACTGTCTTTGTCCTTTTTTGTATCCCCAGCACTTAGTTAGTGGAGGAGCCCCTAATAGAACCCAGGCATTCTGACTTCTAGCCTGGCACTTCCCTACTTATATGGACCTCTGGGAAGACCACCTCAAAGGGCTAGGGGACTGCTGCAGCCTGCTCTGCTGTGGTCTTGGTGAAGGTGTGCTTCCTCTGGAATTATATCATTTTGAGAATCAAGCTAGACATTGTACTGTATAGCCAGGTCACCATGACTGAAATATAGCAACAGGTGCAACAAGATACAGGGGGCTTCTTCAGGAGTTTCAGGCTCGGCAAACTAACTACTGATATAACAATGGCCTAAAAGGGGGGGGGTACTTGGGACTGGACTCCCATAACTCAGGTGATTTCTAGTAAACCAAAACTTAGGCCTTTCAGGCTGCTATGCCTGCCTTGGGTCTAATACAATTTCTATTTATTCTTCTAAGAAGTTTTCACGGGACCCTCATCCCACTCAGCCTTATCCCAAACCTTAATTACACCGAGGAGTCTTCACTGGGAGATCCCATTCAGGATACATAGGCAAATAACTAAAATATAAAATAATACATAAAGGTATTAAAAGAGCCCAAAGTCACACATGAATTCCAAGTGATTATCACAAGGAAAGCTTCATGGAGAACATGGCATTTGAGTTGGGCTCTAAAGGCTAGGTATTGGGATAGCTAGGTGGCACAGTGAATGGAGCACTGGCCCTAGAGTAGGAGGACCTGGGTTCAAATCCAGATTCAGATATTTGACTGGGCAAGTCACTTAACTCTGATTTACCTCCCCAAAATAAATAAATAAATAATTTCGAAGTGTCACTGAATTTGAGAATTAAAAGGCACCTTAACAGTCCTTCCAATCCAATTTACACACAAAAGGAATCCCCCCTCTAATATACCCACCAGTCTAGCCTCTCGCCATCTTTCTAGGCAGCCAGCTCCATTTCAGGCCAGCACAGAATATTAGGAAGTATTCACAGGCTCCTTTGCTTCTTTGCAGCTTCACCCTTTGATGCTGATTCTGCTCCTTGGGGCCAAACACAATTACTCCCTACATCCTCCACCTGACAACCCTTCAAATATTTGAAAATGCTCTCCTCCCTCCCTTCCAGGGAATTCCACTGAAGAGGAAGGGAAGGGCATTCCAGTCATCAGGAACAGAATGAACTTCGTTAGACTCTGAAAGGGAAGAGTCTTCCTCCTACCCCTCCCCTCTTTTCACCAACCCCTCTTTAAGACACAACTGAAAAGAACTTAGGTTCATTCTTTCCAGTTTGTTCCAAACCCTTAGCTGTCCCCCGCCCCCAAGTTTAATTCTATTCTAGAAATTGTTTCTCCTTCATTTTGCTGTCACTTGAACAATGTTCCACTAAATTGGGGGTGGGTGGGGGGAACCAAGGATGGATTTCTCTAAACTGTAGAGAGGAGGAAATTCCTTTCTATCAAATGTAAGACCCCCTGTCCCGGGTGGGTTTGGCCGTTAGTTTCCTGAAAGACAACCCAGTGAATTACAAATTGCAGAAATTACGGGAAAGAAAATCAATGGACTTGACAACATAAAAACAGAGGAGGTTTGCAAAACAGAAAAAGTAGTGTGTCCAAGATATAAAGAGAACAAACAGATTGGGGAAAGGAAAACTTGTAGTAAATATCTTTGACAAAAAGCTGCTGCCTTGGACTTTTTTTAACCTTACAGATGATTTTCTTTTTGTGTGTTATTTAACTGCATGGGTTTTGTTGATAATAACTAAATTTAAAATTTAAAAAAAGGTAAAAATCCAGTTAAAACACACCCCAATTTCCTTTAGCCTGAAGATGGTCCCCAAAGGCACTGCCCCCAGACAGACCCTCAGAGGATACTGCAAGAAACTGTGGGCCAATGAGGACCGCAAGGAGGAAAGGCTTTTTCATAAGAGCTGCCTGGTCTATAACAGAAACAGAAATCTTCTACAATAAACCAAGTGTATATCCTGAAATAGCCCAATAACTGTCTGTTAACAGTCAGTCAGTTCTAGAGCCTGCTAGCAGGTGCAGTGGATGGAGCACTGGCCCTGGAGTCAGGTAGGACCTGAGTTCAAATCCAGCTTCAGACACTTGAAACTTACTAGCTGTAACCCTGGGCAAGTCACTTAACCCCATTGCCTCAGGGGAAAAAAAACTCAGTGGGCTCAATGGTTAGCAACACCCAGTCAAAATGACTGTCCCTGAGGAAGGTCATGAAGCACACAGAAATGTGTGGGATGCCACTCAAATTAAAAAACACAGAGGTATCCAAGGAGAAACAGAAAGTTAATTTTTATTATTTCAAATCTCGAGATTCGGGTGTCCCTCCTCCAGAATGCTCTGTTGAAAGGAGAGAGAGTACAGGAGCAAAGGACTGGATTAAATAGCCCTAATGGGTAAAGCCCCCCTCCCACCAAATGGCCAGTGTTTTGGCTCACAATCTCAACATGAAACTCTACCATAGGAATAAACAACAACAAACAGTATGCACATCTTAGTTACAAGTTACCAATATCCATATTTAGCCCTTAGTTTGTTGAAACATTACCAAAAAGCAATTAAAGATGTGTAGTAAAGCTAGACACTGTGGTGTTGTGGCAAGGTTACCACTGTAACCAGAATATAGCAACAGGTGTAACAACATGATACAAAGGGGGGGGGGGTTCAAAACTTTAACTACTGAGATACGTTGTACTGTATAGTTAGGTCACCATGACCAGAATACAGCAACAGGTACAGCAAAATATTGGGGGGGGGGTTCGGGAGTTTCAGGCTTGGCAAACTTTAACTGCTGAGATAACAAGGGCATAGAAAAGGGGGGGTACTTGGGGCTAGACTCCCGTAACTCAGGTGATTTCTAAGAAACTAAAACTTAAGCCTGTCAGGCTACTACACCTGCCTTGAGTCTAATACAATTTCTATTTATTCTTTTGAGAAGTCTTTATGGGACCCCTTATCCCACTCAGCCTTATCCCAAACCTTAATTACACTGAGGAGTCTTCACTGGGACATTCCATTCAGAAACTATAGGCATGCCCATGGATTTTAAGCATCGATTCAAGTGGTACTCCAAGGGCAGCCAGACCAAGACGTGCATAGCATTTATTTCACTCCCTCCTGTCCTATTTATTTCTAGAAAGCCAGCCAAATATGTGTTTGTGGCAGACTGAGCCTTCAGACCCTGCCTTGAAAAGCAGAGCTGAAGATCGAACCATACTATTTGCTTTTTTCTTCTTCTACTTTGTTTTGTTTCTTCTTTCTTGTGGTTCCTCCTATTGCTTCTAATTCTTCTTTACAACATGACTAATGTGAAAACGTGTTTAATAGGAATGTATATGTACAGCCTATGTCAGATTGGGGAGGACAGTGAGGAGAGAGGGAGAGAAAATTTAAAACTCAAAAGCTTATGGAAGTGAATGTTGAAAACTAAAAATAAATTAATATTTTTTTAAAAAAGAAAGAAAAGCAGAGCTGAATTGTCCTACTTCATCGAATTCTGACAATCTCTGTGCTCTGGGATTGTACAAAGAATTTTGAGACGGATGCCTCATAGGCTCCCAGGGGGCCTGTCAGTGGTTATGGGGATGCTTCTAAACAAAGCCAAAGGCCCAGCAAGAGGCGCTGACTGGGCATCAGTTTTTTCCTCTGAAAAAGGAGGAAGCCAGCCTAGATCAGCGTTTCTCAAACTGTCCCAGGGACCGCTGTGGTTCTGCAAAGTGGTCAAAAACAGCACTTCTTAACCTTTCTTGTGTCATAGATCTTTGCCAGTCCAGGGAAGCCTGTGGCCCTCATCTCAGAATCCTGTTTTTTAAAAAAAATATATATTCAGATTAAACATGTTCTTGACTTCGAGATAGCAGGTAAAAGACTTAGAGTGCACATTGAAGCATATTTTTTTCTGGACATCGCTAATGCAGGAATTTGTTTTTGCTTGGCTATACATATTTGTAATGAGTCTTTTTTTTCTTCTTGCTTTCTCAATGGGTAAAGGAGAAGAGATGGGAAAGATAGAATTTGCAACTGAAAGTATACTAAAATTGAATTTAAAAATATTTCAAATTGGAGAAATGCTAAAATTCAGTTAGAATTTAGTGAAAATAAAAATGTGATTTTTATTTTCCCATCTGAGTTCACAGAGCTATTCAAATCTATCCATAGTCCCCCTGGGAGTCCACGGACCCTAAGTAAAGAACCTGATGTTCAAAAATCTAAGAGATTGTGTGAAGATAAAATTTGCAACAAATTGGAAAAGCCAACCTGTGAATACTGCTGTTTATAATGTTTTCCACCTTCCAGATGTGGCTGCAGCTATATCAGGCACGAGTCCAGGGGCCGTGCTATGGCAGCCAGGATGCTCCCTCAAGGCTTTCCTGCCAATTTTAGTTGAAGCTGTGGCTGAACACAAGAGACACTGCCAGGGCAAATGGGGGCTTCCTGAGTCCTGGACATCAACAGTACTAACTGCCGTGGTGGCCGCAGCAGTAGCAGCAAGGCAGCTGGTTTGTGAATCTCTGCTCTGAACTCAACCTTCCATGGCAGGACCTTGGCTCTTAAGGTAAACCACTGGAATCCAGGCCGCTGGTGGCCACCTTCCCAGGGGAGCTGAAATTGGATGTGAGTTGTCATCTCTGTCAGGAGCCTGTGGGCTTCAGGGCAACTTTCTCAGAGCTCAGCCCCAGCTCCTCTGGCTCCCAGGCTCTGTGAAAGCCAGCCCTTCTGCTCTGTCACCCCAGCTGGCTCCCTGCTATTATCTTTTTGCTTAGCTGCTCCCCAAGTCCTTGCTCCCCTCTCTTCTCCCCCTCCTCCCCACAATCCTGTCTTTTCACCTTTTTCTCCAACCCCTCCCAAATCCTCTACTTCTCTGTCTCTCTCTCTAAAACTCTTTCTCTCTCTTCTCCCTCTCCCCTTCCCTCTCACCTCTCTGTCTCTCTTTCTCTCTCTCCCTCTCTCCCGTCATCTCTTCCTCTTTCCTCCCTTTCCCTCCCCCATCTCTCCCTCTCTCCTCCTTTCCTTCCCCCCTCCCTCCCTCTCTGTCTCTCTCTTCTCCCTCTCCCTCCTCCCTCACTCTCTCTGTCTCATTCTCCATCTCTGTGTGTGTGTCTCTCTCCCTCTCCTTCCCCCATCTCTGTTTCTCTGTGTCTCCCTGTCTCTTTCTCTCTCCTTCTCTTCTCCTTCTCCCTCCCTCCATCTCTTTCCCCTTTCCCTCTCTCCCTGTCTCCATCTCTCTCTCTATCTCTCCCTCATCCCTCTCTCTCCTCCCCTTCCTTCTTGCTCTCCCCGCCCCATCCTCCCTTTTATAAGATCACAAGATTTAAAGCCTGAATGGATCCGAGATATCATTTAGTTCAGAAGTTTTTATCCTTTCTGTATGTGCCATGGACCCATTGGACACAATCTGGGGAAGCCTATGGACCCCTTCTCAGAATTATGTTTTTAAATGCATCAAATAAAATAGAAAGGATTGTTTATAAAGAAAATGTGTTGTTTATTTCTTTTCCTATCCGACTTCATCAGCCCTCTGAAATCTACTCTGTGGACAATAGATTAAGAACCTTTGAGGCAGCTAAGTGGCTAGAGTCCTGGGTCTAGAGTTAGATCTGAATACAAATCTGGCCCCAGATACTTTCTTGCTGTGTGACTGTGGGCAGATCATGTAACCTCTGTCTGCCTCAGTTTCCTCTAGTATAAAATGGAGATAATAGCACCTACTTCCTAGGGCTGTCAAGATAATCAAATGAGATGATCTTTGTAAAACACTTATGTTTATGTTATGTTTTTATGTTTCATGGTATAGGACAGTGCCTGGCCCGCAGTTAAGTACTTAATAAACGCTTGTTTCCTCCCACTCTCCCTTTCTTCCTTCTGCCCTTCCTTCTTTCTTTTCTTTTACAAAAGTGGAGAAAGGAAGCGGCTTGCCCAAGGTTGTGTAGGTAGCAAACAACAGGACTAGAATTCAAACCCAGGTCAGTCAGTCAATCAACAAGTTTTCATTAAACACCTACTATGTGCCAGGCACTGTGCTAAATGCTGAGGATGCAAAGAAAGGTAAAAACAGTCCCTTCCCTCAAGGAGCTCACAGTCTAATGGAGGAGACAGCATGTAAATAACTCTGGACTTGCAAGATCTAACCAGGGTAAACGGAAGGTATGTTGACAGCACAGCTGACCTCTTTTCTTTAGATCCGCCCTTCCACAGTAAGTTTCCCCGGCTGTACTGGGCTGTGCTGGAGCCCACTCCCACTGGGTTGATTGTTCACTTTCCGTGTGAGCATTTCTACCTCAGCAAGTTATTAAACGCTACACATCAGGGCTTGATCGATCACTTTGTTGATTGTCTCTATTTAAGAAAGTGATGGAGAAAATGTCAACGAAGCAGATTAAACGTTAAAGTGTGTTGGTTTTGGAGAGTGTGATGTTTAACCAGCACTCTAATACCCCTGGGGATGGCAACTGTCCAATGAACAAGTAAGAAAAAGGATTCTTTGCCAGACTCTGTGTGTGTGTGTGTGTTTACATTAGGAAACATGGTTACTGTACCTGTGAGCTCCCTAAAGAGGGAGGGCAAGAGAGGCAGCCTGCCACAGTGGCCAGAGAGCCCACCTGGAAACCAGGAAGACATGCAGTCAAGTGCAGCCTCTGACGCTTACTGGCTTAGTGGCCCTGGGCCTGGTTGCGTGTGCCATCAGAGCTCCAGACAACTCCCTAAGGCTCCCTAAGTTAGGGAGCAGGTACTGATGTGCACTAATCAGGGAAGTGCCCTTCCTGAGAGACAGTAATGAAATCCCGGATCTGTCCGAAAAGGAATCATCAGAAAACAGGGAGGGAAGGGGGCCTCTGAGAATTCGTGTCAGCCTCCTCCTTCAGGGGTTCCTTCCACTCCACACTGACATTGCCAGGTCTGGATTCCCATCCTTCTTTCCCCCAGGGCCCATCCAAGAGGTGCCCAAAGTCTGCCCAGGGAAGAAGGAAGTTCCCCTTTTCAGCTTCAGCTCCTGAGCTTGAGATACGGACAAAGCTGGGAGAGGAAGCGGTTGGACTTTCTTTCTGGAGGCACATCAGAGGAGCTTGAATATTTATTAGACCTGGAGGAGCACAGACCTTAGAGGTCATCTTATCCAACCATTTCATTTTAGAGGAAGAAGCTGAGCCAGGAGAGGTCCTGGAGGGGACGTGGCCTCCATGCTATGACGAGGCATCAAAGGAAGACTTCTGAGGAAGAAATGGGTCTCCTACTAACTAATTATTGAATCTCTGCCACATATGAGCTACAGCCTGAAACAGCATAAGATGCAGGACCTTACTCTCCATCAGAATGACAGAACCATACCTGGGATGAGAAATGAGACATTCCTCCCTTGATGAAAAGGTGGACAAGCTCCTGGACCTCCAGGGAACATTCTTTTGATGTGGACATCAACTGAACACACATGCTTTTCCAGAGAAATATCCATGCTTAGAAAGTCCCTGCTTCTATTGTCAAGTTGTGGCTTTCTTTCCCCACTAAAACAAATACTTGGAAACCAGCAGATTTTTTCCTTTAAAGGAAAATATCAACACACTCATTCCAATCTCCCACACTGACCTGATTGTGTCAGAAGTAGAGGTTGGGGGGGAGGGCCTGGGAGAGAAGGAGAAGAACCAGGCCTGAGCATCTCCAACCTTCCAGGAGGAATCATGGGACTCTGAGAAAAGCTAGCCAGACAAGTGATGCCTTCTGCCCAACACCAGCCTCATGTGGTCCTGGCATCACTCCTTGGAAAGAATTTTTCTCTTCTCACACAAAGTTGGACGAGAAGCCAGCTTCTCTGGAAGGCATAGACCAGGACCACTGGTGGGGAAAGAAAGCACATTGAGAAAGACAACCATATAGAGCCATGATTGTGAAATATTGTCCTGCTGGGGGAACCACTTAAGTCCCACCCAAGAGTGTGCTCCTGCCTTCCACTAACCCTCACTATTTACATTTGTTTTGCCCCATAACTATGTCTGTGGGCCCCACTGGTATCATCTTCCTACATTTGAACCTGAAACTGAGCTCAGGATTCCTTTACACGGCTGAAGGAAAGAAGGTGCCAAAAAACCTGCAGAGAGCACCGAACGTCACCTCAGAATAAAGTACCTGAAATTCTGGCTCATCCTCCTCTTTGCATCCTTGACCTCAGCCCCACCATTTTCCAGTGTCCTGCTCCTCCCGTTGTCTCTCACCCAGTTTCAGCCATTCCCACTCCACTGACTCCTTCCCCATTGTCTGCAAACATGCTCAGACCTCCCTTCCCTGTGTCCCAGATCCCTCAAACTGAAGCCCCATATTCTTCTAACCCTTCATTGCTAAACCTGTGGAAAGAGCTGTTCACCTTGTTGCCTGCACTCACTCATCAGCCACTCCCTCCCTCCTTAACCCTTTTCAGTCCACTGAGGTCACTCATGCTCCCTTGATTGTTCAATCTCATGGGCTCTTCTCCATCATCGGCTCCTTAACTATCTACAGCTTTGTGCTCTAGTGACAAGCCCTGCCCCACTCCTGGATCCTGACCATTGCTTTCTTCTGGTTCTCCTCCCACCTCTCTGACTGTTTCCTTTCAGCTTGCTTCATTAGGAAGTGAAGAAGGAATCAAACATTGATTAAGTGCCTACTATGTGCCATATACCATGCTAAGTCCTTTACAAATATTATCTCACTTGTTCTTTAAAATGACCTTGGAAGGCAAGTGCTATTAACCTCATTTTACAGTTGAGGAAAATCCCACCACCCTAGGTCAAGGTCCAGGCCTTGCCTGGACTCTTGCTAACAGCCTTCAATTTATCTCTCAGCAATGAATAAAGGTGAGGATTGTGGTATCATCTGCATAGATGTGATACATGAAGCTGGAGAGAAAATATAAAGAGATGAGAGCCTAGAACAGAGCCTTCCAAGAGCATCTATACTTGAACAGAGGTAGAGGTAGAGAGGAGTTTAATGACCCAATGGAACAGCTAGGTCATAAATAGACAGAGACAGTGGACAGAGCTCTGGGCCTGGAGTCTAGAAAAGCTGGGTTCGGATCTGCCCTCAAACCTGTGCTAGCTGTGTGATTCTGGGCACTTCAGTTATTTTTTCTCACACAACAAGCACAATAATTGTCATAAGGCAAAAGGCTGATTATCTCATTCTCTTGCTTAAAAGTCTTCTGTGGCTCCCTGTTGCTGCTGGGGAAAAAAGAGAAACAATCTCCTTCACCTAATATTTAAGGCTGTGCACAATCCAGCTCTAACCTTCCTTCTCAGCCTCATTTCACGGTGTAACTTGTCATCCACTCCACGTTTTGGCCAAACTGCTTCTCAGTTTTGTTCTCTCCTTTCTTGCCTCTGGGACTGAAATGTGTTTTCTCCTGCAGTGAGGGCCCAATCTAGTTGCAGTGGACCCTTCACACAGCCTTTCCAGAACCTCCCAGCTAAAAATCTCTCTCAGCTCAGATTTTCCTAGCACATTTTATCTGCATTTCTCATTTTTTTTTTTACTTGCATTTTCTCAAGTGAGATAATATCTGTAAACCACTTAGCACAGTGCCTGGCACAAAGTAGTTGATTAATAAATGCTTGTTTCCTTCCTTTTGCCATCACATTCTCCTTAGTATCCTATATGTGTGTATGTATGTATGTATGTAAATATGTATATGTGTATATATGTACACATATACATATGTATGTCATATCCCTCTATTGGACTTTAAGCTCTTAGAGGGCAAGGACTCCTTTTTTTCCTGTTTAAAACACTAGAACACTTATTTTCCTATGGCTGCCATGTGTGCTTATGGACATGGTTAACAGACAGATACCATATAAACAATCTAATACTTGATGACCTATTAAAAGTTAAATAGAAAATTTTACTTCATAAAAAGTAAGCCTGGGACGCAACTTTCTCTGACTAAAATGTCCCCCATTAAAGGCGTCTCCATGCCTGTTATTGGAAGTTAAAGGACTTGGTTGTAGAACACATATTTTTTATTTAAGGGCCACTAAATCAATTGTCCTAAATTATTCACTTAGAAATCCAGAAAAGGTAAAAGGAGACTAGAAAACAGCACACAGTCTTTCTTTTCAAGGTAAAGAACCTATCTTTAAAATTCCACCTGGCCACTCAGTATTGGTATTGAGAAGCTGGGAAGTTGAATGGCTGGGGTTGTACCTAGCCAAGGTTCATGACACCTGCTAGGCTTAGAAAGGTGCACAATCAGAGTCAGGCTGCAGGGTGAGGGAGAAAAAGCAGCCAATTGCTGCCCTGCTTCAAAATGAGACCAAACTCTCGGTGCTGGGACAAATTCCTCTGGCCTTCAGACAGGGCTAGAACTTTCACAGCACATTCAAATGCCCGTAAGAAAAGTGTGGCAAGGTCACTTGAATCAATGAGTCTCCAAGATACTTATTTTTCTATTGTCATATTTTTAGATTTTAATTCTTTAAATGAGTTTGTGTTTTTTAAAACTCTAAATTAGTTCTTCTCCATAGCTACATAGCATTTAGCATTTATTTATGGGTATATATGTATGTATTAATATATATAAATATATGTACATTTATATCTGTATATGCATACATATACATATATTGCATATGTTTATGTGAATATATAAAAATATGTGTATATGTATATATAGATATATATTTGTATATATATGAGTATATACAAAAGTATATATAGATTATACAAGTATATATACATACATATATGTGTGTATATATATGCATTTATGAATGTATGCCTTGATTTGGGCATATTTTATGTGTATATGCATGTACACACATATATACATGTGTATGTGCATACACACACAGAGCTTCAAATCTCATGCCAGTGAAGTGCTTGACTCTGTGATTTCCAGAGAGCTGTCTTCTCAACTCCTGAAGACCAATCAGTGCTAAGTCATCCCTGCCACAATCCACAGCAGCAGTCCGCACTCGTCTTCTGTTCCCGTGAAGCAGCTTCAGAGGGAGTAATCAGAGAGGAAGGAGAACCAGGAGAGAGACTTCCCCAGAAGCCAAAGGAGGAGCGAGGATGCAGAAAGTGGGGGAAGGAGCACCACTAGGACATAAACCACAAACAGTCAAGGGGCATGAGACTGGAGAAGAGCTCATTAGATTTTTTTTGTCTTTTTTTTTTCCAGGCAGTTGGGGTTAAGTGACTTGCCCAGGGTCACACAGCTAGTAAGTGTCAAGTGTATGGTCTGAGGTCACATTTGAACTCAGGTCCTCCTGACTTCAGGGTCTGTTCTCTATCCACTGCGCCACCTGGCTGCCCCAGAGCTCATTAGATTTGACAAGAAAGAGGTCATTTGTGACCTCAGGAGAGTGACCCAGACTCTCTCTTGAAGGTGCTGAAAATGGCTGGAGATAGGGAGGAGATAGTGTGGGATGTGGTGAAGTCTGGCAAGTCAGAAGAGGAGTGAATCGTGATCGCCC